>NC_067401.1:206087500-206447500 GCF_016432865.1 Antechinus flavipes | reverse complement strand
CAAAAGAAGCGGTTGACTCTCATACATCTATAAGCAAAACTCCAGCAAAAACCACAGCTTGGGCACAAAGTCAATTAGAATTTCTGGAAGAAATGAAGTAAGAGGTTTTAAATGTTTTTATAGATGAAGTGAGGATACTGGTAGGCAAAAAAGGAAAAAAAATTAAAAATAGGAAAGAAAGAATTTGAAAGGGTATTAACAACCTTGCATGAGAGGTACAGAATCTTACCCAAGCAATAAACTCCCTGAAAATTAGAGTGGACCAAACAGAAGTTAACAATTTCATAAGACAACAAGAAATATTAAAACAAAGACCAAAAACTGGGAAAAACTAGAAAATATAAGATTGTAAGGGAAAACTATCTCATCTGAAAATTAGAATAAGGAAAGAAGATTGAAGAGGCAAAAAAACCTGAAAGCTATGACCCATATTAGAGCCTAGCCACCATCACATTTCGAGAAATCATTTATTTAAAAAGCAAACCCAGATGCCTTAGAACCAGAAGGCATGGTGGAAATAGAAAGCAAACACTAGTCACCTTTAAAAAAAAAAAAATCTAAAATGAGAACTTCTAGGAACATCATAGCCAAATTCAAATACTAGAAGCCTCAGTCAGGATCATACATGATATAGCAATCACCATTGTAAATAGAGTTTGAAATAGATTATTCCAAAAGGCAAAGCATATAGATTCATTTCCAAGAATAACTCATCCAGCAAAACTGAGTATACTTTTACAGAGAGGAAAATAAACATCTAATGAAATGAAATGGGGCTTCTTAAACTTTTTCCACTTGTAATCCCGTTTTGCCTGAGAAATTTTTATATGACCCCAGATTTATAGTTATATAAACTAGGTATTTAAATCAAATATTAATTGATCATAAATCATAATTTTGTTGTAACTCAACCCCCACGTTGAGTTACAAGACCCCATAGAGAGTTTAAGAAGTTGGAAAAGGGGATTAAGGAGAAATTGAAGGATAACTGTGGAAATATGTGTAGAATTTCACATGTTTACTGTATATTGGATTACTTACTGTTTAGGGGAAGAGGTGGAGGAAGAGAGGAAGAAAAATTTCGGAACACAAGGTTTTTCAGGAGTGAATGTTGAAAACTATATGCATATATTTTGAAAATAAAAAAGCTTTTATTTAAAAAGGGAAGCTAAAGGGGTAGTCATCCTGATCTCACATCAAGCAAAAGCAAAAAATTGATCTAATTAAAAGAGATAAGAAAGGAAACTATATCTTGCTAAAGGATATCATAGATAATGAAGCAATATCAGTACTAAACATATATGCACCTAGTGGTATAGCATCTAAATTCCTAAAGAAGAAGTTGAGAGCTTCAAGAAGAAATAAGACAACAAAACTGTAATAGTGGGAGATCTCAACCTTGCTCTCTCAGAACTAGATAACTCAAACTATAAAATAAAAAAGAAGTTAAAGAGGTAAATAGAATACTAGAAAAATTAGGTATGATAGATCTTTGAAGAAAATTGAATGGAGACAGAAAGGACTGCACTTTCTTCTCAGTAGTTCACGGAATCTATACAAAAATTGACCATATTAGGACATAAAGACCTCAAAATCAAATGCAGAAAGGCAGAAAGAGTAAATACATTTTTTTTAGATCACCATGCAATAAAAATTACATTCAATAAAAGGCCTGGGGAAAATAGACCAAAAAATATTTGGAAACTAAATAAACTCATCCTAAAGAATGAATGGGTGAAACAGCAAATCATAGACACAATCAATAATTTCATCCAAGAGAATGACAATGAGATAACATACCAAAATTTGTGAGCTGCAGCCAAAGTGATAATAAGAGGAAATTTTAAATTTCTAGATGCTCGCTTGCGTAAAATAGAGAAAGAGAAGATCAATGAATGGGGCTCATAAATAAAAAAGCTAGAAAAAGAACAAATTTTAAAACCCCAATCAAATACCAACTTGAAATTATAAAAATAAAAGGAGAGATTTTAAAAATTGAAAGTAAAAAAAAAAACTATTGAATAAATAAAACTAAAACAAAAAAGGGAAGCCGAGAAATTTTTAAATTTCCAAGTGTTCTTGATGAAAAGACAGAACTGCATAGAAATTCTGAAGTGCAAAGAAGGGAATCAAGAGAAATTTGCTTATATATATTTTTAAGTTCTTTAAGGTAAGGATTTATCATTTTGTATCTCCACCACTTAGCACAGTGCCTGGCATATAGGGGGCACTTAATAAATGTTTATTGGTTCGTTGGCTATAAAAAGTCTAATTACACAAAGAGCCTGGGAATGACTATGTTATGTTTTAATGATTTTAAAAGAAGAATGGAAATGGAGAAGAGAGAAGCATACTGGGGAGGAAGGGACAGTAAGAGTGAGAAAAATTATCTCGCATAATCAGAGTGTGTAAGTAAAGGTCTATATAGAGGTCTATATACAGAGAAAGGGGCAAGGAGAGCAGTGATACTTAAACGTCAATCATAAACTGGTCAAATTAGGGGGAAATAGACACGTAGTTGGATGTAGAAATACATTTTACACAACGGGGAAACAGGATTGGGAAAGGAAGAAGAGAGTAGAGAGAATAAGAGAAGGGAGTAGATTAAGGGAGGAACTAGTCCTAAGCAAAACAAACTCTTAGAAGATGCAAAAATTTATACTGGTTATTTTTGAGTGGCAAAGATTTGGAAACTGAGAGTAAGCCTACCAATTGGAAAATAGCCGATTAAATTATGGTATATAGATGTGATAGAATTGTGTTGTAAGAAATGATGGTGAAGAGTGGTTTCAGAAAAACCTGGGAAGACATATGAACTCATGTAGAATGAGGTGAACAGAACCAGGATAATGGTTTATACTATGACAACAATATTATAAAGACAAGGAAGTTTGAAAAACTTGTGTTATAAGTAATGACAAGCAGGATTCTCTTAGAAAACTTAGACTTAAAGGAACTATGCAAAGTGAACAGAATCAGGAGAACATTGTTTCCAGTAACAGCAATATTGTATAATAATCAATAGCTAATGTCATACCTAATCTCAGCTAATATAAGTGATCCAAGACAGTTACGTAGGACTTATAATGAAAAATGCCCTTCATTTCCAGAGAAAGAACTGGTGGAGTTTCAATGCAGATCAAATCGTACTTTATCGTTCTTTGTTTTTTTTGTTTGTATTTCCTTTCGCAATCTGATTAAAATGGAATATGTTTTCCATGACTATACATGTATAACCTATATCAAACTGCTTGCCTCCTCATTGAAGGAGTAGGGGATGGGAGAGAAAGATAAAATTTGGAACTCAATTTTTTTTTTAATGTTAAAAAAATTGTTTTTACATGTAATTTGGGGGAGGGGAATAAAATGGTAATTATTATTTTTTAAATTATAAGTTTCAGGTCAGGAGGACCTGAGTTCAAATCTGGTCTTGATACTTCCTACCTGTGTGACACTGGGCAAGTCACTTAACCCCAATGGCCTCAACAACATCAAAGATAAGGGCTATGCCTAGTTTATACTATTCCTGGTAAGAAATGTCACATTTCTTAGTGGACAACTCCAAATCATGCTTTCATAATTTCAATTTATACTTTCCTTTCCTCCCCTAGCTTTTGAATATATTCTTTCCTTAAACAGGTTGGAAAGGATTCTCCTGCTTGCAGTACCCAGCGTACTGTAAGCATTTAATAAATAGTGGGAGTTTTTTCATTCATTCTTCATCCTCCAACTGTGTTGTCAGTTTTAAGGTAACTTCTATCCTCCATACTTTCATCTCTAGCAGTCTTTCAGATATTTCAAACTGCCTGTCCAGAAGATCTTTTACGCTGAACATGTTCAAAATAGAACTCATTTTTTCTCCATAATTCTCACTATCTCCATCCTTCCCTGTTATTGTAAACGATAACACCATTCTCCTACTCCTTTAGACCCACAATCTAGGAGTTATTCTATGGTTCCTCACTTCCTATCACTCTCTGTCCAAGCAGTTATCAAGACCTATTGATTTCATTTAAGCAACATCTTTCTATGCTCCCCTTCCTCTTCTCTGATTCTACCACTGCTCAAGTAATTGGATTATACAATAGCCTGCTACACATCTTTTCCCTTCTATCAGTTCTTCATTTAGCCTCCAAACTGATTTTTCCAAAAACACATTTCCAAAATGCTAATTATATCACTCCCCTAAAATATTCTACTTGGCAATCAAAGCCCTTCATAAACTTAGCTGTCCTAACTTAGCTGGACCTTTCCAGTCATATACCTTAGTCCCCTGCCATATGCTTCAGTCCAGTGACACTGGCCTTCCATTTGCTGTTCCCAATGCCTGGGGTACTCTCCTTTCGCAACTCTTATTAGTTTCCCTGGTATTTATCCTGTGTAAGCTTGCTTATACATGTTTGCATCTTGTCTCCCCCATTTAATTATAAGCTCCTTGAGAGCAAGGACTGTCTTTGCCTTTTTTTGTGCCCTAGGGCCTAGCACAGTAGCTGTCACTTAGTAGGTGCTGTTGTCTGATTGATTGCCCACCACAGATCCTTCATCTTTACTTACTTCATTCTTTGCAGTTCCATGACAACTCTTTGCTATTCCTCAAACACAACACTCCTGTCTTTTTGACTCCCCTTTTTCACTGTCTCCATTTCTAACTCTGGACTTTCTTGGCTTCCTCTAAGTCTCAGCTAAAGTCCTACTTTCTGAAAGACGTCTTTCCCAGTCCTGAATCTCATTGCCTTCCCTCTGAGACTTCATTTCATCCTGTGGTATATCTTGTTTGTATCTTATCTCATTAGACTGAGCTCTTTAAGAGCAGAGACTGTTTTTTACCTTGCAGTGCCTCTCCAGTTCTTATTATAATGTCTAGCACATAGTAGGTGCTTCATAAATGCTACTTAACTGACAAACTTTCCTACTTTTGATTCTAAGTACTTATACAGTTGCATTTATTCATTATATTTGTGTTTACCATTATTATGTTCATTGGAGCTTCACCAATTGTTATTTGGTATCATTTGATTTATTTTGGTTCCTTGGAGTTTATCAAAGATCTGAAAAGACCTCTTTGTAAGATCTTTGGAGTCTACACTTGGAGTCCTTGACAGGGAGATACCATTATATATATTTGTTTTACTTTCCTTTCACCCTCCAGGGCAAGGACTATATAATATAGTCTGCTTTGGTAATGGGTAGACTGGGGAAAATTATGAAATTATTTTAGGCAGCTTATTTAAAGTGCATGATTAATGCCTATTCATATTGAGAAGTCCTTTAAAAAGAGAGAGAGAACTTTCTTAGTAACAAATTTAATTCTTTGATCCTTCCTTTGTCTTCCTGTCACAGCCACATGCTAGCTAGGAGGAAAATACTCCTTCTTAAGCCTTTTATCCATAAGTCTCTAATTTTCGGTTCTTTCCTTTCTCTGCCCTTCCCCCATTCACCCTGAATGGCAGCAAATGGAGTAACAGCCAGGAGAAAATTGGATTCCAGGTTTTGTTTGGTTCTGATATTTTTTGTTTTGGATAATGAATGTCTCAGATATATTTGATTTCTATCTCTTAATGGTTACAAAATATCTCATTGGGTTTATTCCATTCTGCAGCCTGGCCTTTATCCTTTCCACTGAGATATCTCCCCTATCAAAGGTCATTTCTAGTTTGACAAATTGTCTCTTAGATAAGTATCAGCCTGTTGTTTTACCCACTTGCCTATAGTAAGACGATTTATTGGCTTGTGTGGGGAATCTCTAGAGCAGTGGAGCTTGCCATGTTCTTTGATCTCTTTTCCAGGGGCCAATAAGATGACTTCAGGGTTTGGTTCATTGCCTTAAGTGGTATGTGTTTTGTTAGGATTGTTTACCTCATGGTTGGGACCCAAGTGTCTCCATAGAGGAAGGGAACACATGTTTATCCAATTTCTTTTTCAGTGCATTGTGCTTTTCTCTGAGTTGGGTGGTACCCTAATCTGTCTCCTTTTGTTTCTCATTGTGGTTCTTAGAAACAGGCCTAATCCCACCCCCAACCTGTTATCCATGACTTGTCCTCACCCTCCCTTTGCCTTGGTTTGTCGATTTTATAGATATCTGCAGATTTTCCATGGTACTGCTGCACCAAGGATGCCCTTTCCTTAGTTTCCTTGTTGGCAATTCTGCATACTGGTTATGTCACTGTTCAGTGAACCCCATATTTCCCACCAAATCTGTTCTAAACCCATGGGCCCACTGACTTCCATGCCTTTCCGATCTTGTGTTTATCAAGAGTCTTATCAGTACTGAAAGGTTCTTTAAAGGAGCAACTGCAGGACTGTTCTGATGATTTATACTGCTTATGCTTCTGGTGCTAAATTTGATGATAGAAATTGTGGGATAATGAGCCTGTCTGGTTTGGAGAAAAAAGAAGTAACAACTATAGGTAGTTTCTGTGTCCTGTTAGATGGGAGTGGTGGAGGTAACAAACAAACCCCAAGTAGCATTCTAGACGTCTAGTTGGGTAATGGTATCCTTACTTTTTTTCAATGTATTTCCTTTTGGGGGGGGAGAGGGAGAGTTAAATTTTTAATTTTATTTTAAACAAATACAAAAGGAGAAAAGAAAAAATTTGCTGTGTATACAGCAGAATATGAGAGGATTTAATGTAAAACAATAAATTTCCATTTCAAGAAAACCTATATACATTACACCTTGTTTTCAAAGCCGGCTAGCTTTTCTTTGCTTCTTTGTAGGGTTTTTTTGGTTCTCTGTTATGTATTTTTTATTCCATTTCCCCCCTCCCTTTTATCTAACCTTAAAGAAGGTATAATTAAACATATATATGTCTGAGTATGTGTGTGTATGTATGTGTGTGTAAACACACACATATAGATATCTATAAACATTCACACTCATACATATATGTAAGACCATACTAAAAGCTTGTTTCTACTTGTTATTTGTTTCTCTGAAGGTGAATCTCACCTTTCTTTATGAGAACAAGTCTCTCCTGTTTTTTGTTTTTACAATAATAGCTTTTTTAAAAAAAATACATAAAAAGATAGTTTTCAGTATTCACTGTTGTATAACCTTGTGTTCCAAATTTTTCTCCCTCCCTCTTCCCCACCCCTTCCCCTAAACAGCAAGTAATACAATATAGGTTAAGTCCTTCTAAACATATTTCTGCATTTATCATGCTGCACAAGAAAATGAAATATGTCAACCCAATACCATCCTGAGAGATTGTCTGTGAAAGTTTTTTTTCCAATTTTTCATTCCTTCTGTTCTTGGGTATATAGGTTCTACTGATACAGGAAAATTTTAATTTAATATAATCATAATTATCCATTTTATATTTCAACAATACTCTCACCTTTTACTATAGTTTATTGTCCAGTATTGCTAAATTTATTTCCTTTGCATCTTTTTCCTCTGCTTTCTTTGAAATTCCTAATCTTTTGTTCTTCCAGATGAACTTGTGTTTTTTTTTTCTAGCTCAGCAAGGTAATTTTTTTTAGTAATTTAATTGGAAAGACATTAAATAAATAGATTAGGTAGGTAGGATTGTCATTTTAAAAATTATTTTGACTATCTACTCACAATAAATATTACTCATTTAGATGTGACTTCATATAAAAAGTGTTTTATGTTTATGTTCATATAGTTCCTGTGTTAGTTTTGGCAGGTCTGTATGTTCAGGTATTTTATGTCTAGTTATTTTAAATGGTCTGAAACAATATTGAATAATGTTTCTGACATATAGTGTAGTTTTTCTATTTCTCTCTTTTGATTAAATGTATTTTAACCTTTAATTTTGTCTCAGATCTTATATTATTACCCCCTGGTTTTTTACTTGATAAATTCTACTTTTTTCTTTTATTTTATCTTTGTGGATATCTCATTTTTATAATGTTTCCTGAAAGCAACATATTGTTGAATTCAAATTCTTAATTTGCTCTTGACTTCCATTTTATGGGTAAATTCATCCCATTTACATTCTAAACTACAATTACTTTTTAGTTATGTAGTTTCCTCCTTTCTATTTTTCCTCACTATTCTAAATCTCACCCTATTTATCCCTTCTAACTCTCCTACTTCATTTTCCTTATCCTCCTGTTACTTAAATATCCTCTCCAAGAATCATTCCTTTATCCTCCCCCTCTTCCCACACACATACTTTCTCTCCCTTTAACCTCTTATTTCTTTTTGAATTTAAAAACCTTGTATGCCTTTCTAAGAAGTATGTGTTGTTACCTATTTAATCTGTTCCCAATGAAGGTAAGGTTCCAGCCCTACCTACTGTCCCCACTATTAGCTTTTTCTGTATCATTTTTTTCCTTTTATGTGTCATTTGTATGAGATAATCACTCCACCTACAGAGTTTTATTTTTTTAAGACTCAGCCCATCATACTCAGCTTAACCTCAGCTTTTCTTTCAAACTGCCCAAATAATGACAATTATAAAAGTATTGCTAATATTTTCACGCTTAAGTAAGCAGTTTGATCTTATTATGTGCCTTATAATTGATTTTTAATATTTACCTTATATTTTTCCTGGAAGTTATATGTCATGTTTTTCCTTAAGATCTGGAAGTTTTGTCACAAAAAAATTGAAAATCTTTGAGTTCGTTAAATGTCCTTTTTTCCTCCCTCTCCCCCCTCCTGATTGTACTTATGTTTTATGTACTTATGATTATACTTAGTTTGTTGGGTAAGTTATCCTTGGTTGTAATCTCAGCTCTTTTGCTCTACAAAATATAGTAGGTCTAAGACCTACAATCCTTTAATATAGTAGCCTCTAGGTCTTGTGTAATCCTTATTACATGGAGCTCTGTGATAATTTAAATTGTTTTTTTCTTGTTGCTTCCAGTATTTTCTCCTTAACCTGGGAGCTTTGAAACTGGTCTAGGATATTCTTGTTAGTTTTCCTCTTAGAATTTCTTTGAGGTGGTGATAGGTGGATTTTTTTTTTTTTCTACTTTAGCTTTGCTTTTTTGTTCTAGAACTTCAGGGCAATTTTCCTTGATAATTGCTTGTAATATTATATCAATATTTTTTTTCTTTATCATAATTTTCAGGTACTCCAACTATTCCTATATTATTTCCCCTTGATATATTCTCCAGATTGGTTGTTTTTCTGATGAATGCTTTACTATTCTGCTTGTTATATTCTTTTGATTTTGTGGTATTATTTCTTGATATCTTAGAAACTTTCTCTTACCCAATTCAAGTTGATTGGCTTTCTTTTCATACTTGATTTTCTTGGATACTCTCCCCCCAATCCTCCCACCCACCTATCCCCCTTTGATTTTTAAAGTCTTTTTAAAGCTCTTCTAAGAACTCTTTGTGCTTAGGGGAACATCTTATATTTCTTATTGAAAAGAAAATAGCTTTTTTAGCTCCATTATCTTCCTCTGATTTTGAACTCAGAACGAATACTTTTCTCATCTCTCTCATTTTTAGTACCAAGTCTTTTTTGTTTGTTTTTTGTTTTTTAGTGGATAGTTTCAGACAGTAAAACTGGATATAATAGCACCACTTAATCTGAAATGCCACTAAGATGTGTTTTTGGTGCCATGGAAGATAGTCACAGCCTCGTTTTTATGTCCAGCGCTTTTCTTGGATATAATTATTTTGATTTTTAAAATTGGTTTAATTACAAATGACTACTGTTGGAATCCTTACAAACTGTTAAGTCATTAGAGTTGATAGAGACAATAGTTATCTAATTTAGCATGGTTCAGTATGATTGATCTGATCTTACAAGGAGATGTTATGGGCTAGAAGAAACAAGGTACTAAGTGGAACTGATAGAAACAATGCTTGTGTTCACATCTTTAGAGAGCTCATATAAGCAAGAAGCTCTTAGGACCAGAGAGCACTTTGAGAGGAAACCCATAATCCCACTCTCAGATCCCATAATCTCACTCTCTCAGAGGAGGAATTAACCTTTGGGAGATCATATATAAGAAGTGGATAGAGGCTTAGTCAGGAATACAGCTGAAAAGATTGAGAGGGGAGCGTCAGGTCAGTTCAGAGCCAGAAGCCCTTTCTCGGAGGCAAGAGAGATTCATTCCATCTTCCACCTTTGTGCTGGCTGGAGGCCAGAAAGCAGAGGCAAAGGACAACTACAAGAGCTCTTGGAACCAAGCAGAAAGATAGGCCTCTAAGAAAAACTAACCGGCCTATTTTGGAGGAAGCAATAAAAGATCTGAACTTTTAACATCTGGCTGCATTTGGGTGATTATTACTTTTAAGTGAAACTAAGGCTGCCTCCAGAAAACCTCCCCAAGAAACCTGCTCCCAGAGAGAACCATTATTATTTTAAAGAAGAAGAATACCACAGACTAGAATATAACAAGAGATTATAAAAGGTCCTCATGTTATCTCCTAGTGGCCTGAAGTTGTAAAGTCATAAGACCTAGATTTAAATTGTAGTTCTGACTCTTACTAGCTCTGTGACCATGGGTAAGTGACATCACTCTTCTGGCTTTTCTTTGTAAACTTAAAAAAAAAATTAAATTAAAGCTTTTTATTTTCAAAATATATAAATAATTTTCAACATTCACCCTTACAAAACCTTGTGTTCTAATTTTTTCCTTACAAAATCTTGTATTCTAATTTTTTCCTTTCCTTTCCTCTACCCCCTCCCCAGATGGCAAGTGATCTTGTTAATATGTTAAACATGTACAATTCTATACATTTTTATTTTTGCTGAGGCATTTGGGGTTAAGTGACTTGCCCAGGGTCACACAGCTGTTTTAACACAGTGTTAAAAGTGTCTGAGACCAGATTTGAACTCAGGTTCTCCTGACTTCAGGACTGGTGCTCTATCCATATTTTCATGTGTATTTCATATATTTTATAATATCATATATATTTTCACAAATGTGCTGCACAAGGAAAATCACATCAAAAAGGGAAAAGAATGAGAAAATAAAATGCAAGCAAACAAAACAAAAAGAGTGAAAATACTATGTTGTGGTCCACATTCAGTTCCCACAGTCCTCTCTCTGGGTGCAGATGGCTCTCTTCATCACTGAACAATGGGAACTGGTTTGAATCATCTCATTGTTGAAGAGAGCCACGTCCATCATAATTGATCTCTGTATATATAATCTTGCTGTTGCCGTGTATAATGATCTCCTGGTTCTGCTCATTTCACTTAGCATCATTTCACCTAAGTCTCTCCAGGCCTCTCTGAAATCATCCTGCTGATCATTTCTTACAGAACAGTAATATTTCAGTAACATTAACTTATATAACTTATTTAGCCATTCTCCAACTGATGAGTATCCATTCAGTTTCCATTAATCTTGAAATTTCCATGGAAATACAATGTAAGACTATAATTTCACTGTTCCTTTTAATTTTGCTAAAAACTGTTATCACCTATGGCAGAGAATTGGAAATTGAAAGGATTAACTGTAAAATGGCTAAACAAGTTGTGGTATATGCATGTAATATTTTTGGAATATTTTTGTTCTATAAGAAATGAGCAGGCTGATTTCAGAAAAGCCTGGAAAGACTTACATGAACTGATGCTGCGTGAAGTGAGCAGAACTAAGAGAACATTGTACACAACAACAGCCACATTGTGCAATGATCAACTCTGATAAACTTGTCTCTTTTTAGCAATGCATTGATCCAAGACAATTCCAAAAGACTTGAAATGAAAAATGCCACCTATATCCAGAGAGAGAGAATTATGGAATCTGAATACAGATCAAAGTATATTCTTTTCACTTTTTAAAAAAAATTTAGGGGCAGCTAGATAGCATAATGGATAGGGCATTGGTCCTGAAGTCAGGAGGACGTGAGTTCAAATCTGGCTTTAGACACTTAATACTTCTTAGCTGCATCACTCTGGGCAAATCATGTAACTCCAATTGCCTCCACAAAACAAAACAAAAAAATGTTTTTAATTTCTCATGGTTTTTTTCCTTTTTACTTGATTGTTTTTATAACATGACCAATATAGAAATGTTTGATATGATTGCACATGTATTTGTATCTGATTGATTTCTGTTTTAGGAAGAGAGAAAAATTTGGAACTCCAAATGTTACAAAAACAAATCTTGAAAACTATCTTTACATGCAATTACACACATACACACACAAACAATACAGTTTTTTTTTTTAAAATAGTCATTCTGCTGTCAGCTCATTCAAATCTTACTGTTTCAGCAATGACAGGCCAGAAAATTGATCATTACTCCCCCATGTTTTCTAGGGGCTCTGCTAAGTTGATAAGGAGTTTGTAGAGCTCTGGTGCAGAAATGGATGAATTTCCCATCTCTTCCAATCTTCCATCTCTCTATATAATTAACATGCTAAAACTCCCAAGGAAATCATAAGAACAGGAAAGAACCGCAAAAATGTTGGTAGCAACTCTTTTTGTGGTTGGCAAAGAATTGGAAAATGAATAGTTGCCCATTAATTGAGGAATGGCTGAATAAGCTGTGGTACATGAAGGTTATGGATTATTTTCTATACAAAATGACGAACAAGCTGATTATAGAAAGGCCTGGAAAGATTTACACGAACTGATGCTGAGTGAAACAAGCAGAATCAGGAATACATTGTATACAACAGCAAGAATGTGTGATGATCAACTATGAAAGACTTGGTTCTTCTCAGTGGTTCAGGGATTCAAAGCAGTCCCAATAGACTTTGGACAGAAAAATGCCATCTCCTTCCAGAAAAAGATCTAAGGAGACTGAATGTAAATCAACACATGCTGTATTTGCTTTTTTCTGTTTTTTTATCTGTCCCTTGGTTTTTCTCTCCCAACATGATTATGTGTATTATAAATATTATAAATTATGTGTATTAAAAATAAACTTACAATTTAAAAAAAAAATGCTAAAACTCTGCAAAGAGATGAAGAGATCTAGGAAACTAAAAAGATTACTGCCTACTCTTGTATTACAACCTCTACAACCTTTCTCTTTGAATACTGGCGTTAATCTTTTCATGAATCTGTATTCTCACCACTGTTGGCTAGCTAGGAACAAGGTTAGTCAACCTTAACATTTGCAAACTCTTAAAGGTTATGGACTATGTCTTTGTAATTCTCTTTGTAAAGGGCCAATATACCATTAAATAATTTCTAAAGTCTTTTCAATGATGTTACTGTAAAGAGCCTTTGGTGCTATTTGTGAAGGACAACAAAGTTAAGCCATTCTCCCAAATCCTCAGAATTTGTTGTCATTTAGAAGGAAATGGAAGAGAGGAAATGGACAGAGAGCCTCATGGATCTCAGCTTGGAGAGACCCAAAGAAATCTAGCAGCTTTTTAAAGGGAAAGGAAAAATTCAGGGAGGATTGTGTAGAAACCATAACCTCTTAAAATATCAAAATGGGAGTCACAGGCAAGTTCTATATAAGCATTCTCTTTCAAAGTTGTTCTGAATGGGCCCATGGGAGCTCACAAGATCTATGTTCCACTTTCTACATATGTAAAATTTGAGCTTTGTGAGTTGAAGATTTTCCTGTTTCTTATTAAATGACTGACCTCATGTTTCTTCTTTATCTTTGTAGTGGTGGAGATCCAAGAAGGGAAGACAACTATTGTAAGTATCAAAGCATTGACCATTTGGAATCTTTGTCATTCTTGGAAATGCAGAATCATTACATTTTTAGAAGAAAACCTCAAATTGACCCTGATTGGGGGACTTCCTAGCTCCAACACTGGCTCTCTCTGGGACCTTAAATCCTGGAACATGCCACTTTCTAATTGTGGATTGTTAAGGTCAGAAAGTCGCTAGGCTTGGAATGAGGAGCTGTTACTTGAAAATGGCCTAGATTCACATTACTCTTTGAGTTACAACGTCTCAGGCATCTTCATTCATACTATTTTTGGCAGGTTACTAAATTTTCAGTTTTCAAAAGGAGAAACTGAGGCAGTGAACTAGATAATTGGCCCAGAGCTAGGAACCTATTACTACAGCTCCTTTCCTAAATCCCTAAAGGGACTAAGCTGTTTTTAATAGTTCTGTAGTGAACAGTTAGAGAATCATATCATTTATTCAAATTTGCCTTTTCTCAAGAACCTTTGGCTTGTCCTTCATTATTGGAATTTTTAAGATATCTAATAGTGTGGCCCCTTTCAAGTTAAAAGCACTAATTTTTTTTTAATCTATTCTCACTAGTCTCCATGAAAGCCCTGCAGCAGCTAGAACCCTTCAGAGAGCTCTCAGGGGGCTTGCCTCCACAGTTCAAAAATAAGGATTCTGTTCCACCCCCACCCCAACTAGCTGTGGTGAACATAGTTGTCTTATAGAAAATCTGGGCCCTTGCCCTATTACCAAAAGACACCATGTGTAATCACTTTGACATCCTAATACCTCTTTGGGGTATCTTCTTCATTTGCCCCTCTTTACTTACGGAGTAAAACAAATACTGTTTCTGAAAACTCCAAGCCAGAAGGTTCAAAACTACTAAGCTGGAAATGTGAAAATTTTCCTTTATTCTAGAATTTGTAGGAGATAGGCATTCATGATACCAGGTCCAGAATTCATCACAAGACCTGTATTTCTGAAAGCTCTGTTGATAAGTCTTCCCTCTCACCTTTTCTCATAACTCTCAAGTCCCATACACTCTTATGTTCCAGTCACATACTCTGGCCTCTTTTCCCCTCTGACTGTTTTCATGTCTGTGGAAGGTGTAGGTTCCTAGATGCTTCTAAGTGGCGTCTCTGGCTCTACTCCCACATCTCATGATTTCCTTCTAGCATTACTTTCCATTTCTTACTTCCAATAACAGTTGGCTATTAAGATTAATCAACTTGTTGCTCTTAGCAACTTAAAGGCTACATTATCATAGGAAGAATACATGAGCCAGTCCAAGACTAGTTGAACTCATTTCCTATGACTTTATCTGGGTTTGGAAAGTGACATCCAAAGCAGTGAAGCACATATAAAGCCCTCTTCTCCTAAGCTCCCACCTTTGAAATCTTTGCCCCTTTTAAGGGACAGGTAAGTTCTAATAGGCCAGTGTAATAGCATAGTTCTGTGGCCTGTTCACAACAAATTTTATTGATGCTTGGGAGAAAGGGGAAGTCCCACTATTACTTTCACTGACTCTTCCTTCTCCACCTCCTCTCTCCCCCCTTCCCCTCCAGAATCCTCATAGCAAAGAAAAAGTTTCTTCATTTCTAATTAAGCAAAGACCAATTTGTTATCCCTTATTCAGCAGGCTGAAGAGACTCTAGACCTTCAAAGAGAACTGCTTTTTATCCCCCAGTTTCTATATCATAATATTTAGTGTCTATATTGAATATTTTGTTCAGTACTTTACTTTCTGCCTTTCCCTCTCTGCTTCTTAGATTGAAGGCCGAATTATTCAAACTTCCAAGGTGGCACCAGAGCCTCCTAATCCCTCTGGCCAGTGCCCAATCTGTCGTTGGAATCTGAAATATAAGTATAATTATACGGTGAGTACATCTTCTGACTAGGTTTCCATTTAAGTATAACTTGATCCTCTTTTTTGCCTATTGCTGCTAGATCTAGGGAAGAGAGTAAATGATCCAAGATTTGACTGAGAATTAGGGATTCTCAGATTCTTCATTCTAGTCCTTCCCTTGTTGTATTTCTTCATGGGTTTCTCCCATAACATATATTTGAGGAGATTCACATGGGCTAAACAAAATACTTGCACTTCAGCTACAAAGAACCTTTGTTACTATCCAGAGTAGTTTTGAGCACTGCTCTTATGTTGCATAGCAGCTATGACATTTGTCCTTAGTGTTAATCCCAGATACCTCTGTCATTTCAAAAGCAGAAATTTCTGGAGGAGCCCAGAGATGGTGGGATCACATCTTTAAGGAAAACTACTTTCCTTGCTCCCTAGGCACTTTTAAGTTTTCTATGATATGGTAGGTGATTGGATTCTAAATTAATTAGCTTAGAAGCCAAACCTAAAAAAATTATATCAAGTAGGTAGGTTTGAGTTGATGTAGATTTTTCTTGGCCCCTTCTGGGGAATGAAAATGACCAAGAGCTACAATCTAGTCATGTGGTAAAAGGATAGTATATATCCATGGGGCATGGATATAATGGCTGGAATGATTCTTCAGAATGGTTAACCCTTAGGGCTACCTGTAGTAGCAAGCTTGATAGTCCAACTGAAATGCCAGGTCCTCCTATTTAGGACCTAGAGTGGGCTTCCTATGGCATATGTTTAGTACTTGGTATTGCTGCTCAGAATGCAGCAGTATCAGGAGGAGTGAGAGCCCCTACCTGTCCAGCCACCAAACACAGGCATCAGTGCCCCAGGGCGCTCTACCCATAGGCTTTTCCAGGAAACTTATAGCTTGTACTTGGCTTTGTTTATCCATCAGAAGAAATCCAATCCTTCTGAGGTGAAGGCTAAATTTGTTTTTGCTTTCACCCCCTCCACTTAAAAATATGCTCAAACTACATAAAATCATCAGCTCACTCAGCAGTACTTGCAGGAGGCTGGAGTTGTGAGTCTGGCTTATTAGCCCATATTAATCCAATCCAAGTTGTTTTCATCAGATGCTGAAGATTACAAGGGCGGGAATTGGGGGCCTGTGTCCCTCAGGAGCTGTCCAGTGATTAAAGCAAATCTGCTGTTACATAGCTTGGCTCCCAGCAGCACAGCAAGTTAATTTCATGGAACATGACCACTGAGGCTGGTGTGCCAGGCCCCTAAAGGAGGAATGGAAGGGTAATTTTATTTAATCCCACTTTGTGTTCTCATGGCATTTTCCCAGTTACCCAAGATTCTAGGATGGCTTCCTGTCTTATGGCTGGTTCTTAATTGTTCTTAACCCTGTGATCCCTCCAAAACAGCCTGAGAAGCTGGACAAGCCTAACAGAGATGTGACAGGTAGAGAGAAGCTAGTATAACACATCCATCTTGTCACCATGGAGGAAAAGACCCATGATGAATCCCTCTTCTTACCCCACATCCTTCATAACTTTGTCCAATCCAGTCCCTTCTGAGCATGTAGTGTGTGTACCATACAAGGTAGTTTGTGTAGTTGTCACATATAGCCCTGAGTTTCCTTTACCCCATTCCTCCATGCTAATGGGACAATAACATGTCATATATATTCTCTATCTAGGAAAAGAGATAGCTCCCTCATGTTCCTAAATCACATCAAGAGTGATGTTTTAGCCATTGAGGACTAGCTGAACAAATTATGGTATGTTAATATAAGGGAATATTATGAACTAGAATATGAACTAATATAGAGTGAAGCAAAGCAAAGCCAAGAGAACAGTTTATGCTACAAAAACAATGTAAACAAAACAACTTTGAAAGATTTAGACTTAACTGTTATTTAATGACAGTGATCCCCCATATTGCTGAAAGACTATGAAACATGTTAACCATCTTCTGACAAAGAGGTAATAGGCAAAGACATTGGTTTTTGATGTTGGCCATTGCGGATTTGTTTTTTCTATGTCTGTTACAAGATTTTGTGTGGTTTTTTCCCCTGAAGGTTTTTAATTGGGAGAGGAGAGGGTTAGTAATATTGATGCCCCAAAACAAAGGCCTATTGAAGACATGAAAAAGTTCAGAAAGAAGCCCAAGCAAGCAGGGCAATTTTGAAAGTAATGTATGGATTTTTTAAAAAATTGCTGTATGTGCATTAGGAGTGGGGAGAGTTGCTGTTTTTTTTTAAGGCAGTTGGGGTTAGGTAACTTGCCCAGGGTCACACACAGCTAGTAAGTTGTCAAGTGTCTGAGTTGGGATTTGAATTCAGATCCTACTGACTTCAGAGCTGATATTCTATCCACTGTGCCATCTCTTTGCCTCCAACATTTGCTGTTTTTAAAGGAAATGTTTAAAATGGAATTTTTGAAAATTTTGCAATAGTATTTTCCAAATACATCTAAATTTTCAGCATTCATTTTTATAAGACTTTTTGTGTTCAATTTTTCTCCCTTATTTCCCTCCTTCCCAAGAGAGCAAGTGATCTGATATAGAGTAAATATGTGCAAATCTTTTAAACATTTTTCTGTCATGTTTGCAAGAAAAATCAGACTAAAAGGAAAAATTCAAAAAGGGGAAAACCCAAAAGATAAAAATACTATGTTGCAGTCCACATTCACTGGCCTTAATTCTCTTTGGATATGGGTGGCATTTTCTATCCCAAGTCTATTGAAATTGTCTTGGATCATTGCATTGCTAGGAAGAGCCAAGTCCCATCACAATTGATCATCACATAATCTTGTTATTTGCCAATGTTCTCCTGATTCTGCTCACTTCAGTCAGAATCAGTTCATGTAGGTCTCTCCAGGCTTTTCTGAAATCAGCCCGCTCATTCTTATAGACTAATATTCCATTACCTTCATATATCATAATTTATTCAGCCATTCCCCTACTGATGGGCATGTACTCGGTTTCCAGTTCTTGCCACTACAAAAAGGATTTCCACAAACATTTTTGTACAAATAGGCCCTTTTCCCTCTTTTATGATCTCTTTGGGATACAGACCCAGTGGTGATACTGCTGGATCAAAGGGTATGCAGTGTTTGATACGTCTTTGGGCATAGTTCCAAATTGCTCTCCAGAATGGTTGGATCATGAAATGGAAATTTACCGTCATTTTGTTGTGTTTTTGAAAATGTCCTTTTTGGCATTTAACTTAATAATCAGATGATAAAAGAAATGCTTCAGTTCTGAAAAACATTCCTACCTCTACCTATTGAGTAGAATTGGTCTTTCATTTTTGAAAGGTTGCCCTACATTTAGAACTCAGAGTCTTGGCCCTGTTAATAGAATTCACAATCTTTTGTTGCCATTTGGGATTTAACTTGGATCTTATTGTCCCATTCTGGTTGCTCACAGGTCTGGGATGTGGATACAATAGTAGGGGTCAGATTTCAAAATGTCTTATTACATATTGGCATCTGGGAAGATGAGGTCTGAATGACAGTAACCTCTGTTAATTGTCTTATTCTGGGCTCCCAAATGCTGGCAGTAGACCAAGTCTGCCTTCTTTTCTGCCATTTTCTCTCTCTTTCCATACCCTATAGGATGTCCTTCTGCTGAGTCAATTTATTCGGCCCCATGGGGGAATGTTGCCCCGGAGAGTCACAGGGCTGTGCTTGGAAGAACATCGGAAAGTGGAGGAGTGTGTGAAGATGGCTCACCGGTCAGGTAGTTTGCCCTTCCCTCTACCTCAGGAAGTGAGCCCTCTATTCAAAAATATTAATGTAGGGGAGGCATAAGATATCCAGCTGTTTCCACAATATCTCCCATGTTTAACTGCAATGAAAGCCAGTCATGTCCGATTTTTTGTGACCCTATTTGGAGTTTCCTTGGCAAAAAGTCCTGGTTTGCCATTTCCTTCTCCAGCTCATTTTACAGATGAGGAAACTGTGGCAACAGGGTAAAGTGACTGGGCTAGTAAGTATCAAAGGCTGGATTTAAACTTCAGACAAAGCACTTTATCCACTGTGGCGCCCCCTAGCGCCTATGAAAGCACTTCTGCTCAGTGATAAAAGTGTTACTAACAATTAGTTTAACTTTACCTGTCTCAGGAATGATACATTTCTCCCTTCATCTAGGTCTGCTACCGAATCATAGGCCTAAGCTTCCAGAAGGATTTGTTCCCAAGAAAAAACCCCAACTCAATCGGTGAGTGAACTGGGTGCTAGTTGAGATGGATGGCTACAGCTGTGGATTTTCAGGATAGACAGTGACCCCACTTCATTGTTACTCCATGGTCCCTCAGCCTTTATTGTAGAGAGCTCAGGATACACATGTCTCTGGTAGCAGCATAGCTAGTCATCACCCCATATGCTGAGAGACATGAGTTCTTTTGATTCTTTCATTTCCCTTCCCCCACTCGGCTATAGTTCACATTGTTCACACTCTTTATTTGTCTTGGAATATGAATATGTCCTGGGATTCTTCCTCTGTCTTTCCATAAGGGAACTTAGAAAGAAGAAGAGTTAAGAGCTGAAAAGTACATATTATCATCTGTCCTTGTTGGACATTTGGTGGTGTTAATCCTATGTATGACATCACACTCTGTTGCCATGGGAATGCCAGAGTAGTTTTCTGAACTTTTAATATCCTTGCTCTCTCCTCACTCTGGGGTTACCAAAGGGCAGAAACAGACATAAAAAATGGAAGAAAGGCCTCTGGTCTTTTTGTGGGTTCTAATGTGACTATAGGAGGGCAGGGGTATGTGGGGCTGGCTACTTGAGTGGAATGTTAAGTTCTGGAACATGACCCACTCCTTTCCCTTATCCCAGTTCCCCTGAAATGCAGCTGTTTTTCAAAATAAGCAGTAACTCTTTTAACATCAATATAACTATATTCTTGAGTCCTCTTTTCACACCCAATCTGCCCCAACCTAGTGATGGTTTCTTTGTTGTAGGTATATGTGTACAGGATTGTCTTTGGATTTTCTCTGATTAACTCGAACCCAACTTGTGTCTTTCTTCTTCTCTCATCTCCACCCCTGCCTGCATGCTGCTGTTGGCAAGTCACTCAGTGAAAGATATGAGAAAGAGAGAGTTCTGCTGAGGATTTTCACAAAGCAAGACTCCTGCCTTCTTAGTTTCCTTCTTCACCTCTATCACTCCCTTAGTGGGTCTAGAAATACAGAGTCTGGGTAACTGAAGTAGCAGGGAAGCAAACCAGTATATTTTAGCTATTGTAGAGGGAAAATGGGTGGATGGGGACATTATTGGAATATGGGGCTTGTTTAGTATGCATTGTATTGCTAAGTTGCCTTGATTGAATATATATATATATATTTTTTTTGCATTAAATTGCTTTGCCATAGCTTTTGCATCAAGCCCACTTCCACTTGTGCCTACCACATTGGTAGTATAAGTCATTCATTTGACAGCCGCCCAAAAGAGTACAGGACACATGTCAACCTCTTCCTGCCTTCTGCCCTACTTATACCGGCTGTGTATAGCATTTGGGGATAGACCTCACCTCCTTGTGGCTCTGTAAAAGACAACAGAGAGCCAAGGACACAATTCATCTTGTTCTCAGGTCTTTGAAGAGAGACATGAATTCCTCCCCTTAAATCCAGTGTCCTTTAATGTGACATAATATTGATGAACATAGGGACTATAGGACTGATAAAAGAGAAACATAGAGGAAACTGAAATTTCCCTTATAAGGAAGAGGTACTAAAGGGATTCTATCAGAGGAGGTCCCATAGTAATGAATGAGCTTTACCTTTTCCTATACTCCATAACTACTTCACTGCAAGAGTTAGGAAGGTACTGAAATGAGGATTTTGGACTGTTCCTGGAGTTTGGCTGTTCCCAAAGAGCTTATTGGAGCCCACCCAGCCATTTTCCTTGCCAGCTGGCTACTCTCTGTGGCACTTAACACTAGGCCCAAGGCTAGCTGGAACTTCACTTTCACATCAGATCCTTCTAGGGCAAAGGGAGATAGAATAGCTTTGGGTCAGCAATACAGAGAAACTGCTTAGCTTCATGCCTCAATCTGTTTTTCCCAGGAGGCAAGTAACTTCTTACAGTGGACAGCAGACATATTCAATTTCCCCCCCTGATCCTATCTAACATTTTCTTGTGTATACAGTCTAAACAGGAATGTAATCAAGAGAATTAATGTTTGGAATAGCCAGAATGAAATACTCTTCATCCCCAGGGACTTCTGTACCTCCATGTCTAGCTTTTCTCCTTGGTAAATAGGCAGATACTCTTATTGGCTTCTTGGTTCCTCTTTGGATTAGTCTCATATTAATCTCAGTGTCTCACTCTGTTCTTTCATTTGGAGAGGGGAAGAAACACTTCCCTTTTTCTCTCTTTGAAGGACACAAAGAAGGGAAGCATTCTCATCTTTAAGGAGTCAGATCAGTGGAGCATAGTTGAAGTCTATCTGAAAGTGGGGCTTTAGAGCACAGCTGGATGAGGCAAACATGTTGAGTGGGGTCCAGGGCTTTCCAGGCATGGATGGCTGGGGCCCTTTCTGGGGAGGCTAGCTTTTGCCATTGCTGAACCTCCGGAGTAGGCTGTAGCCCAAGTTTCATTCTGAACAAAGCAAGCCTCAGCCCCACTATCATGAGCCACTTTTCCCGGAACCAATAATCCTGGCCCTATTCTCCATAAAAGAGGCCAAAGGACCATGCCTATAGTTACTTTCTTCCCCAAGAGTTGTAAGAACTTCCCCAGCCAAACTGCACCCATATCTCCCACCCTTTGGCTCTTATTCCTCCTCGGGGAGGGGGCTCAGAGGTTAAGCACAGGCTATGGCTGCCCAAGGGATCTGCTCCTGGAACTGGAGCAACTGTCTGAGCCAAATGAGTAAAAGCAAAGACCTTTTTTTGCCCAAACACTTATATCAGCCTCTCCTTTCTCTGTGGTCAAGGCCAAAAAGAATGACTTAGGATCTGAGCAGCCGCTTTCTCCCTCCTCCTCCTCTATATATACACAAACACTGACAACTTAAAAAGATCAAGGAAGTGTGTGGCCCTGTGCTGCCTGCTGACTCTGACCCCAGCCACACACACTCTGAACCACAGCAGTCAGGAGTCTCGTTTGTTTACAGCATGTTCAGCTGCTTTCTCCTTGGAAGGTCAGAACTACTTCCTCCCTACTCTTCAAATGAATGACAGCTATGGTGGGCATTTCAATTTGTTTAGCCATAGTAATGATGGGAAAGCTAGAACCCCTATTCTTCATATCCAAGTTGATCAGAATCAAAGTCCAGGTAAACTTTTATCCATTGTAGTACTCAAAATGATTAAGTCTCCCATAGGTCCTCATTGTACCATTCTATATATCTTCCTTTACAGGTACCTGACACGATGGGCTCCCCGCTCTGTCAAACCCATCTTAAAGAAAGGTCCAAAATGGAACAAAGTTCGAATGGCTGTGGGCTCCTCCCTGCTTAAGGATAATGTCAACTACACAAACAAACCCCTAGTGATGTACCATTGATGGGAGGGAATAGTTTGTAAGATCAACTTGGCCAAAGCTCCCTACCCCTGGCAATGGGAACTATCTCCCTTCGTTCCAAGGAAGGACTAGAAGGTAAAATCCAGCCTGGAACTGCTACAGACCCAGATGCCTTCAAAATTAGTTATTCCTCACCAAAATGTGGACAACAGGAAAGGCAATAATAATATGGTCCAAATTCTGATGGAAATGCTTATGGCATCATAGAATGGATTCTAAAGCAGCTGCTAGTGATGGGGAGACAAATGGCAAATATACCATAAGATATCATGTTTAGCTCAGACTGAACTTTTTGAGTTGGAGATACAATTACCCAAGAAATGTCATAAAACAAGACAAGTTTGCTAAACTACTTGGTGTATGCTTACTTCTTCAGAAACTGGAGGTTACTGGATCTTCTTCATCAAGTTGTGCAGCTTGGAGACTTGGAAAATAATGGAATTGATATCCTGTTATTGATAATACATGGTTGCCAAAAGGATGTAATTTGATGTGTCCCCAGTCTGTTCTTCGGGGACCCTAACTACCTATGAGTTCTGAGTAGGGGATTGGGTTGAATGAAGAAAGCAGAGGCTAGAGACCTCTGTTTTGAGTACAAGTGTCCTGGCTACATAAGCCTAAGTAATTTATCCAAAAAGGAGATCCCAGGTGAGCCTTCCCATCATCTGGGGACTTCCTGCACTTCTGCCCATTTGCCCTTTGGCATTCTTTCCCAGAAGCTTTTGATAGCTGTCACCTACCTTTGCCTGTTTTGCCACCAGAGTGACCCATCTCAAAGACTAGAAGCATAGAAGAGAAGTAGGCAAGTACACTGTAAACACATAATAAATTCATTTACGTTTATGAAAAAACATTATTAAAATTGGCCTGCATAGATAGTAGTACCCGGGCTGAGGCACACCCCAGTCAAAGCATGAAGGGCAAGTCTATGTTCTTCTCACCAGTGCCCACATAAATATAGCCATGATTCTTGGTCCGGGGAGCATGGTAGAATGTTAGGCCTGGCCAGAGCAAGCTTCGCAGCACAACCAGTGCGTTTCCTCTCTCCATCTGGATACTCCAGGACCCTGGGGAAGAGAGATGAGGAGAAGTTGAAGCCAGGGGCCTCCAAAGAGGCTTGTTCATCTCAGCTAGCTACTAGAAAAAGTTCCAGAATTGTTTGGGGATTTTGTCCTGGTTTATGTGACTTGATTGCTAGGAATAAAGAAAGACAATTCAATTATCCAGACTGATTATTCAGACCTTTTACATCTCCCCAGTGCCATTTGGCTATTTCATTGCTCATTAAAACCTCTCCACCAGAAGGAGGACAAAGAAATGAAAAGAGGTGAAACTCGGAACTGATCCATATTCTTGGGTTAAGGAAAGGAGACTAATAAAAGCCAACAAAATTTAAGTTGGGAGATTTTTAGTATTTTGGTAGTCCTAACCATGGCTCATTTTAGCTGATATAATTGTACTCTTTTTAGTCTTAGTGTACTCTGCCCCCAATTTACTGGTTCTATCTTTTCTCTTTTGGTGGTGTTGGGGGAGGGGCATCTCCCAAAACTTGAAACATTTTGACACAATGATATTCCAACTAATACCGTCTACATAGTACACATACTTTAATTCTTCCAAAAATAGTAAAGCAAACCACCTAATAGAGTAGCTGTTGTTTCTTTCTTCCCTTCTGTACCTGAGCATCCCCACTCTTAACTCAAACCTCCCTCTCCCTTCCCCGCCTTTCCCTATCAACCCTTTATAGCCTTAAGCACTAGTATAGATAGACAACCAGCTCTCTAGAGTCTTGGCCCCTTAAGTATAAAATCACCCTTTCTTTGCAGCCTAGCCAACTAATGTTCAATCTGGATGTCAGCTCTAGCTGGAAGGGATTGAGACCTAAGGCTAATTGAAGTATGGGGGTAGAATTTAAGAAACAAGCCAAAGGTTTTACCCTTCACAGGCCTTATCCTGGTTCCTTATGCTCCCCCAAACAGGAGCACCCCAGCCTGAGGCTACGTTTTGCAGCCACTGATGACTTGGCGGGAAGAGGCTGTCCCAGCTCCAGAATCAAGGGAGGGAGCTGCTGTGTGGGAGGAAAAGAGCCTGGGAAAATCTCCTCTGGATGGAGATCTGGAGCTTCCTATTCCCCCTGCGTACTGTGGCCTCTCCCCCCTTTTCCCCAGCCCAGCCACAGCTCTGCTCATTCTGCCAAAAAGGCAAACGCTTTGAAGGTTTTGGTGCTGGACCAGCCAGCCCTGCAATGAGGTCTACTCTTGCAGCCTTCATCAGCTGCCAGCTCAGCCAGGCTGCCTGGCTCCAGCTGCCCCAGCTTCCCACGGGCTTTCTTCGGCCATGGCCTGCCCTGGCCATACCACACCCAGGAACCCTGTATATGGCTCAGCATGATCCCCCCACCCCTAAGGGGCCACCCTGCCTTTGGACCCAACTGACCGCCAGTAACCCCTAGCCCTGCCCAGGGTGGAGCCTCACTGCCCTGGGCCAGAGCTTGAGCTTCCAGAGGAGCCGGCAGGGCAGCCATAGTCATCATTATTAAGGAAGAAGAAGATGAAACTGGGAAGAGGTAGGAAAAGTGAGGAGTCCTTCCTCTTCCCTCCCCACTTCTCTCCCTTCACCAAAATGTCACTATGTAGCAGGATGTATTCTAGATAATCGCTCCAAAGTAGCCATATGCCCCATCAAGCCTTCTCCAGCCCTCAATCTCATACTGTAAAATGGTTACAAAAAGGATATAGTAGCCAATCTCTTAAGTATTCCCCTTGCCTTGCTGGACTGTCCCATGGAACATTGTAAAGTTCTGTATCTGCAAACCTTTCCTAGATTTGTACCTGTACCTATCCTGCTTAGCTCTAAAGAGTAGAGAGTGAACTTTTTCAAATGATTTTACCTAAGCTTCAAAATCGAGAACAGGGCAAGATAAATTTCCACAACTCACTCTCTGCTGGAGAACTTTACCAGCATCTAGGGAAATCACTCACCTTCCCCCTTAGCCCCACCAGTCCCAGAAGCATCTGGATTCAATTTCACTAACAATCCTAAACACATCCCCTAGGCAGTGGGCACTAACCTGGAATGAGTTTGGGGAATCCAGGTGCTATCTGCATCCTCATCTTATCCCACTCATAGGTAGGAATTAAACAATAGCCTCTGTCAGGTCTTACTCTGAACAGATCAGGTCCTTGTCTATGTCACTCCTCTACTGAGTGAATGCATTTGGTATTGTTACTTGTAGGTTCACATACAAATTCCTTGGTTGGGCATTTAAAGCCCTTCACAATCTGGCTGCAACTGTATTGCCAGCCTTATTATGTTTTCCTCCCTTTCCCAAAGACTATATTCCAGCCAAATTGACCTTTTCTTCATT
This sequence comes from Antechinus flavipes, assembly GCF_016432865.1. Taxonomy (NCBI): domain Eukaryota; kingdom Metazoa; phylum Chordata; class Mammalia; order Dasyuromorphia; family Dasyuridae; genus Antechinus; species Antechinus flavipes. The sequence continues at coordinate 206,421,238 of NC_067401.1, read as the reverse complement.
CAGGCCTTTGCAACTTCTGTCCCTGTGCATCTGCATAGGCCCCGTGCCTGGAATGCATTCCCTCCTACTCTTCCACCTCTTAGAATTTCTCATTTACTTCAAGGTCAAGTGCCATACATGAGACCTTTCCTAACATTTCCAGCTTCTAGTGCTTATGCCTCCCTCTGCCCTCCCCCCAAAAAAATTTACCTTGTAATTATTCTGTATATATATTTATGTATGTATTAAGTCTTTCCTCTCTGAAGTGTAAGCTCCTTGAGGCCAGGTACTGTTGTGTTTTTGTCTTTGTATCCTCAGCAATTAGCATGTAGTAAGTACTTAAATATGGATTAGAACCACCAAAAGAGGTTCTAGGCCAGGAAGCAGGAAAGGGACAGGGATGCCAGCCATTTCCTCGAGTAAAAGGAATAATCCACCACAGACAAGGGAGCTTTGGCTGAGTATTCCAGCATATGAATGGCAAGCTAAGCTTTTGCCGCCTACCTCCCTCCCTTGCAAGTCCTCCTTCAGCTGGTCGCCTGGGAAACGGTAGTTCTCAACGTGCCAAGAGTCACGTAGTGTCTACCTGGGGAGCTGGGGACTAGTCTGTCACCTTCACCCACTTTAATAGCTTCAGACTGAAAATGAGCCTTGCTATCCCCGGGCCATAGTCTCCTAGTTCTGCTACTTGTCTTCTGTTCTTGCTGCTCCAGTTCTAAAGAGTAACAGGGTCTCCCACAGCAGTGGAATAGGGATCAAAAGGTTCCGCTAAGCTTGGGTCCGATTCATTTGCTCTGTGGCATGTAATTACTCTTTCTTTTCCCTTAAGTCTTTCCATCCAAATTCCCTGGTAGCACTAGGCCCTTGACTGTTTTTTCAAGTATCCTCTGAGTAGTCACAATAGTTCAGAGTATCTACCTATGCAAAAAGGGAGAGGGAAAGACTGGGGACTAGGGACATAGGGAGAAGTTGAGGAGTAAAGTTAGCACAAGTGGAGCCTGACCTACAAAACTTGTAAACTTCGATCTCAGGTTTTCTGACCCAGCTGGCAGATGAGAAAGTCAAAAGAACTATACACCTCATCTCTTGTAAAAAAATGAGTTTATATTACTGACTAGAGGCTCTAGAAATGAGGAACCAAAGAGGCCCCACAGAGTTTAAGCTAAACCTTAGACCAGGTTCTTAGACCAGAAGACTAACACTCTCTCCAGGGCATTTTATTATAAAGACCTCTAGGATCTTCCCCTTGGGCCTAGTCCACTCCCTGGTAACTAGGAGTAGGAGGCAGATTAGCTATCATTGACAAGGATTTCCTCAGTGTGGGTAAGGGAGGCCCAGTGAACATCATCCTCCCCCGTCTGCCTGAGACAGACAGCGCTAAAAGAAGGATTTTCATAATATTTCCCCCTGCCCTCTCCAGCCTAACAGTGAATGCCGGCTTCTCAGTTTGGATTGTTGGTCCCCCGACTGCTTTCAAAGCCATCTTTCCACTACTATTAAAAAAAAAAAAAAAAAAAAAAGGCTGGCTCTATGCTGCCCCCTGCCGCATACATAGCATTGTGGCTCATTTAGCCAAGGAAGAAGTTAAGCCTCTTTACTGCTACTTCTGTGTGTGTTCCGCATCCCAACTCCTGGAAGTGGGAGCAGAGAAAAGGATAGTTTTCTGTGCTTTATTTCCCGGATGAATAACCTCATGTCTACATGTTGCTTTTATCGCAACACCCTTCCTTGGAGGTACGGACCCCCTAAGTACTAAGGGTCCCCATTTTGTGGTGGTTGAACAAACAGGGGAGCAAGGTAAGTGTCAAGACTGAAATGTCATCATAGGGTTTTCTGTCCATCACTTGACACCACACCATCTTCCAAGATCCAGGCCTCAACTACAAAGTACTTAATAAATGGGAGAGATGCTCCTTGGAATTTGACAGTAGGAGAGGACTCCTTTTAGGTGCTTTGGATGACTTCTGCCTCCCCACAGAGAGAAATACACAGAAATCTAAAGATCCCTAGACCTTGATCAGAAAACAGTACTCTGGGATGTGACCTAGGGAGTTATTAAATTATATAATTCAACCCCAAGGAAGGACTCTAAGGAAAATGATTCACATTTTTAAGAACAAGAGCCATTCCCTAATAGATAAATGCCCAAAGGATATAAACAGGTAGTTCTTAAAAAAAGAAAAGATACCAAAAATTACTTAAAATGCTCCAAATAACTAATAAGAAGAAAGCTGCATATTTAAACTCTGAGGTTCAACCTAATGAACTAGAAAAGATGACAAAAATGGAAAATGACAACTGTTGAGGGATGTGAGAACAGGCACATTGATGCTCTATAGATGAAGCTGTGAACTAGTCTAGCCAATCCGGAAAGCAATTGGAACTACACCCTAAGTTACTAGCCCATGCAAATCCTTTGACCCAGCAATATACCACTATTAGGCATATACTCCTCCCCAAGAAATAATAAAGAAATAAAAAAATAATAATAAAAAAAAAATATTCAGGGATCAATTCAGAAAGACCTGAAAAAACATATGAAGTGGATAGAACCAAGAGTACATTTTATACCACATGATAAAGAAAACCAACTCTAAAAGGCTTCAAAACTATAACTGATCAGGATTCTAGAGGAGCAATAATAACACATGCTTCCCACAGCCTAACAGCAGTCCTGGACTAAAGGTGCAGAATGAAACAAGTCTAACTTGTAAATTTGTTTTGCTTGACTATAACAGGTAGGTAACAATTTTACAACACTTTACAGGTAACATACAGCATGATATGTGTTAACTTATTTTAGGCTCACAACAATCTTTTGAGTTAAGCCCTATTATCCCCATTTTACAGATGGAGAAATTGAGGCCACGGTTATTTAAGTGACTTGTCCAGGGTCATACAGCTAGTAAATGTATAGGGATGAATTTGAACTTAGGTTTCCTTGACCTTCAGCCCAGGACTCTCCACAGCATTGCCTTACTGGGCTCATTTGTTACAAAAGAAGGCTCCTTTTATTTGGGGTTTGGAAAACAATGAGGGAAGTAAGGAGAGTAAGAATAGTGATGCTAAAAAAAAGAAGAAAAGAGTGCCAACGAAGAATTTAAAAGAATGCTCAGAAAAGGACAGAAGGAGATATAAAACAAGATAAGGACAATCAGTTAACCTCAATGCTCCTTTCCAATGGGAAATGGTACAACTGTAAATTGAGATCTGCATTTGTGGGAGTAAACTATTCAAATGAAATCATAGAACCCCGGTTTTGCAATTAGTGCTATATGTGTCTATCTCCCATTCCTAGCAATAAGTCCAATTTAAATGGGAAGCCTGAAGAAACTCTCTCAAGGAGAAAGCTACCTTAAACTTTACCACCAGACAAACAGGATGACCAGTCCCCATTGATAACACCCACTACGGATTAAGCTTTCTATAGAGTTAAACAAATATCTATTCAATTCCAAAATTCCCCATTGTTTCAATACTCCCAAACTTTGGGGACTAAAACTAAATACCCATAAAATTAAGTACCTTCAACAAACTTCTTTACAAAATCTCCTGATTGTAATTAGGGGCTTTTGTCCACTAAGGGAGTCTCTTTCTTAGTGATATTCAGAAATAAACTTTCCTATTCTTTGCCATAGAGTGAATTTCACTCCAAAAAACTAAGAAGAAAGCTCTGCCTTTCTTGCCACGGCTCATATCCCATCATTTGGTGGCTCACCACGGGGACTTCGGACAGAGCCTGGCCAACAGATAGGTAAGCCCCCTCCTCTGTCCCCCTCTACAGCTGTGAGCAGCCAAAAATCTGGATTCATTTGGCCTGCTGGAGCTCTACACTCAAGCAGAGTTTTTTGCGTGGGGACACTCACGGCAGAAGATTCCTGCGATTTGATTTTCTCTCTCAGGAACGCCTTAAGAGAACGAAAAAGCTATAAAATCGGGAAAGTCTGGGGTTTGAGGCTTGTGACAAAAATGGGACAGCTTATTTCATCTATTCCTAAAGATTCACCTTTAGGCTGTCTCTTAAAAAACAGGGACAAATTCGGCTTAGGAGATCTCAAGACCAAAAAGCTCATTTATTTTTGCAATACTGCCTGGCCTAAATACCTCTTAGAAAACCAGGAAAAGTGGCCAATTTATGGCTCAATAAATTACAGTACTATTAAGGAACTAGACTCATTTTGCAAGAGACAAGGGAAATGGACTGAAGTTCCTTATATTCAGGCCTTCATGGCTCTGGCACAAGACCCCAAGTTAAAATTAAATTGCAGAATGTTCCTTGTCAAGTTTAATGGAGAGGAACTGGAGGTAGAAACTGACCTTTTAGATGATCCCCTCTTTTCCACTCCGTTAGGGGCGCAAGAGGCGTCTGCCCCATTCTGGGGCTCTCAGCAGAATGCTCGCACTATAAAACCGCCCCCTTATCAAAAACAGGACCCTGAATCCCAAGATATACGACTCCCCTCTCCTCCGGAGTCGAATTCTGGGATTGCCCCACTTCTTAGCTCTTCTCATACACGAAATGGGCTCCATTTTTCCTCAACTCAGTCTCTCCAGCCTCCCTCTGAGGCCGGCCAGCCCAACGAAGTTGGAGCTGCTCTTCCTCCTCGCCAGGAGCCTGGTTCGGCCAAAGCTGCAGCTCAGGACCCTGATTTGGCTCCTTCTAAACTCTGCCCCTTGAGGGAAGTGGCTGACGCTTGGGGGGGAACGCTTAGAGTGCAGGCGCCCTTCTCCATGTTGGATCTTTCCTGGATTAAGGAGAAACTGGGCAGATACTCTGAGGATCCCACCAAGTATATTGAGGGGTTTAAGGCTATCGCCCTCCAGTACGATCTGTCCTGGGGAGATATTAATATCATTATCTCCTCCTGTTGTACCATAGAGGAGAAAGGGAGGATCTGGGACCTGGCCCAGAAGTTTGGGGATGACATGGCTGTCTCCTTCCCTGGTAGATATCCAGCAGGGGCCACAGCCGTGCCCGTCTCAGACCCCGGGTGGAACTACCAGGAGGGGAGCGGGGACAGAGAGAAGAGAGATCACCTACTAACCTGCCTCATCGAGGGCATGGGGAAGGGAGCTAAAAAGCAAGTTAATTACGACAAACTAAGGGAGATTACTCAAGCAGTTGAGGAGAATCCTGCCCATTTCCAAGGCCGTTTGGTAGAGGCTCTGAGGAAATACACTAATCTGGACCCCAGTTCTCCAGAGGGGTCCGCTGTCCTTTGCGTGCATTTTATCTACCAGTCTGCCCCAGACATAAGACGGGAGTTGCAGAAATTAGCTTTGGGGTCCCAGACTCCCATGACTCAACTACTGGAATTTGCTTTTGGTGTGTTCAATAATAGAGACCAAGCAGCAGAAATCAGGGCCAGAGCGAGAAACAAAGAGCAGGCCCAACTTTTAGCTGCCGCTATTTCCAGAGGGCACAAGGGTTCCTGCTTTAGGTGCAAAGGGCAGGGTCATTGGGCACGAAGATGCCCTCGGAAAAAACCTCCCGGCCCTTGCCCTGAATGCAACAAGGAAGGGCACTGGAGGAGAGACTGCCCAGAGAGGGGTAGAGCCACCGCCTCAAACCTCGCCCTCTGGTCTCCTCAGGAGCAGGAGTAACGGGACCCAGGGTTTGGTGAGGCACCCCCTTTTTCTCCGTCACCACTGCAAACCCAGGGTCACTTAGAACATGGTAGATACCCCAGTATACTCCTGTGAGCCCATAGAGGACCTAAAGTTTGCAAGACTCTTGGGAAAACCCTGGAGAAAGAAGGCTCTCACACTAATCTCCCTCTCCCCAGGTTTCCTGGTCTTACTCCGTGGGCCCTCGCCAGGGAGTGACAACTTTGTGGTAAGACTAGGGAACTCTGCGGGGATAGGGGTGTCCAGGATGGCTGGGGGGACCCACAGAGGCGGCCTAATGCACTCTTTGCAAAGGTCCCATTCCCACATGTCACCGTCTCCTCCCTGGACGCCTCCCCTTCGTACTGGCCAACCCCTGGGGACTCCTCTGACCCCGCTGTCCCTACTTCTGGGCTGGGAAGGATCTCGCACCACACATCACCACAGTAACAGTGGCTGTCACTGTTTCCCACAATGGCCAGGTTGACATCCCTGACGTGGGGACGCTGACCTATGCCTCCAACACTGGGTGCCAGTGTGAGCTCTCTCAGGCTGCTGCAATTTCTCCTCAGCAATGGGCACCAGCTGCATGGGAGGGTCCGGGCCAGGTGCACCCATGATCAGGTACCTCCCCCGGGGTAACTGTGGGGAACCCATCCCGGGGTTATCCTGCAAGCTCCTTCCAGTGCTTCTATGGCCCCTCTCTGAAGGCTCCTCCATAACCTCCTGAAAACTAACGTTCCGATCGATAGAATATTATGTGCCCATACTCAACCAGGAGACGGCTATAGAGCCTGACCTCAGGTACCATCTGTGCCCCGAAGGGATGTGCTTTTCTCTGCAAAGTAAGTGCTCCATCCCCCTCCAATGTCTCTAAGGGGCCTGTTAGGAGGAATGCCTCTGACTGGGACCCTCCCCCACCTGTGATTCTCTCCATTTGCTGCTTAACACTTTTTAAACACTAAGAGGTCCTGCACCCTGGGCTACTTAAACACCCCTTTCACTGTATATAATGCCAGCACCTCTGATCCCACCCCTCAAGGAGACAAAGGAGGGGATTTTGGAAAATGTTCTGCCCTACTTAAAGAAGGGCACTTCAATGCTAGTTAGTGCCCTGGGTGGGATACTTAGAGCATGAAAATGTTCTATCCAATCTAACGGCCACTATTAATCAGCTGGCCAGTGAGACTGCACATTCTTTCCGGGAGATTCAAGAATCCTTGGACTCTCTTGCCAACATGGTTCTGAATGATCATCTGCCCTTGGATTATCTCCTAGCTTCTAGTGAAGATGTCTGTTCCCTGGTCAATACCTCTTGCTGTATGTATATTAATAATTCCAGGGAAGTCGAGCTTAGCACTGAGAAGATCTTAAAGAAAGCTGGCTGGACAAAGGACATTCATGAAAAAATCCTTATCCCTCCCCAATCTTCCTCTGGGTGGGGCTCCTGGATATGGTCTCTCTTAACTCCTATACTAACTCCACTTCTAATAATTATCTTTTTACTCATATTTGGCCCTTGCATTTTCAGACTGCTTGTGAGATTTGTTTCTTCTAGGCTTCGAGCTTCAAACTTCCAACTGCTCCTGCAGCCTGGAGACACTGAAACTACTGATGGGGACACACACCCCTTGGATGCTGCAGCTGCTGTCTTCAGATCTCGTGTTCCCCCTCCTGGCATGAACCCCCAAATGAACTAGGGACATCTCTACAACCCTTGCCAGCTCGAAGAAGCTACTGAAGAAGAGACCGTCGCCCCTTTTTCCCCAAATGCATTTGGGGTAATTGCTTGAGGGGAGCATGAAATGGGAAACCTGAAGAAACTTTCTCTCTCAAGGAGAAAGCTACCTTGAACTTTACTCCACCCAGACAAACTGGATGACCAGCCTCATTCTGTTATCTTGAGAGGCCATCTTTACAAAATCTCCTGATTATATTAGGGGCTTTTTTCCACTAAGGGTGTCTCTTTCTTAGTGATATTCAGAAATAAACTTTCCTATTCTTTGCCATAGAGTGAATTATTTCACAGCTCATATCCCATCACCTTGACCAAAGGAAAAAAAAAATTATCTAAATTTTGGTCACTGATCCCCCTTCTCCCCCATTCCCAACTGTACTTCATACAGTGTATGCATATAGTAAGAAGTTTTTAAATTTAAGACTTTTTTTTAAAATGTTGAATTCACAATTCTCTCCCTCTTTCCCACCCCCTTCCTCGAGAAAGCAAGTAATTTTTTATCAATTATATAAGGAATTTAATTTCTGTGAAGTGCTGAAACTGAACCAACCTTTTAGGATTTGCCAAGAAGAATCCCTATCCCTGACCCGAAAAAGAAACACAGAGCATTTAACCTTGTACATTGAGGGAATGGAAAGCAGTCACCATTAGGCAGTGCATTTTCTTCCTAGACAGAAAACAGATGGTCAATCCCATCTCTCTGGCCAGCACCCTTAGAAGCTCATACAGGGATGAGATTCAAGGGTTTCTGGGGCCTGTACTTTGATATCTATTTGCAGTTTAGTGGTCCCATTAGTGGATCCCTACCCACCAGGGATAGCTCTTGACCCCCAAGACAATTCCAGTCATACATTTTTACCAGTAGATAAGGAACACTCTGGGAACTAAGTTCAGAGGGGCCATCTGCTGCTCCTCTCTCCTCTGTGGGAAAAAAACTGCAACAGACTTTCTAGGGGCTCCTTCGAGGTAGCGCTAAGAGGAGAGAATCAAAGTCTTTTGAGTGTTGGCTCAGAGACTTGAGTTGCCCAGATTGCAGCCTCCCTAAAAGCACTATCTTCTAATGCCTGTTCATTCTAGGCAAACTGGGTGAGAAAGAAGACTACATCAGATTTAGACTTGGAATGATACTTTGGATCATTGAGTCCAATCCTCTCATTTTACAAATGAGGAAACTGAGGCCCAGAGAAATTAAATGGCTGTCTAATGACCCATGGCTAACAACTGGGATTTAAATTCAGATTTCCTAACTCTAAACCAAAGGCACCAACATTCCAACCAGTATTAACTGGGCTCATCCCCAAGAAACCAGGTTAATGAGGCAGAATGTTCAAGGGCTCGAGACCTTGTTTCCTTCAACTCCTGGCAGACTTTCCATTCCTTCTCTGGACCCTAAGAATAGCTTCCCCTAAATGAAGCTGGAGAGATCTGTTCCCTCAGGAACCCTACTAACACAACCCCCTTCCAAAAACCAACTAACTCATTACCAATGTAGTTTGAGAAAAATTGATTCCTAGATCTCCTTTGAAAGGCTTTGCGCTGGCCTAGACCCACAGGTGTCTAATCAAGCGATTGCAATTAGAATGTACTCTTATGGATGCAGAAGTGTCTCCTGGGGTACTAGAGATTACTTGATCCAACAGAGGTCCAGGTGCGACAAAGGCAAGGAGATTGGAGGCAAATAAGTAAGCCAGGGATCATGAAGACTCAGTTTCGTATGCATGTCCCTGTGATCAAACTGACCTGACTTTGAACTTTACTATATGAAAAGAGGCTGCTATGGATGAAAAAAAAAAAAAAAAAAAAGGGAGGGGGGGGGGCAGGGAGAGAAAGAAAGGAAGAAATAAAGAAAAAAAAATCTTTTTCCTTTTGGCTCCAAATCAGATGTTCTCTCTAAAGCTAAGAAGTCAGGGTTGGAAATCCAAGAATGGAATCTTGCCTCCCTCAAAGAGCCTACATAAGAAAAGTTGGCTGGATGCTGTCATCTCTTTTGAGAATCTTGAGAAGATACATATAGTCCAAGAGGCCTGGAGATGGCAAAAAAAGACCCATTCATTCTCTGTCCAGAGTGGAATGAGAGTAGGGGAAATAGATGAAAATCTGGATAAAAAAAGGGAATGACAAGGTGGGTCATCCTCAAACTGAGGAGACTTAAGAATCATTTCATTTCATTTCCCAACCACTAGACCTTGAAGCTAAGTCCACCATCCTAGCATTCCTGGCCCCCATTAATAGAGGAAATCTGCTGCCTATTTCTCAGTTCCTGGTCTGGCTGGCAATTTGGTAGTCTAGCAAAGATAAAAGGGCTTCAAGCTCTTTTTGTGGAGGCAAAGAACCAGAAAAAGAGTAGATGCCCATCAAGTGGGGAATGGCTGAATTAATGGAATATTAGTGTTCTATAAAAAGTGATGAGCAGGCTGATTTTAAAAGGGCCTGGAAAGATTCACACGAACTCATGCTGAGAAAAACAAGCAGAACCAGGAATACATTGTACATAGTAACAGCAAGATTGTGCGATGATGAACTATGAAAGATGTGGTTCTTTTCAGCGGTTCAGTGATCCAAGGCAATCCCAATAAACTTTGGATAGAAAATTGTGGTATTCTCTTCTTTTTTATAATATATGATGGTTCTCTCTGGGAGCAGGTTTCTTGGGGAGATTTTCTGGAGGCAGCCTTAGTTCCAGTCCAAAGTAATAATCATCTCAAATACAGCCAGCTGATAAAATCCAAACGTTTAATTTCTTATCCAAAGAAAATCCAAGCCCAGTTAGCTTTCTTAGAGGCCTCTCTCTCCTTGGTTCTAAGAGCTCTTGCAGCTTTGTCCTTTGCTTCTGGCTCTAGCTCAACTCCCACTCGAGGCTTCTTCTGAATAGACCTGATGCTCCCTTCTCAATCTTTTCAGCTGAACTCCGACTGAGCCTCTGTCAGCTTCTTATATATGATCTCCCAACGGTGACTCCTCTCTGAGAGAGTGAGCTTATGGGTTTCTGATTTGTGAATCTCTCAAAAGTGTGAACTCCAATGAGTACATTAGTGAGCTAGAGAATTTGCTAAGTACCATGCAAAATTAGGCAACTGGCTTATCACTTTGTAAAGATTCTAACAGAAAATGCCATCTACATCCAGAAAAAGAACTGTGGAGAGTGAATGTAAAACACATGCTATATTTTGAATTACTTGCTATCTAAGGAAAGGGGTAGAGAGAAGGAGGAGAAAATTTGGGACACAAGGTTTTGCAGGGATCGATGTTGAAAAATCCATGCATATGTTTTGAAAATAAAAAAGCTTTAATTAAAAAAAAAAAACCATGCTATGTTCTCCTTTTTTATTGTTTTTTTTTCCTCTCATGGTTTTTCCCTTTTGTTCTGATTTTTCTCTCCCAATATGATTCATAAAGAAATGTATATTTTAAAAGCTAATATACATGTATAATCAGAAAAAAAAAAACAATTTTTAAAAAGGATAAAGGGACTTCGGAATGGGCTGCTCATAGGTGTGAAATAGCCCAGGTCCTATAAACTTCTCCTTATCTATCTACTTTGGAAACAGAAGACCCCATTCTATGAGCAAGAAAGATCAGGGTCCTGCTCAAGATGGACACAAACTCCTTCCTTGGCTCAGCCAGGACAACTATGTTTGGTCTCTGACCACTCTTCTCTTCTGCTCTGGGACTTCTGTCTCAGGTTCTGGACATGCCCTGCTCACTCCTTAACCTCCTTGACTCAGCAGAATAATGCAAAAACACACCCAGAGTGCCTGCTGTTATATAGCTAACTTGCAATTCTCATGTACACTCTCCCTCAGTAACCTTCCCATATCACAACTAAAAGGATGACTATTTTTCTGAGATTTAAATCATCTCTAACTGTTTGCTGGGGATGTTCTACCACCACACTAAAGTCAATATGTCTAAAGCTGATTTGACCATCTTTTCCTTACAATCAGCTTCCCCTGCCTCCCCTTACCTCTACCCTGGATTTGCTTATTTCTGTACTCTCCCAGATTGAACATCCTATCCTGGAGTCATCTTTTGATTCTTCCCCCTCCCTAACCATCCAGACAAGTCACCTAAACTTGACAATTTTTTTTGCAATATCTACAGTCACCACTGTCCAGGCTTTGGACTACTTAGCGCAGTCTTAGGGTAACTTCCCAAATAAGTCTCCCCTATACTTCTGACATTAATCTTCCTGAAATATCACTTTATATATACTATAAGGTGGAGAGGAGGGAGACCGGCCCAATCCTGGAAGTATGTGCCTAAGGTGAGTACTTCTAGAAACTCATGATCAGGGGCCGCTAGGTGGCACAGTGGATGGAGCACCAGCCCTGAAGTCAGGAGGCCCTGGTTCATATCTGACTTCAGACACTTAACACTTCCTAGCTGTGTGACCCTGGCCAAGTCACTTAACCCCAATTGTCTTGCTTCCCCCACAAAAAAAAAAACCCTAAATAAATAGAAGCTTATGATCATGTAGAATGGAAGAACCCAGCTTTCCACTTCAGTTGCAAGTATTTTCAGTCTCCAGTCACTTATTAGGTAACATTTGGTTGGCTATTGAATAAGCACTGGGTATACATAAAAAAGGCCAAATCCTTCTTAGTCCTTCACTGGTACAGCCAACTCATGTCAACGTGCTGCAAGCCTGGATGGAGAAAGAGGCCTCAGGCCTCCCTGCTTGGCTATTGCCCTGTGGCCTGTGAATCTGTTGCTGCTTCTGTCCCTGTCCTGTTTATTCTTTCCTCCTCTTTAGTGAAGGGGTGTTAGAAATAGAACAAACAAGGCTAAGATCTTGTGAGTTTTGGAAGGTCAGTAGAGCCCCTAGGGGGATCCAGGGACATGGTGCCCCCAAACAGCTCTGAGGAGAGACCTGATTGGCCCAGTCCAAGGTTGAATCAGTGATGAGATGTTGTATTCTGCAAGCAAGAGAGTGACTACACTCATTGGCCGCATTGAGAAGTGAACTTGGTAAGACGATCACCTTGTAGCATTTTGAGCCTATTCCCTCATGGAACCAAGGTAATAGAAGGGAAAATATGCCTCATGATTCAGGGGATGTTTTTGTATTTTGGTTTTTACAATAAATATAACTTTGTAAAAGTTAGTTTATATGAATTGGTTAATTACTATTGAAGAGGAAGTGATCAAATTAATACTTGGGCATCATTAATCAAGGGTATTGATGTTGAGGAGGTATTAATTGGCATTGGCAATTGATACTGGGGAGTACATATTGGACTAAGGGCTCAAACCAAAAACACTGGAAAGATACCTTCAACTATTCACAAGAATCGCCCCCATCCCAAACAATGAAGAGATGTAGTTAGCTGTTCTTTGGGCACCCTACTTACAACTGGGAGAAGAATAAGGACCCCTAATAATAGTCATGTCACTACACACCATCTCCTATTCAAAAATCAAAAAAATCTTTAAATTGTCCAGAACTCAGGACAGATCTTAATGGTTCCATGAAGCCTTTCTTGGTCACTGTAGCTCTCAAAAATTACCCCCTGCCTCCCCTAAATACCTACAGGACTTATTTGCATTCCAAATCATTCATGATGACATGATCATCATGATCAAATCAAATCAACTCTGCATTGTTATCTTTTTATGTATTTCTGTCCTTTCTATAGGATGAGAAAGAAGTCATGGATGGAGCTTGATTTGCAACAAATGTATGATTTTTCTTGAAGAAATTATAGATCCACTATAATATGTGTATGTATAGACATATAGATGTGTATATGTGTAATTATGCATATATGCATGTACATATATGCATATCCATTTATTTATAATTACATATTAAGTTGTAAGCAGTTTTACTGTAGAGACTACTTATATTTAATCTGCATTATATCTCAATGGATTGTGTCTACTATCCCATTGCTTAGCACATTCTATATATTCTACATATAGTAAGTGCTTAATATAAGGCAAGTAGGGCTGTGAGAGCTTAACTAGTAGAAAAGCTGAGTACTGTAGAATGAAGGCTATACTGAAGACTTTTGAGCGTTCCTTGGGCAACAAAGAACAACCAAATAAGTGAACAACAAAACAAAGTGCTTTGTAAACCTTAATGTACTATATAATGTGAGTTACTCTTGGGATGACAATCATGAAGTAGACCATTAACACACATGGTACGAACATCACTTCTATTCAGCTTTAGAATAGATTGGGAGAGGAGGAAAAAATCAAAGTATTCAACACTTAACCTCTCTGGGCTTTGTCTTGTAAAATGAAAATATTGGACTCAATGACTTCTAACCTCTAGAACCAGGATCCCACACTCCTGACAAATGAGTTTTTGTTGATTAATGCACAAGCCAACTGAATGCAGAGAGAAATGATAAATGATGGATTGTTAGTAGATTACAGTTCATCAGTAATCTACCATTGAATAATCCAAATAAATACAATACAATAAGATTATTAGTATAAAATGAGCATGATAACCACTACTGAGCAGTAGGAAATTTTTTTGGTGGTAAAACTATCCATCAGCTTTGCTAGTTTTGGAACTAAGCTGAAATAGTTGCCCCCTTCTCTTATTCCAGTCATCTTCCTGTCATTCCTCCCATTATTCAATCACTAGAAAAATCACTACCCTTTATGAATCCAAATTTTCATAAATATCTGATATCTCTAGAAGAGAAGGGAAATATGGTCCTTATTCAGTTAGCTCTTAGACAGCCCTTATCCCCCCTTTTTTTCCAGTGCTCTGTCTGATTTCCTGTAGCCTGATCTCATGTTCTTTCATGCGGCTCAGAAAAATATCTATCATAAGACTTCCTCTTCTACTGGGAATGCCAGAGGCTGAGAGGGAAATTAAGCCTCTGCTACCCTCTCCAACAATAGCTAGGCATTTAGCAGGCCTAACAAGTCAGGCCCTACATTATGTGGGGAAATTTTTGAAACTATAAAAAGGACAAGTATAAGTACTCTATACAAGTTAGCACTTGCATAGCACTTTAAGGTTGTAAAGAAAAAAATTTTGTGAGATAGATGTTATTATTTTACAGATAAGGAAGCAGCCTGAGAGAGTAGTTAAGTAATTTGTCCAGATTCATACAGCTAATATGTGTCTTAGACAGGATTTGAACTCCAATCCTGAATCCTAGTTCAGTACTCTATTCATTGTATCGCCTAATGGCCTCTAGAAAAAAAGAATTTGGTCATTCGTGTACAAAATAATAATTGTCTTTTTTTTTGAAGTTAAGTCCAACTTTTCTTGATCCCATTTGGGTTTTTCTTGGCAAAGATACTGTAGTTGTTTGCCATTTCCTTCTCTAGTTCATTTTACAGATAAGGAAACTGAGATAAATAAGATTAAGTAACTTGCCCAGGGTTCACAGTTAGTAATTGTCTAAGGCTTGATTTGAACTCATGAAGAAGTGTCTTTCCGAGTCCAGACCTGGTGCTCTGTACTACCTAGCTCCTTGCCTATGTATTACAGTGATATCCATGAAAAACTAAGCCACCTATAAGAAGGTCCCCAGTATGTTGGATAGATCCTCTATGGAGAAATTACAAATTTATAAGTGTAAGAATCTTATAGGACTAGAAGGAAGGATGGGTGGCAATCTACATCAGTAAAGAGAAATGTCCATATCAATGACATTAATTCATTAAAGAATAATAGTAAAACTAGTATTTATATAACAAGTACAACATATGGATTGTATTGCCCATAAAGGGCATTCAGATCCAAAGTACTCAGATTTTATTAAACATTAATAATTCTATGTTGGGATATTAAAAAGTTAGGAATACTTAAGCATTTATTAAGATCTGAGTGTTATGAAGCAAACACACACATTCCCTCAGTTTCTCCATCAGAAACAAGATCTTAGACCAGACAGGTCCAGACAGGACACTACTTTCACTCAAAGTGACTGTACAACTGTACCTTTAGGAATGTCATTTTCCAGGGAGTCCATAAAATCCAAGGAAGGGTCCAAGTCAGCTTTCTCTAGCAGGCTTTTGTTCTTCAATTCCACAGGCTCCACAAAATGGAAGTAGGAACTGAGCTTCTTAGAATCTGCCAGAGTCAATCCTGAGAGGAGGCAGATGGAGATTGTCAATCAGAATAAAACCCCTCACAGTGCTAGGATTTATAGGAATAAGAGGCAGGATGGTGAAAAGACCTCAGTCAAGGCCTTGTCCATTCCCTAATGTTCTACCTCCTGGCACAAGGAGCAACTGCAGCACCCTGGGTATAGGGAATGGGGCTATAACTCTTCATGCTAATCTGATTCCAAAGAGAAGGAGTGAAGAAAAACAAGCTTGGAATCAAGGTCATGGACATTAGGCCAGGTGAGGAAGCAACTCGGGAACCAGGGCAACAGTATCTTGTGAGCTGTTCTATAAACAAGATATTGTTTCTAGAACAATGAGTCAGTTAGTTGTACAAAACTTCATAAAGCTATTATCACTAGGCAATGTCCAGGGGATCTTTCCCTAAAGAAATATGTAAAGAATTATAGATTATTCCCCTAAATATACCATATTGTATCCTTGAGACTTTAAACATATACTTCCCCCTTAAGCCTTCTCTCAGGATAAAAGCAGCAAAGGTCTCTTTGGGAGAGGATATGAGGGACTTACCTTCAAAGGTCCTATTGACATGGACAGGTCCAAAGGGAGTCTTAAAGAGGGCTCCACGAGGCATGATAGCGACTGACTTGTCAATTTGGTCAATGATCGACACCAGGCGAGATTCCTCCTTGATTTGGATCTAAAGAAATATATGAAGAGTCCTAAGACGTGTCCATGAGCTCCCTTCTTCCATCTCCCCCCAAACAGATATCCTAGACTAGAATGTAAACTAATTAGAGATAGACTGACCAGAAATCAGATAGATAGACTCTGTGGATACAAGGGCTATCCTTCATAGGATAAGAACCTAGGGGAAAAAATCAGACTATGCGGACCCCCCTTCTCACCTCTCATAATATTTGTATATCAAGCCTCCATCAGCAACTAAGAATCAAATATTAGGAACAGCAATAGAAATATCAGGGAAAAGGCTGTACCCAGAAGGTAGATGACATTAGGCAACCTGCACGGTTGGTGTGGAAAAAAGGAGGTCATGTATTGCCATCAGGCAGCCAGCCTGTTTTATGGATACAGTCTGGGAAGTGATAGTCAAAGAGGATGTTTACGGAAATTGTATCTTCAGGCTTCCAAGCTCTTGGTTTTTACATCTGCTGGCACCAAGCCTCCAAATGTATTTGATATCTCCCTCCTTTGGCCCCCTCCCCCATTTTAGAGTTCTGGCTGTCTCCTTCCTAGAGTAGGTTCTAATTCAACTCAATAAACATTTATTAATTGCTATTATGTTCTAGGTTGGGGGGAAAAAAGACAAAGGAAAACAGTCCCTCTCCTCAAGGCCCTTAAATTCTAATGGAGAGATGTGACATTGGCTTTCAGCCAAATAGGGAATGCCGATGGGGGGGAGAGGGGGGAACAGAGGAGAGATACTGAAGGAAGGCTGAGCTGAGCCTTAAAGCAGAGGAGAGTCTAAAAGATAGATTTGGTCTCTTTTCTCTTCCCTCTCAACACTCTCTCACTTGGTGATCTCATCAAATCTCTATATAGACGAATCTTGAATTTATATCTAGCCCTAGTCCCTCTCCTGTGTCCGGGCTACCTATTAAATTTCTCAGACTGGATATATTCTTTATGATTATATTCATGATCTTCTACTCCTCATTCCTTGACTTCACATATCCAATTATTTTGCCAAATGCCATTTCTATCTCTACATCTTTCTAATCTGTCTCCTCTCTGCTCACACAGCTACCACCTAATTAAAACCCTCATCATCTCTTACCTGGACTCCTAGAACGTCCTAACTGGTCTCCTTGTTCAAATCTTGCTCTGATCTAATCAACACACTGCTACCAAAAATGATTTTCTGGACGCATGGTCTGCCCATGTTGCCTCCCTATTCAATAAAGTCCATTAACATCCTATTATCTCACAGATAAAATAGAAGCTCCTTTGTTTAGCTTTTAAAGTCTTTTATAACCTGGCTCTAACTCAACTTTCAAATCTAATGATACATGATCCCCTATCTCTTCAGGATACAGTCTAGCCAAAATGACTATTTTATTGTCCATTGCATATAACATTCCATTTTCCATCTATATACATTTGTAAACACTTGGAATGTTCTTCCATACTCCCTCCCTTTTAGAATCTCTTAATTCCTTCAAAACTCTCATTTTCTACATGAAACCTTTCCTCCTATGTAGTATGTGCATATATGTACATATATATTTAAGATATATATACATATACACATATACCCTACACTACACACACACAATCACACACATATATATGTGTGTGTGTACATATATATATGTATATATATATACATATATATGTGTGTGTGTGTACACACGCAATATGCTAATTTATGTACATGTTGTCTATCCAACCTGAAGATAGGGACTGCTTCATTGTTTATAAATTCTCGGGGCCTACCTAGACAGTTCCTACAACATAGCAGGCACTTAATAAATGCAGTGATTCATATCCAGACCCACTCATGCTAAATCTAGTGCTATTCTTCTTGTGCCACAGAAGTCTTTTCTAATACCAGCCACCTCTCAATATCTAACCCCAGCACTTCGGTTCAAAATTCATTTGTAATTGTTTTATATTTTTAATTAGTTTTTTCATAGGCATGTTCTATCACTGAACAAAGTAGACATTCAATCCTTGGTAATCTCCATTTTAACACCATTTGGGACTGAACACAAGCCTCATTGATGGAGAATCAATTGCTTTTCGTCCTGATAATCAGTCAAGACACTTAGATCTCGGTACTAACCAGATTGGGTTAGGTTTGGCCTTGTAATAAGGAAATGGGAAGTTTAGGAAGATGGAGGTGTTATGGAGTCATGATACTGGCTGTCTCTTTAGAACAATAATATATGAATATGGTACTATGGCACTATCAGATTTGGGGGCCTTGATTTGGAAACTTTTTTTTTTAAATAATAGCCTCAGAGGCCTGATAATGGAAGATCTAGGCCTGCTTGTTATGGGAGAATGTGCTGACCCGAAGGAAGAAGCCCAGAAGGATGTTTACACAATAGAGGGAGTGTTGGGCTACCATTTTGGAGAAATAGCTATTTATTCTATAGGAAGAAAGATAAGTCAGAGGGTGAGGGGGACAGCAAGTCATGAATTGCCCATTATTCCCAATTTAGTGGTGAGAATCCCATCAATCCCATTCTCTATTCACATAGCTATCACCCTAGCATAGGTTCTTAGTACCTCTAACTGCCTAGACTATTGTAAAAGCCTACTAAGTAGTCTCCCATCATTCAGTCTCTCCCACAATTTATCCTCTGCATATCTGCCAAATTGATATTACCAAACACAGATCTGACCATATCCCTTAATTTATTCCCTGTTGTCTCTAGAATAACAACCACACAAACGCCTCTGTTTGGTATTTAAAGTCCTTCACAATCTGGCTCCAACCTATCTCTCAAGGCTTATTGCAAGATTCTCCTCCTCCAAACATTCTCCCATCCAGCCAAACTGTCCTATTTGCTACTTTCCATCTCTAGGATAGTCCATCTCGGTGCCTTAGACAGCCTCCCTTTGATAGAATGCATGTCCTCTTCACTTCCACCTTTAAGAATCCCTAGCTTCCTTCAAGGTCAAACTGGAACACAACCTCCTAAGCAGTTCCTATGCTTGATTCGTGCCCCAACCCCCAAGCTGCTAGCATCTTAAATTGCCTCATATTTAGTTTGTAGATATTTATATATGTACGTGTTTGCCTCTAGTGGACAGTCCTAGTAAGTTCCTTACACACACAGCATGATGGTATAGTTGTTGTCCTTTGTTCCTGAAAAGGACTAAAATGACATCACTAGGTTAGGGTCAAAATACAACGTGGCCAACTGTAGTGGATCAGACTAATACGAGTTCAGAAGACTCTGCCAAATAATCCATGGGAACATTTGGAGTGGCAATGTCTCTAAGTCTGTGCATCTCCTCTTTCCTTTGAACCACTGAAATTCTGCTTTGCCCTCTTTGACGAGGGCACGCCATGCTCAGCAGTCCTGTGCCGCTGTCTCCCACGGGGCACAATCAATTCTAGAATTCTTCAGAGAGACCAACTCTTGTATCCTTTCCTCCGACTTCATGGGAGCACTTGTCTTATGTGAGTTCTTTAAGGCAAAAATATTTTTCCCTTAGAACAACATGGCCAGCCCATCAGAGTTGCACTCTCTGTAGCAGTTGGGAATGTTTGACAGTTGAGTGTGAGAAAGGGCCTCGGTGTCTGGTAACTTATCTTGCCAGGAGATCTTCAGAATCTTCCCAAGACAATTCACATGGAAGCGATTCAGTTTCCTGGCATGGCACTGGTAGACTGTCCAGATTTCATAGGCCCACAACAACAAAGTCAGCACAATGGTTCTGTTAAACCTTCACGTTTGGTAGACAGACGACTGTTGGAATCCTTACTAACTGCTAAGTAATTAGAGTTGATCTAATTTTACAAGAAGTTGTTTTGGCCAGAACCTGAAACAAGGTACTAAGTAGAACTAATCAAGACAAGGCTTGTGTTCCCACCTTTACTCATTGGAGTCCATAAGTATGCTAGCTTCACAAAGTACACTTTCTAACTTCAAGAGAGTCCACACCTTAAAGCTCTTTGGGCCAGAGAGCACTATGGGAGAAAACCCATAATCCCATTCTTTCAGAAGGTTTACATATAAGGCGAGACAGCCATTCCAGAATACACATTTTTTCCTCTTGGCTGGCTGATCGCGCTGGACTCGAAAGGAACGACTCTTGTGCAGAGAACACTTTAACGGATTTCAGTGGAGCTACACCAGAAGCCCTCTCTCCGCGTCAAGTTGGTGGCTGGGCTCCCCAGAAGGAGATAAGAGAGACCTTCCATCTCTGTCTTGGTTGGAGGCAGAAGAAAGCAGAGTCAGAGGCTGAAGGACAGAACCTTTGGATTTGGAGACATCCAAAGGACTCCAAGCCTCTAAACCGGCTGTGTTTTGAGAAGAACAAACTCCAACATTTGAACTCTTAACAGACGACTACTTCTTCTCTCCCACATTTTCCTTCAGAGCCTCCCTAACACTGAGCTAACTCTTATTAAATGGATGAATAATGATATACTGTAACCAGGATTCTTCTGCCTTCAACGTGCAAATATGTTAGTCTCATAGGAGAGGCTTGCCCTTCATGAGGGCTCTACAGAGTGTTTCAACTGTCCCAAATGAAAAGTATTACCTAGAAAAAAAATTCCGTATTTAAGACTTCCCGGAAACCTATATCTAGATATGGGGATAGAGCTGGGCAGTTGCTTGGAAAAAATGAGACAAAAGATGTGAGAACCATATAGATGAGGGAGCTTTGAGAGCCATGGACAGATACAGAAAATTGAGCAAGAGGAGATAACAGAGGTTGTGTGGAGCAGTGCTACCATGACATCCCCCTATCCAGATGTCTTGATGGAATCCAATGATCCCAAAGTCAAAGTAAGAGTCTTCAGCAAATTCTGGTCTGTTCAGTGGTTTGGAAAATCTCCATGTTAGTTAATGAGAGCATACTGAAAGGAGACTAGAAAAATGATCCCCAGACTTTCTGAGGGAAAATGTCTATGGAAAACCTCTTAAGTTTTCCACAGAATTTTCTATCCCATTCACCACTTGGGGAAAGGTAGACTACATCTACTTGTT
Source organism: Antechinus flavipes (assembly GCF_016432865.1). NCBI lineage: Eukaryota > Metazoa > Chordata > Mammalia > Dasyuromorphia > Dasyuridae > Antechinus > Antechinus flavipes. The sequence goes on along the minus strand of NC_067401.1, from coordinate 206,400,178 downwards.
AACTGAGGCAGGTGGTGACTGGATTATTTGTTTCATTGTTATTTATCCTCCCTCCTTTTTTCTTTCCCTCTCTCCTTCCTTTTCTCCCTCCCTCCCTCCCTTCCTTCCTTCTTTTCTTTTTCTTCATTTTTTCCCATATTCTCTTCCTCTTTCCACTCCTTCCCTACTCAATGGAGAGCAAGAGATATAACTCTCCTTTCCTCCATTAAATGCTTTTACAATTGAATTATTGGATTTTACATAGTATGGAAATAGAAACTGTTGTATTGGATAGGGGCTGGAGCCATGATTTTTTATAAATGATTACCCCCCACCCCTCAAACCATCACATTCAACCTAGAGAAAGAAGCAGAGGGCTCCAGAGCCATAGTTTTCAGAGACTTCAGGAGGCCAGTCATTGAAATAGCTTAAATAATGTTAGCTGAATGGTAATGATGGGGGTGAATTCTGAAACTGTGTCCCCTTTAATCTGTAAAAGAAGGGTGATTCAGGGTCTGAGGATCTTCCCTGTTTAAAGCACCCCTTTCCCAGAGAACGCCCTCCCCATGTTAAGTACCTTCATTCAATCAGAGATCTTGGTCAAATTACCCTCCATTGAAACTGAGATCTTTTGGGGGTGACCCGGATTCCCCCTTCAGGGAATTCCCAGATTCTGGGAAAAGGCCTTCAAAATGATTTTATTCAATTGGAGATCTCTATCTGATGATTTTTTATTGATTAGCCCAGACAATTCCCAGCCCCCGGCCAACATTTGCCCATATAACCAGGGGTCTATTGGCCAACATTCCTCATTAGGAATTTGCCCACTAAGAAAACCTCCTTCTTAGTGAACAATAAAAATCCTTTTTTTGCCACAGATTTCGGGTTTGTAAATTCTTTCACCTTGGACCTGCACCAACCAGAGGGGATTCCTCACTTCAATTCTCACATCTCTTCACTATCACTAGCACCACATCAGTAAGACTATCGATAATGTAGCAGATATTTAACTCTGTGTGTGTGTGTGTGTGTGTGTGTGTGTGTGTGTGTGTGTGTGGTCTGCTTTGTAGGACAGTCTCCTCTCATCTGGCCTTTCGCTTATTTCCAACTCACCATCACTTCGTCTTCATACGTCTTTTCTCCTTCAGTGGTACGCTGCATCTCAATGTGCTCATATTCATGTGAAGGGTCCCCTATGAAGCGACCCTTCACCACAGATGTTTGGGTGACCATCTCTTCTGTTGCTGGTGGCAGGAGGCTCCATTCCATGCAGTTCAAACTGGCAATAACATCCACATAAGGAAATTTAGGTTCCAAGTACAACCCAAAGACAACACGTTACAAAACACTTTTCTCACAACAGTTTTAAGTGCACGTGTTATCCTCATTTTTACATAGCAGGAAGCTGATGCTCAGAAGGGAATAATTGGGCTAACACAGGGAGTAGCAAAACCAGGACTTTCATGTATTTCTAACTTCAAGTCCAGGCTTTGTCCCAGCACACCACAGCATTCTCATAGTTCTGAGTTTTGAGACACTTCAAGATCTTCAGAAACTTTCCCTAAACCTTTCTCTTACTCATTTTCCCTTCTCTCACCTACTACTTGAAAAGAAAAACAAAAAAATTTCCCTTAGTCTGTAAATCGATAAGCATTTATTAAGTACCTACTCTGTCCCAAGAACTGGGACATACAAGGAATACAAAGAAAGGCAAAGAGCCCTGCCCTCAAGGAGCTTCAAGTCTAATGGGGGAGACAAGCAGTAGCAAGGATAAATTGGAGATAATCAGTGCAGAAGACATAATAGAATTCATGAGGTGTGTGAAGCAGGAGAGTAATCTACATAGTGATGGAAATATAGTATAGTTAATCAGATGTGAAAGATTTAGGGATTCTGATCAATACAATTGTTGTTCAGTTATATCTAACTCTTCAGGACTCCATTTGGAGTTTTCTTGGCAGAGATAACAGGAGCGGTTTGCCATTTCTTTTTCCAATTCATTTTACAAATGAGGGAACTCAGGCAAACAAGATTAAGTGACTTGCTCAGAGTCATACAGTTAGTGAGGATCTAAGCTGGATTTAAATTCAGACTTTTTGACATCAGACCTGGCACTGTGTCCACTGCAGTGCCACCTATCTACCTCGCTGATCAATCCAACAACCTACCACAATTCTGAAGGATTCAAACTATAAAATACTATTGTCTTCCAAAAAGAGAACTGATATACTCAGAGGGCAACCTGGAGATTTTTTTTTTTTCATTTCTTTACTTTTCTTCCTTCCCTCCACCCTTAACATGGCTAATGCAAAAATGCATTTTGCATTACTATATGAAATATGATACCATATTTGAATATATGTGATGATGATATATCTTTTGCTTGCTATTGAGTAGGGAAGGGTGGAAAAAGGAAGAGCATATGGAACTGAAAATAAAAATAAAATATAAACAGGAAGAAAAAAAGAAGGAAAAATGAGGAAAAAGGGAAGGAACAAAGGAATGAAGGAATGAAGAAAGAAGTGTTGTGCCACAGTTCTCTTTTATTATCCTGACTCAATTTCCCTAATTATCTTGACTCAGTTTCCCTAAATTGTCCTGCCTCAGTTTTCCTAATTGTTCTGCTTCAGTTTATAATTGTTCTGCTCAATCACCACCCCTCCTAATCATGATGATCCAGATAAGGAGAAAAACCTATCTTAGGCCTCGATAATTTGATAAGGCTATTTCTAAAAGTTTGATATTTTAAGAATCTTTCAGATTCTTTTGTGTGGAATTGGGTATTCTGTATAAGTTTAATTGATTGTATCCTGAGGTTATACCCATCATTTAAAGGGCTTCTGAAAATAATCGTTTTTCTTTGTCCTTTTGAAAATGTTTCTGCTAAATATAAAAGAATTGATTGTATTGGGTCAGCCTGAAGTCATTTAAAGAGCCTCTGAAAATAAGTTTTTTTTTTCTTTTTTATCTTTTTGAAAATGTTTCTGTTATGGACAATATGCAATTTGGAATATTTCTCTATGTATTGGGTATTTTAAGGCAAAATGATTTGTATATATAATGTTCACTTATGAAACTGTCTATTTAGATATGAAAGAAGTGAAACTTATTGAATTTCTTACTGTTATAAATATAAGGTTATGGTAAATATCTGTTTAGGATTTATCTGAAACTTTGATTAATGGGATTTGTTATTGGAAATAAAATTTCTTGGGCTTATAGTTAATGCTATTTAGGAGTTTTAAAGATCCATCCTCTGACAGTTATGGGACAATTAACTGGAGTAAAAATGAATTAAAGCTATTTTATCCTGTTTTGCTGAAAGTTAAGTTTTAACTGCTTATGTTATGATATAGTTGTGTCCCTCCACTTTTTTCCTCCTGTGACTTACTTCTATGATCAGAGCAATGGTCAATAGAAATTGTTAATGCAATTCAATTATGTCATACCTTGCTGTTTCCAACCTGGTTATATGTAATCATTATATCCTAAATACTTGGGCAAATAAGTATTTAGTCTGATCATCTATCTATTACTGGATATGTGTCTGGATATTCAAGTTTTTTTTCAAGGTTTATAACTAATGAGAGGACAAAAACCTAAATGCCGTTTTATCTATTGGAACTATAGCTGACAGCCATTTGCCTGTCCTGTGAAGAAAACCTATTAAGCTGCTGGTCAACTCATACTGGCCTCTTCACATTTTGTATCAGTCTGTTCTAACCTTTATTTGTTAGATTTGTATTTTTTGTTCTATATTTTGGTCAACTGACAGGTATTGACTCACTTTTGGGACCTACATCAGCTTTGATTGTCAGCACCCCTGCATGGACTGAGGGTCTCCATCAGTGCCTGGCCTGAAGCAGTTTTGAATAAGGCTTCATCCCTTACCCCTGATGGACTGATATGGGGAATTTGGGAACCCTGATTGGGTCGTTTTTACTCCTTGCTTAAAATTACTGGACTATGATTTGCTGGTTATGTTTTAATTTTGAAATCCCTTATTCTGTTGGAATTGCCCTGGCAGACTCAGTTTGGGGGATTATTTTTTAGAAACAATCAGAAATCAAACACCTATCTTGGGACTAGCAGTCTCTCTGATCTGTTTCTACACTCCTGTAATCCCAGTTACCTTAATTAGTATTTCAGCATTCTCAAAGAACCTTGAAGTTTGGTGTCAGACCTCTAAAAGTTCGGGATTACCTTTCTTGGTCTAACTGTGCATAATCTGCTCAGAAATCTGGATCCTAGTAGCAGCTCCTGTTTTACTGAGAGAGGACAGGTGGAGCTATTCCAGGCCCCACTTTTCCCCCCCTTTGGAGTCCTTCATAGACTTGGGATGTCCTCTTATGATGGACAGCAGGACCATCCTGAGCACTGCTACTCCCTATATTAGCAGAGGCTGAGTTAAATGCACAAATGACCACAGACCACAGTGAGCTGTCCATCTCAAACTGGATAATCTGTCTGAGATGCCCCAACAGCAGAAGACCTGACATACTAGCAACAGGGAGCCTTTGTACTGCTGATTAATTCTGGGGTTATCAGGGAGAGACTTGTCCTTGCCATAAGTCCTTACATTTTTTCTAGTTTTACTTTGGTTTATTTGCTTTACATAGGATTGGTCAAAATTATGGTGCTAAGACCTATCTAGAGGAAGGTAATGATTTAAATATTCAGAAGAAAAGTGTGGAATATTGTGCCACAGTTCTCTTTTATTATCCTGACTCAGTTTCCCTAATTGTCCTGCCTCAGTTTTCCTAATTTTTCTGCCTCAGTTTATAATTGTTCTGCTCAAACACCCCTCCCTCCTAATCATGATGATCCAGATAAAGAGAAAGACCCTCTATTTTAGGCATCATCAGAATGTTGGATGCCTCTCCCCACTCTGTAATCCCAATGATCAGATGTCCCCCATGCCTACCCTCACCCTGTTAGAACCGGATTGTTAGTCCCGAATTCCCAATCTCAGCACCCTGATTCCTCCCATGCCTAGGTCTACCTGTGTCTAAGCCACATGTATATATGTCATTGAGAATTCACACGGTTTGCTGGATTCTTGGAGACAATAGTCTCATTCAGTCCTGGAACCAAACCATGGATCCATTTGGTCCCAGTTTACCTCTCCCTTTCAAATAAAACATTAAATACTCTCTAATCACTATCTTGCCTCAGTTACTCTGGCATTACAAAATAAGTTAGGAAGGCCAGAAATTAGATATGGGAGGGAGAGCAGGGAGAATTCTATGTATGGAGTCAGTTGATTTTAGAAAAGCTTGGAAAACTATATATGAACTCGATATGGGGAATACTGAAACTGTCTCTCTGACTTTGGGGGGAACGCTTGAGAAACTCCTTGAACCCTAAGAGAAGCTCTCCCCTGAGAGACCTGCTCTAGGGAATCAAGATAAAGTGCTTTCATTCTGTTTATCTTGTTGAGTCCAGGACCACTCCTGCTTAACAGGAGCTGGAAATCTATATTGCTATAGATCTCTACTGAGTTAGAGATTAGTCCAGGACTACTCATTCAAATGGAAATTTTCTATTCAATTAGAAGATTTCGGTCTGATTTCAACTCAAACTGCACCCAGCCCCTAGCTAAAGCTTCAAATTATAAAAAGGGGCAACTTGGGGCTCATTACTTGCAGAAGGCCAAATGCAGGAATCATGCCAAGGAACCTCACTCTCTCTTGGCATACCTGCCTTTGAGGACCCTCTGCCCGCTGAGAAGACATTCTCTTTTCAGTGTTAACCTCTCTTTATCTCTCTCACCTATTTCCCTAATAGGCCACACCCCTCTTTACCTCTCTGTGGAAATTTCCCTGCTAGGAATTTTATCTCTCTGCCAGGATTCCTCTGCTAGACCTTTACTTTTCTGACAGGACCTTGCCACTAAAGAAGTCAGCCTTCCTAGCAAAGGCTGGCTTCTCAGTTCCAAAAATAATCTTCTTTTGCCAATCTAACTTTTCGGGTTTGTAAATTCATTTATGAAGGACCTGTGCTGACTAGAAGGGGTCTTCATAACTCTTTGCCCTACACCAAACCTTATCAAACTGATATTGAGTAAAGCAAGCAGACCCAAGAAAACACCATATATAGGAACAGCAAGATTGTTTGATGATAAACTATGATAGTTTTGGCTCTTCTCAGTAATTTCAGTGATCAAATTTTGGACAGAAAATGCCATGCAAATTCAGAGAGAGAGCTATGGAGACTGAATGCAGATTGAAACATACTATTTTCACTTTTTTTTCTTATGTCTTTTTTCTTTCACAGTTTTTCCCTTTTGTTCTGATTTTTCTTTCCCAACATGACCCATATGGAAAATGTAAAAAAAGTACATGTATAACCTAAAATTAATGATCTTGTGATGATGAGAGCCATCTACATCCAGAGAGAGGATTGTGGGAACTGAGTGTGGATCACAACATAGCAATTTCACTCTTTTTGTTGTTGTTTGCTTGCATTTTGTTTTCTTTCTCACTCTTTTTTTCTTTTTGGTCTGATTTTTCTTGTGCAACAAGATAATTGTATAAATATGTATACATATATTGGATATAACATATATTTTAACATGTTTAACATGTATCAGATTACTTGCTATCTAAGGGAGAGGATGGGGGGAAAGAGGGGAAATTTTGGAACAGAAAATTTTGCAGAGTCTGAAAAATTATCCATGCATATTTTTTGAGAATTAAAAAGCTTTAATAAAAAAGAAAAAGAAAAAGGTTTAATTTTTTAAAAATTCTACGGTTCTACAATGTAGTCCACTCCACCCCTGCCTCCATTCCCAACTGCAGACTTTTCCCAAATTCCACCCATATACAAGGTTATCTTCTATAATTTCCTAGATTATACGATGTACCCTACTCCAGCTACAGAGTATTTGTTTCTTTCCTTGCACTCCTTGCTCTGACCCACACTTCTTTGTCCAGGTCTGCATCCCTTTCTCCCTAGCATCCATACTTTCCTAAGCACCTCTCCCCTCAGCACCTAATTCCTTCCTCTTTTAGATTTCATCGCCTAAAATGCCACTCCCTCTTCCCATTCACTTCCTCACCCTGCCTACCCTTTTTCTGACCATATCCACTAAAGAACAGAGTTCTTGACTTTTCCAGTTCTCAAGACATTCCTCCAGGCAACCTCTCCTTCAAGGTCCTTCCTAGGTCCCACCCTTGCTAATCTCATTGCACATGTGGCTCAGAGACAGCAGATGGCAGTAGATAGAAAACTAAGTTTAAATCTGACCTCAGACACTTACTAACTGTGTGAATTCACTTAGCCTTCAGTTTCCCATCGGGAAAATGGGAAAAATAATAGCGCTTATCTTGCAGTGCTGTTGTGAGGACCACATGCGTTGATAAATGTAAATAAAAAGTGCTTATAACAGTGCCCAGCGCAAAGTAGACCTGTAATAAATACTTTGCACGTCCTCCTGTTGGCTCCGCCCCCTATCCTTCCCTGGCCCCGCCTTCTCGTTTAATTTCATTCTTCCTTTTGGTCCCGCCCCCTGGGGAAACCCCATCTTCTAGGTCTCGCCCCTCTCCCGGCCTTTCCCACTACCCTGCCTAGGTTCTTCCTCCAGACTCATTTCGATCCATTCCTTGGTCCCGCCTCTAGGAAAGGTTTCCTCCCCTGCCCCCCCTTCTCCTGTCTCCTAGTCCCGCCCCCTACCTGTATAGGCTTTTGCGGTCCCCAAGCTGGTCATCGCCCAAGCCCTGCGCGATGTAATAGTCAGCGACTAAGCCGAGGATCCGGCCCCAGAACAGCACCCGGTTGTAGCGGTAATCACGCTTAACAAGAAGCAAGGAGGTGAGCAGTGAAGCTCGACGGTCGGGGCTTAAACCTTGCCCGCTGCCTGATGCCAGCTCCAAGGAGAGAAGTAGGCTTTCAGAATCCATCGCTGCCACTAACAACCAGCCCGTTAACAGGAGAAGATGTTACTTTGGAGACCGCGAAACTCCGCCCCGCGACACAGGAAGTCCAGGTTCCCCTGCGATCATAGCACACCCCGTCCTCGGTTGCCCCTAGCAACGCGTGGGGCGGGGCTTCCGCTGTGGTCTTGGAGACAACGCTATATTCTCCCCCATCTCTCCAGCTCTTACTTTAGATGTTGCGCAGGGATGTCAGAGTGAAGGGTTGAGCATGTCTATTAATTTGAACAAAGTGTCCTAATACTTTCTACTTAGCTCCCTATTTAGGCAAAGATGAGGAGCATGAAGGCTGAGGGTGGAAATTAAAAAGCCCCAACTATGCCAAAAATTAGCTAGGTAGTCTCGGACAAGTCATCCAAAACTCTCGCTCAAGTTCCTTCTGCGTCTGTCATTCTGAGACTGCAATTGACTACCCAAGCCAGGCAGGCCTTTCCAAAGGGCCTCCCTTTTTATGAAACAGCAACCTCATTGCTGTTATACTTTTCAAGATTTTTTTGATAGCCAAAATCTTCTTTCATCCTTTTTCACCTAAGGCTCTTCATTATTTTATCTTGACATTCCTAGGAGTTTGAGACTTATTTTATATGATCAGGACCCCACTTTTCACTGATTTCTGGCCTAAAGTATCTTAATATTTTTTAAATAAGGGAGTTGAATTAACAACTCTTAAGTTAGTCATAAAAGTGTGACCACAGTGGTCAGGGGACTGGTGACTATGTCATACAGGATTCAAATGAAGCAACCAGGATGTTTCGTTTAGAGAAGACAGAGAAGAAAAATGGTACCAGCCTTTCTTTGGAGAGCTGTCATCGAGGATTATGTTTGTTCTACATAGCTTCAGAGGATCAAACAGGAGGAAGGCTATCCCATATATATTTTGACTTGACATAATATTCAAAAGTGAAAAGGAATGCCTCTGAAGGTGGTGAGTCTCCCCTTTTAGCCCAGACAATTATGTCTTGATAGCTTTTCCATGACTTGGACAAAAAATGCCATTTCCTCCTCACAAAGAGGTGACAGATCGACCCAGGGTGTAGATTGAGACATAATTTTTTTGGCCATGTCCAATGAAAGATTTTATTTTATTTGACTATGCACATTTGTTACAGGAATTGTATTTTCCTTTTTTCTTTTCAATGGCAGGTGAAGGAGAGAGATGGTAAGGAAAAAAGGTGTTTTTATTCATTGAAAAAAAATTTTAATCTAGAAATAAATAAAACTAACAATTTGGACAAAATGACTTCTCAGATCCATTCCACTTTCTAGACAAGCAAGGAAGGACAAATAACTGTCAAAAGAACTGGGCAGGGTTCCATTGGCATTCTAGAAGAATCTTAGGCCATAAAGTTCCCTATATTATTAATCATCATTTTTTTCTTTTTAATAGTTTAAAATTTTTTTCCAAATACATGCAAAGATAGTTTTCAATATTCACCTTTGCAAAACTTGTGGTCTAAATTTTTCTCTTTCTCCTCTCCCCCTCAAGGCAGTAAGCAATCTTGCCTCAGGAGACTGTGGTCTTCTAGCAAAGACTAGATGACCATTTGGAAATGATTTTCAATCTGAAACTGGTTGAAATAAAGAATCTATGTGATTAAAAAAAAAAAGACAGTAAGCAATCTGATATAGGTTAAATATGTGTGAGTCTTCTAAACTTATTTCCATATTCATGATGCTGCACACTCACAAAAATTAGATTAAAAGGAAAAACAAAGAAACAACAACAAAAGATGAAAATACTGTGCTTTGATCTATACATTCAATTTCCACAGTTCTTTCTCTGGATTTGGATGGCACTTTCTATCACAAGTCTATTGGAATTGCCTTGAATCATCTAATTGTTGGAAAAGAGTCAAGTCCATCATAGTTGGATCATCATCACATAATTTCTTGCTATTGGGTACAATGTTCTTTTGGCTCTGCTGGTTTTCTTGCTTCACTTAGCATCAGTTGATGTAAGTCTTTCCAGGCTTTTCTGAAATCAACCTATTCATCATTTCTTATAGAACAATAACATCCCATTACATTTACATACCATAACTTATTCAATTATTTTCCAACTGATAGCTATCTACTCAGTTTCTAGTTCATTGCCACTACAAAAAGGGTTACTACAAACATTTGTGCACATGGGTCATTTTTTTCCTTTTATGATCTCTTTGGGATACAGACCCAGTAGACACTCTGCTGGATCAAAGGGTATGAGCAGTTTGATAGACTTTTGGACATAGTTCCAAATCATTCTCCAGAATGGCTGAATGTAGTCATAATTCCACCAACAATGTATCGGTGCCCCAATTTTCCCACATCCCCTCCAACATTCATCATTATCTTTTCCTGTCTTCTTAGCTAATTTAAGAGGTATGAAGTAATACCTGAGTTGTTTTAATTTGCATTTCTCTGACCAATAGTGTCAATCATTTTAAAAGGGATTTTTGATCCTAGTTTCTTCTGAGGAAAAAGTTTATGAAATTGTTGTGACCCAAGTCCTCTTTGCCAAGCCAAACAGAGCGAAGTAATGGCATATCATTGACAAACATCGTGTGTCTTCTATACCAATATATTTTAAATTCCAATTGTCTGTTCTATTATGATGTAAGAAAAGCCCTTTTATTCTAGCTCTATACACTTTAGGACAGGAAATATAGCCTCTATTCATTAATAAAGGCATATTCTCTAAAAGATAGCCGAATATGTGGATGCACTGTTAGGATTCTTACAATGTGCTGAGTAAATGGAATTGAGGAGACTGGTTAAATCTAGTTTAGCATTGATTTGATCCTACAACAAATAATAGTTTCCTAGTCATATAATGATTGATGTATACTCAGTGCATAGCATATAAGCAAGAAGCTCTCAGGGCCAGACACTAGAAGGTCTCAGAGGAGGAGACAGATTCATTCCATCTTCCACCTTTGTGCTGGCTAGAGACTAAAGCAGAAATCTTTGGAGTCCGAGAGATTCAGAAGCCAGAGCTCAAGTTCTCAGAACCAAGACTACAGAAGGCCTCTAAGAAAGCTAACTAGGCCCCAGGAAAAGAGACAAGACTTTGAAGGATACAATAAAGGATTTGGACTTTAACTCCTGGCTGCATTTGGGGTGATTATACTGAACTGAATCAAAGGCTACCTCCAGAAGCCCCCCAAGAAACCTGCTCCCAGAGAAGATTAAATTTTAGAGAAGAAAATTACAATGCACAGAATACCATTTCTGACCAAAAAGCATGAGGAAAAAAAATCCATATCTTTCTTTTAAAAAAAAGCTTTTTATTTTCAAAACATATGCATAGTTTTCAACATTTCCCCCTTACAAAATCTTGTGTTCCAATTTTTTTTCTTCCTTTTCTCCCACCCCCTAAAAATATAGGGATCTATTTGCCCTAGATGGCAAGTAATCCAATCATCTCTTAATATAAAGCATGAGGTTCCTTCTGGTAGGAGAATAAGCCCTGCTCAATGATGAAAAAGTCACACTGCTGTGTTATTTAAAAAGGGCGGAAACCCAATGTGGATCAAGATGTCCACTTCCTCATGAATGAGAGAGACATGGGAGCACTGCTGACTAGGATTCAGCCGAGTTATGAGAGCTGCTGCCCTTTCCATTCTGGACAGTAGGTGGCGACAAGAAACCAGTTATACCCTATTGGTTTTGATTAAAAGACAAGTCAGAATGACCAAGACAGTTTGAAAAGAAAAGAAAATGCTAAGATTTCTAAGGGCAATACTGCCACCTGGGGTGGGGCGTCAGCGCCAAAGTCATATATTTCTAAGCATCCCCTTCATGAGGGGGGCTGACCCAAATCAGACAAAGGACTCTACAGCACATTTCACTCCAGGGAGCTAATCCCATAGAGCAAAGAACCTCACACTCAGATCTCCATCCAAACCTCCCTCCTGTTTGTTCTTTTCTTTCTCATTAGTTTACAATAGACTGCATTAATAGTCCCCTGACAAGACCTGCCAGGGTATACACGTGAGTTCAAACAGAACACGCTCAGTCCTGGGGCTAATTAAATTCTCTCTTCTACCTGGGTCTTATTAGCTGTTTCACACTCCATGTTTTGTGAAAGTCCTCTGGCATAGGGGAGTCTCTGATAGGAGGATGCAGGGTTCCCTTACTGACCCTTACTTTATACTACTAGGTTCTACTCCATTGATGCAGATGCAGCTTTGTCAATAGGTTGTCTTTGTCCAGGTATCTAATTTATGACTAAGAAAAAGTTCATGGGCCAAACAGAAGTGTCCAGGAAAACAGGTCTGGTTCTGAGTGCCAAGAATAATATGTAAAACAATGGGAAGCCATTCAATGCAAAGCTTTATTACCAAGAATGGAGATGGGGAAGAGGAGGAAAGAAAAGGAGACCCACATATAACTAATAAAGAGAGAATATAACTCATGTAAGGACGGTGCCTTTTGGGGGAGCAAAGAATCATAGGTCAATTCAACAGAAAGGGTCTAGCAGGAAGGGGTCCTCCTGCTAAAAGGAGAGTATATTCTCCAAAATGCTCTTTGAAAGTAAGGTTCTTATGATTTTGGAAAACCTCCCTTTGAGCTAGTAAAATTGTATATTAGTGGTCAGAGCAAACTATTATTTGGGGGGGTTACCAGGAAGAACAAAACAAGTACATGGTAGACAAAATATCAGTGGAGTATTTATCAAGGAGAAAAATAAGCTGGTAGTAGACAAAATAGTATTTGGGGAACAGAATTATAACAAGCCTCAAAAAATATTGTCAATATTTTTCCATGAGTAAATTCTATAAGCTTATAGCCTTCCTTAAGGGGAAACTGTCATGGTGATGTCGAAACTACCAAGCCTAATCATATAGCACACTCCATAGCAATACCTGCATTTGTCCTACCTACAACAGCTAGGTTATAGTAGTATATAGGCATATGTACTAATGTTTTGCCTATGGTAAATATGACTCTTGCTTAGCTGGTCCAAGATTAAAAAATCTTGCTAAAGGCAAGAAAAGGCAACTTGGTATATTGGGCAGATAAGTGAGGTGGGAGACCCGATTCTAGTTCCTACTCTGCCACTAATAACCAGATCAGAGATCTCAAACCAATATAGCTGTCAAGACAGACTGACTCTCATCCCTACCTCCTCCTTCCTCTCCTCTTCCTGGTCTCTACCTCTCCATTGTTATCCTTCAACTTGGCTCCTACTTGGGAGGAAAACAGAGTGGTATAGTAAAATGAGTACTCGAGTGAGTCAACAGACTGGAATTTAAGTCCCAGATCTGCCACTAAGACCTGTTTCCTCATTTATAAAACAAACAAATGACCTATTTTATTTTCTAAGATCCCTTCAAGTTCTAAATCTGTGCTGCAGCATTTGAGCTGATTTTCCTAACCTTGAGAATGAATTTCACCAGGAGCCCTCCCAACTCTACAGAAACTAAAAGTAGCTTCTCTAGCCATGGCCCCTCCCCCACAAAATTAAGGGAGCTATGGAACTAGATAAAATCTAATTCATCTTCCTGTTCCAGAATAGATTCTAATACTGAGACAATTCAATAAGCATTTATATTAAACACATGATGTGTGCATAGTTCTGTTATGGAGTTGGGGTTTGGGTAGGAGGCAATATTGAAAATGAAAAAAGTCACAGGCATCACAGAATTTTAAGAGTTGGAAGAGACTTGAGGCAAATCCTACCATAATACAAAAAGTGCTCAGTCTGCCTCTGTTGAAACATCTATAAGGAGGAACCCACTACTTTCTGAGGCCAATCGTTTTCAAGATTGGATACTTAAAATTTTAAAAACAGGCTGAGTGCATCACAGAAAATAGCCCAACAGATAGCAGCAACAAACAGCAGGGTCAAATACAAGGATAGGTTCCCACTAGGGCAGCTATAAGAGCATTAATTGCCCCAATTTTGTAACATTTCTTTTGAATATCCCATCTCTAAGTAACAGTGTAACTTTTGGAGAGTGTGCCTCTTTGTACATAGGGGTACTTTCCTTATTTATCTTGTCAAGCTGTTTAATTGTCCTTTCTTTTGAACTGTCCTCATGCTGGTCTGTTAAAAGAGAAATACTGGTTGGGTCTGTGAATTGTCCCTCTGAATATATAGTAACCAAAGCATGTTTTTTGTACAGGGACTTACTTTTAGGATGTTAACATATGAGAAGGGCCCCAAGCCACTTAAGAACTTTGGAAACTTTATTTTTGTAAGCACTTTGCAAATCTTAAAGCACTGTATATGTTGGTTATTAAATTATTAATATACCACCATCATACCTGAATTAATTATATGATAGGCTGAATTTCTCGATGCTAATTAAATATACAACTTTAAAATATCAAGTCTTTATGTTTAAAAATACTCCCAGGGGTGTGCATTAAGCAAAACAGCTCTGGACTATGGCCAATCAATTATTAGTCAAGAAATCATACCCAAGTAACCAGTCAGTCCTTGTGACTCACTGTGGATAACAAAAGAAAAAGCCTAATTAAAAAATGATCATTTGTGCCCTGCAAGACACTATCTCAAAAATGTGTCCAGAATGAGTTTGAGGGTAGGAACTGTATATTAATATTATTAATAGCGGCTTACAGTTATAGTGATTTTAAAGTTACAGTGCACTGAGGTGTGGCACAGGGCAATGAAAAAAAACCAAAATTTATCCATTCAAAAGAATTGCTGTTCTCTTCACTGGGATGATTACAGACATATTTCAATGAAGCTATCTTCTGGCTCAACGTATCTCTTTTGGAATTTCCATCAATTCTGCATATGCATAACTTTTTGAACCTCCTAATTAGTAGTAAGTCTTCTTTCTTCAAAGACTGGTTCAATTTTTAGAAAGAGCCAAAAATCAAGCAGAGAAAACTTAGGTAAATTAGGTGGGTAATGAGGAACTTAATGTTCTACTGGAGAATCCTACAGGTAAAGAGATAAGAACATACAAAATAATTTGAGAAGGGAGAGAACAGTAACTGGGAAAGATTAGGAGAGACTTTTGACTGGCGATGAAACAGAAGAAAGCAGTAGACATTAAGTATCCTAAAAGGAATGTGTGAAAAAGTGCATTTCCGATATGGCTAGGTTGTGCAAAAGAAAGGAGATGGCATACTGAGCTGGGGAATAGCAGGTAGGTCAGTTTAGCTGTTATTGAGAGTGGATAATGGAGAATAATAGAGTGTGGAGGGTAATGGCTACTAAGCTCATTACTGGCTGAAGCCAGATTGAAGGACTCTCAATGCAAAGCAGACTAGTTTGTTATTTTGCAGTAGAGGCAATAAAAGCCATTGAGGATTCCTGAGCAGGCAAATGACATGGTCAGACTTGTGCTTTAAGGTGATACTAGAAATGATATGGAGGATGGATTGGAGACTTTGAGATGGTAAATCAAGATGACTGAAAGGATGATAGTACCCTCAGTAAAAATATATAGCTACAAATCAGTTTCCTTATATGTGGAATTTTTGTTGCTGTTCTGTCATTTCAGTTTTGTCCAACTATTCATGACCCTATTTGGGGTCTTCTTCACAAGGATACTGGAGTGGTTTGCCATTTCCTTTTCCAGTTCATTTTACAGATAAGGAAATTGAGGGCAAACAGGGTTTAGGTGACTTGGCCAGAGTCACACAGTTTTAAGTGTTTAAGGCTGGATTTGAACTCAGGAAAATGTGTCTTTCTGACTCCAGGTCTGGCATTTTACTGTGCCTGTAAATCCAGCTGCCTGTAAATATGGAACTACAATTTATAAATTTAATGGCAATAGTATATAGTCTTGTAATAGTTATAAGTCACAACTACACTGTCAACACACCCAATTTTCAAAACAATAGGTAATAATGATGATAATGATTGTGTGTCAGGAATTTGCAAAGCATTACACAAATATGATTTCATTTGTTCAGTAAAAATAATATGTATTAGACTGTAAATTCCTTGAAGGCAGGAGATATTACTTTTCAGTTTTGTATCTTCCATAGCAACCAGAACAGTGCCTTTCACATAGTAAAGTGCTTAACAAATGTTTGCTGAATTGGATATTAACTGAAGGACAGATTCTCTTCTCATCACTGGGTTTTTCCCAGTATTTACCAGAAAAGAGAAGGGAGTCACAGAATCACACACTACGGTGTATCAGAAATGGAAAGAATGGCAAGTATTATCTAAATGATTCTCAGACTTTTTGATCTCAGTATCTCTTTGCATTCTTAAAACTTACTGAGAAGCACCCTGCCCCCAAGAGTGTCTATTTACATGTGTTCTATCTATGAATATGAGCCATGTTAGAAACACTTTAGTATTATTATAAAAAAAGTTTTAACTTTGTAGAGCCTTGAGAGTAGTCTCAGGGACCACAAGCCCACACTTTATGAACTACAAACCTAGTTCAATTCCCTCATTTTTCAACAACAACAACAAAAAAAAGTCCTAAGAGCTTAAGTGCTTTGTCTAAGATCACACAATTAGGAAAAGTGGCAGTACCAGGATTCAAATCTAGGTCTTTTGACTTTAAGTCTTCTGATTATATAGAACACCCTAGAGAAAAGAAAACAATAAATAAGAGTCAGAAATTTAGGGAAAGTCAAGCTAGGAGAAAAAAATAGAGAGGCAAATACAGATCTGAATGGATCAAAGAAGTCAGAAAGTTTCCCACCACCTGACCCCTCAAAAACCTTCCCCCCACCTGACCCTTTTGAACTGTCAAAGGATCACAACAAATGCCAGCTTATCTTCTACCTTTGAAAACAGACTGGGAGCACTAAGGGCAAGAATCCCAGAATGGTTAGGGATGGAAGGAACTATGGAGACTTTCGAGTATACCCTTTCATTTTACATATGGGGAAAATGAGGCCAGAAAGATTAAGAATGTGGCTTACAAAGTCCCCCAGCTAGTCAGAAGTTTATCTTGAATTGCCACCCTGTGAGAACAGAAAAATCCAATGACACATCAATCAACATTTTGTTTTTTTTTTTAACCAGCTCTTTGATTTCATCAGTGTTGGGAGTTCCCATTGAGGAACATTCTCTTCCCAACAGTGATTGGCACTCTTTTTGCAACTGACAATTACAGGGTTGCCTAGGGGCACTAAGGGGATTACAGGCAGTCTATGTCAGCAGAATTCTTTCTTTGGGAGGGAGGCAACTCACCACACTTGCTTTCCCTATCTATTTGCATGAGCTTCCAAAAATGAGACAGGTAGTAAGAAGTAAAAACTAAATATCTCACTTTCCTTCTTCAGCATATTTATGTGAATTAAGTGCTCAGACTCTTCCTGGCCCAATTTCTTAGACTTGATCAGCTTCTACAGAAGTCATCTTCAGATGGTTTCCCCAGTATGAGATATGGTTTCCCCAGAATTGGAAATTAAACAGACATTGCAAGAAAGGATGGCATTTGGAATTAAGACTAAAATGACCATATGGAAGAACCAAATATTCTTAACATATTTTTAAAAATGATACTATATAACTAGGATAATAGGTTATAGCATAGGGTAGCTACTTAGGTGGTCAAGAAATAAGCTGGACAAGACAAGGCTGTCATCTGAAGCAAAGACTACAAATTACAACTCTCCTGGGTTTGGAAATTATATCAATTCTTTAGGTCCACCAGTGACTTTGACCCTTTAATCATATGGCTTGACAGACAAAAATAGAGAGCCGTGTACCCTAAACTTCATGGCATAAAAAAGGGGGAATATATATTTTTAATCTTGAAAAGATCCCCTTGTCATATATATCTCTGTAAGTTGCATCATAGTGTGCTGCCTAATTCTTTGTCTCCTTTCTAATCAAGAAACTAATCACAGGCACATAGATAATTTTCCTGATCACTCTAATCTTTGAATCCAATGATAACTTTCTGCAATTCTATCTGAAAGTGAATAGTATTAAGGGAAAAAGAAGCATTAGGTAGCATCTTCAGGGAACAAAGTCACTTAAATTTACTTCTGCTATCCTAACAGTGATACTAATGTTTGATATACTTCTTCAAGGTGAAGAATCAATTGATGTGAGAATTCTTTCTCGACATCACATGCTACAAATACACTACAACCTGAGAGTCTTCAAGATTCACCATGGTTTTTTTTTTTTTTTTAATTGATTGCCATACAGTCAAAACTGGAGATGGGCTTTTGCCAGATATGTTGATCTTGAGTGACTCCTACATGGCCCATAGTTGTATCCAAATACCTTTCAGTAGGATATGACCTGACAGAATTTGTGTACTGACCAGAGCTTTTAAGAACCAAGGGTCACAGATCTAGAACTGAAAAAGAACCTCAGAAAGCATCTGGCATTTTTGTGTCATAAGACCTGCTTTGTCAATCTAGTGAAATCCAGGTATACTATACCTGAAATGATGTTTTTAAATACAAAATACAAAATACAGAGGACCACAAAAGAAATGTTACATTAAAAGTTATCTAATTTTTTTTAAGCATTTAAGAGCCTCTAGGATAAAAATACCTAATTTAGTCCAACCTCATTTTTTCAGATGAGGAAAACAGGCCTAGAGAGATGAAATGACTTGTTTAAAATTATGTAGGCAATTAGCATTAGAAGCAGAATTTGAACCCAGATTCTCTGATCAACTCAACGTTTTTCCTACTGTATCCAGTCTTCATTTTATATGAGAGGATTTTAAGGGAGATGATAATATTATAATGGCAATAGCAACCTTACAACTCTGTTTGACGCTCAGAAAACACATTCCCCACAATTACAAGCATCATTCTTATTTTAGACAGTAAAACTACAGACATGAAATAACTAGACTGGGATCCCAAAAACTAATGGTAGTGGAGCTAGGAGGATAATCCAAGGGCTTCTTGATTCCAAGAGCAAGGCTCATTCTACTAGCTGATGCTGCCACCTCTTCTCTCTGGCAGGGCCAATAATTTTCTTTTCCATAAAAAGAAATCACTTCTTTGTACTTATCTCCTTATTTAAGTTAAGGTACGAAATCCAAAGCTCAAGAATCCTAAAATCTGGAGTCTAGTCTTCATATTGGGTAGAGAGAAGGATTCTGGCCTTCCTCAAATCTATGTTTATTAACTGGGTTTAGTGCCCAATTATTCTGATACCCTCTGAATTTGGTACTGCTTGCAGAAGCCCAGTATTTGTCTCAACCTGGCAAAGGGGCAGTTGACATGAATGGCCGAGGAGCCCCTGGGACAGAGAAGGCAAAAGAAGAAAACTAGACACTAAGGTCTCAAACCTGGAAAGTCCCTTTAAGTCAATGGATATCCAGGAGAATTTAATATGAATACATTCATTTTTATATACAAGCTTGCTCAGTCATACCAACATTATTTCATTGGAAGCCAAAGCACATATAGCTCAGGCCCATCCCCAGCTGAGCAAGGTTAAGAGGAATCTCTACAAAAGCTATCATCACAAGCCCCTCTAAATCCTTCCCAGCCCTAATATAGACTGAATGACCCATCACCCCACAGGAAAATCAGCCCTGCAGGGAGACTTGGCTGCTCAGTTATCACAATGTAGCTCCATAATACAATCCTTAGAAGCTCAGTTGGAAGAACAGTTCAAGCAAGCAAGGTAATTGGCCCACAGTGAAACAGATGAACTAGCTGTGCTGCTCACAAGAGCACAAAGCCTTTTCATTCACGAAAGCCTTTGAGTGTCACTGGTGCCTGGAACCAGATATAATCATCCCAGGTAGAGTCTGGGATGGGGGGACCCCCACAAGACAAGGTCACAGTCAACTTGTGGCCCCGTTTCGGAACCTGATAATTGAGTTTGGGGCGGAACCAGTCCTCACCACACTCACGATGTCCCTGGGCCATGACAATGGTGCCCATGGCTGGAGCAGCCTTCAGTTCACTAAAAGCATCAGCCATGAAGAGAGCACGGAAGAGACGGCGCAGGCAAGCAGAAGTGCTGAGGCTTTGCCCCATCCTGCCCAGAGTCAGACGAGCCAGGTCCAGCTCATAAAACTCCTTCGGGCACATAGCATTGCCCCCAAGAAGGATAAGCACCCGTGGTACCAGCGTCCTGGCAAAGAGGCTCTCGAGGTGGCTCAGGATGCCTTCCAGTTCTACCAAGGCCTGCTGGAATTTCTTGTAGCTTCTCTCAGCTTTCTTCTTCACTATGTCCTCTGCCTGTGGGATAGTCAAAGGCAGGGAATGAGCATTAATGACCCATAGTTGGCCTCTCCAATCTATCCCTTCCCCCTCCCACGTCTTAATACCACTTATTCCCTTGGTTAGGTTACCCCACTACTTAGGAATTATAAGATCATAGACTTAGGAGCTGGAAAAGACCTTCAAGTGCTATCCAGTCCAAACTTTTTATTGTTCATTGAAATTAACTGAAGGCCAAAGTGGTGAAGTGAGTGGTGCAAGATTCCATAGCTAGTAAATAACAGAGCCAGGATTTGAACTCTTGTCTTCTTAGTCTAAATCAAGCATTTTTTCCACTGCAACCTATTTTTCCTTGTTAAAGGACAATCGACATATCTCAAACTTCTGATTTGTAACATTATAAAAAAATTATCCATTCATAAACAGCTCCTCGGTTGAATGGATCAGAGAGCTAACCCAATTTCACCTTCATTCTCATCTCTATATAGTACTTTCACCAGTAGCCAAAAGCCCTACCAATTCCAACAAATGATACTCTAAATTCAGATTATCTCTGCTGTCTTTCTTCAATTGTGGGATCTTACTGTACAGCACATGGCTGTAGTAATTCCAGTTTAGGGCATTTGCTAAGGCAGTGCCTAGCACTGACACACCAAAACTTTGCCCACGAACAACCACAATTCAAAATATGCAAGGCACTATTCAAGATTATCATCAGAAAGCACTAAACACCTCATAACATGTGGTGACTACACTATGGCCATTCCTTCAATAAACTCCAATCAGCAAGAGAAGACAGGGTGGCTACTTTCTAACCAAGGACTTTATATAAGAGAAGATAATGTGAGGCAGAGAGATCAAGTCACAAGTCAAGTCATTGGAATCATCACTCTTCTGGTGCTCTTTCTACATCCCTATGCCTTTACTTTCAGCTAGTTTATAAGTGACAAACTAGTCAAGTGAGGCTGATCTATATATCAGCTAAAGATATATACTTCTAGGTCTGCATCCCAAAAAAGATTAAAAAAAAAAAAAAAGGAAAAGGACTTATATATAGAAAAATATTTTTAGCAATTCTTTTCTGGAGGCAAAGAATTGTAAATAGAGGAGATGTCCATCAACTGGAATGGCTGAGAAAACTGTGGTACGTGTTTATGATGGAATACTACTGCACTATAAGAAATGACGAGGATTCTCTCTGAAAAAGCTGGACTGATATAAAGTGAAATAACAGCACTATCTATACTTTTAAGTAGCTATTTTATCAGGAATACAATGATCCAAGACAATTCTGAAGTAAGACTTATGAAGAAAAATGCCACCGATCCCCCAAAGAAAGAACTGATGGTGTCTGAAGCATACTTTTTTAACTTGATTTTTCTTGAGGGTTTTTTTGATTTTACATTCCTACACATATATAACCTATGTCAAATTACTTGCTTTCTTAACGAGGGGAAGTGAGGACAGCAGAGAATTTGGAACTCAAAGTTTTGAAAACTTATGTTAAAAGTTGTTTTTACATGTAACTGGGGGGAAAATAAAATACTAAATTAAAAAAAATAAAATGGAAGCATAACACACGCCATTAATAAAATCACAGCCCTATTTTAAAATTATTCTGCTTTATGGAGCCTGTTATGAAAACTTGAGGAGGAGATGTCTTCGCAACCATCAACCTATCAAGTGCCAAATATATGTAATGGGACCTGTGTTGCACTGAAATAGGTAACTCTCAATAAGGGGATTCCATTTCCAGTGCAAATGGGCGGTACGTTTTCAGCACTTCAGAATTTTAGAGAATGGCCTAGATCACTAAGAAGCTATGGGACTTAGCTAAGGTCACACATGTCAGAGGCAGGAACTGAATCCAGATTTATTAGACTCCAAAGCCAGCTCTTTAGCCACTCCACCACACTTCTTATCTTTTTCTCCATAGCACTGTACAGTTTGAGAAGTGATGCTTCCACAGAATTTGGATTCAACATGAAATGATGGGCAACCTTATCAGGAGCAATTTCAGTAGAGTCATGGGATCAGAAGTCTCTAAGGTGCTATGAATCAAAGAAATAGAGGCAATTAGCCTCAAAGAGGCAAAGGACACCTGAGTGGCCAGTTAAATGGACTAACCCATTCCTGGGAGGGAATGGAATATGTACTTATGGTCATTTAACCTTAGCTCAAAGGCTTTTAGTGAAGATGGACTGGATGTTTTTTCTATGCTAAGTCAAGTATGGAAAGGAGGGACATGGCTAATGCTGACACTGAAACAAAAGCTATTTAGGTTAGTTAGCCCTTTTTCTGCCAAATTCCCTTCTTCCCAACTTACCCCAGAGCAAAGCCCAAACTCACCTGAGGAGAAGGTTTGGAGTAGAAGACGGTGAGCTGGTCATAGGGAAGTGGCAGCTGCTGCCTCTGGTACATGATGTGCTTTAGGAGCTCACAGGCAAATCTACAGCAACCTTCTGAGCTCACAGGTCCTGGAAATACCACAGGGACCATGGAGTCTCCAGGACAGAGATGCTCAGGGTTGCTAGAAGGGCCATAGGCTGAGGCAGACTCAAGTAATTCTGTCTGGGAGGCACAAGATCCTTCTGAATCCTCTATCCTTTCCAACTCTGAAAGTTGGGCTAAATAATAGGATGCAAAAGAAAAAGTCAAATTTAATAGTCATGTTTATTTTTGTTTTCATTGACTGAAATTTCCCTATACCTATTCTCATGAATTGCAAAATTAATGGCTCAGGTCTTGTAGTGTAGAATCTATAGAGTCTAATCTACCAGTTCAAACCCTGACATATCCCCCACTCCCTGGATCTAGAAGGAAAGAATACAGCCTCTGATCTAAGATCAGAATAAAAGTGTAATGCCGGAGAAACTGAGGCAAGATAGAGAGATTAGAGTTTTAATATTTTATTTATTGGCGAGTTTAATTGACTAGACAGGACTCTTGTCTCAAAGCATCCAGTAGTGAATGTGAGAATCCCAGGTTTTTTTTAATAGCACTTTAGTAAGAAGAGAAACAAAAGCAGGAAGAAAAGAGCGGGAAGTCTCAGGACCATAAATTTGGTTCTAGCAGGATGGGGGGAAAACTATAAATTCTTACTAGGAAGCCAGAGTCAACATGTCTGAATAAACAGAAGTAAAAATGTCAATTAGGTATCTGAGACAGTCTTATCTTTTAGATATGTTTAAAGAATGTTTAGAGGGGGTAGTGCAGTGCCTAATGGGCAGGAAAAAAGGCAGGGGTTGTGTGTGGGCTCAGGACAATGGAGATATAATTCAGGGAAACGAATGCAGGGAAACTGAGGTAGAACAAATTCACGGAGACTGGCATAACAAAAGGCTCAAATGATACCATTTATCTTTATAAACTTTAAAACATCATTTATTACAAATATACATATGTATATATACTCATACATATATGCATTATCTATATACATACACATACACCTACAGACACAAATGTACACACATATGGAGGGCTAGGTGTCACAGTGGACCTACTGAGTCTGGAGTCAGAAAGACAAAATCTGGTCTCAGACACATACTGTGTGCCCTGGGCATTCTGCTTGCCTCAGTTTTCTAATCAGTAAAGTGAGCTGAAGAAGGAATGGCAAACCACTCTACTATCTCTGTCAAGAAAATTCCCAAAAGTAGTTACAAAGAGTCAAATAGTAACGACTAAACTATTACACACACACACATATACACTATGTATGTACATGTATAATATACATGTAAATATATGCATAGACATATACCTTATATATGGTCATAGTATATATGTTCTTTCTATATACAATATGTATGCTTATATAGTATATGTTATCTCTATATACTATAGACACATATACATTTATATATAGCTATTGTCGTTAAGAAAACAGTGAAGGAGTGTGTGGGGGGGAGAAGATCCATCTCATAAGCTTAGCTACAAGACCAGCTAGATGTCAATTAAATTCATTAAAATAGAATAGTGGTGATTGGAGAGAAAACAGAAACAAAAGGATTTGAGAGGCTAGAGGTCACCAAAGAGGTGTTCTGGGCACAGGGGGGATACTGCAGAAAGTTGGATTTTGACCCTGGCTTAGGGGGCCTTCAGGAAGAAAGAGAAATCAGAATCGAAGTCCAGGAGAAGGTAGGCTCCTAGAAGGTAGGGCCTGGATTGCTTTTGTCTTTATATCCTTAGTTCTGACCTAGAACAGAGCCTGGACCAAAAGAGGGGCTTAGTAATTAACTTCTCCTTGATTGATGGGAGAGGCGAGATGGATCTGAGAGGGTGGTCAAGTGCTTGACACAAAGTGGCAGCTCAACAACTGCACGAATACTT
Organism: Antechinus flavipes; assembly: GCF_016432865.1. Taxonomy (NCBI): domain Eukaryota; kingdom Metazoa; phylum Chordata; class Mammalia; order Dasyuromorphia; family Dasyuridae; genus Antechinus; species Antechinus flavipes. The sequence goes on along the minus strand of NC_067401.1, from coordinate 206,375,852 downwards.
AAGAAGGAGAGTAGGAGAGAGAATGAGAGGATTTGAGGAAAAAAAAGCTGGATACTAGGCGGGATAGACACGGCGGGGTGGAGGGGGAGGGGTGCGATTGGTCACCTCCCGGGGAGGGGATTGATCCCAAAGACCCAAGAACGGATTAGTGGGGCTGAGTAGGGACAAGCGGCAACAGCCTGGCCCACAGTCGCCCCAAGGAGCCGCGTATCTCACGCTTTACCATCGACCGCCGCCACTTCCGGCTTCGGCTCCGCCATCACAACCTCCTCCCTCCGCCAGCCAGTTTGAATGAATCCCTCCTCGCGGAGCACCATGGGAAGCTACTACTTCCGCTTCCGGCGCGGAAAGGAGTGAAGAAAAGTGGCTGTTCTATGTAGGTGTGGATGCAAGGGAACTCCTTGCGTAGCTCCGCCTTCTTCTCGTATTACGTTAATTTAACTTTCTAGACTAATGCGCGGCCCTGTGCTCTTTAGGGACATCCCACTTTAATGTTGCTTCCTCCTTGGGAAATCAGTCTTTGGCCTTGTTGAAATAGTTACTGCCATATTCTATTCTCCGAGCCCCTATTTGGGCTTTTCTTGGCAAAGATTCTGAAGTGATTTGCCATTTCCTTCTCCCGCTCATTTTACTCGTGAAAAAACGGAGACAAACAGAGCGAACTGTCTTGCCTAGATTCACAGCCATGTCTGAGGTCACTCGAGAAGAATAGTGTTTCTGACTCCAAACCCAGTGCTCTTTCCACTGCTGCCCCAGACGTACCCTTCCCCCTTAGCTTACCACGCAGGACCACCCTTCTGTCCCTAGGGAACTTGCACACTGGTACCCCTCCCCTCCCCAGACACGCCCTTTGGTCTCCCCACTCCCTCCTCTGACACCATGGTGACCTATGTTGCCCCACCTGTCTGTCCAGCCTTATCTCTCCAGTGGGGCAGGTGGAAAGGAGGCAGGAGAATTGACCACCCCCATCAACCACCCGAAATCCCCTCTCCTACCACTAGAAGATCCCCGTTTAGAAGGACGAGAGGATGAGGGGAGGGAAGGCTGTTCAAGTACCCATGGGGCAGAGTGAGTCGGGTTATCAGACGAGTGCAGCAGGGTGGCTATCAGCTTATCCATGTGGTGGACTGGGGGCACTAAGGGGACAAAGGAACCTCCCTCCTTCCAAAACCCATCCTTCATCCTCAGCAAGTTTGCCCGGCTCAGTCCCCATAATAATTCCATCCGAAAGAGTCCTTGTTTCCTCCAACTCCTCTGAACCCAAGAAACAAAAGGAGGAAAAGATCCTCTTGTGGGGTTCCTGGACAACTGAGACTGAGGAGATCCCACTTGGTTGAAGTCAGCTGGTGTGGGGTGGTCCGTTTTGCTTTACAGATTTCACTCTTCCACCCCAACTAGCCCACGGAGCCTAGGAGGAGGGGAGGGGAGAGAGGGGAACGATGACCCACAGTCCACCACACTCCTTGCTTTCTGCTGTGGGATCCTCCAGCTCCCCCTCAGAGCCCCAGAGAGCAACACCGGAGGTAAGTCACTGCCTCTAGCTTGTAGAGAAACTGAATTTTGGAGAACATGTTCATAGAAGCTGAGAAAGGTTCAATCAATGTCATGTAGACGGGACAGTTTTTTTTTTTTGTTGTTGTTTGTTTGTTTGTTATGTACCCAATGTTTGTGCCTAGGGAGGGAGTGGATGCTTTGTGAGTCAGTGGAAGGGTCCAGGAATAGATAGATACTTTGCGTCCTGACTCCGAGCTGCCCATTGAACTAACTACTTGATCACTCTGCCTTCCTGGTAACTCCTGGTTAATTCTGCTGCTGGATGTTTGTGCAATTGCTGGCTACTAGGACCCGGGAGACTGGGGATCGCGTTAAGTGCTGACTCTGGCTATTAAGTCAAAAGTCAAAAATTCTTCAGGCTCTAGGCCAAGTTTCTATTAGTGTCAAGTCCCCTCCTTCTCTTCTATTTGCTCCCTACCCCACCCTTCGTCCTCTGTCTTCCTGGATCTGATGCAACTAGGGCCTCAGCTCCTCCTCCCGGAGGTACCTAAACCCCTCCCATAAGTCTGGGTGTTTGGAAATAAACTTGGGTTACATCTTTCCTGATTGGTTCGGCTTCAAAACAAAGAGGAGGGAGAGCTAGTTTGGGGGAGGGGGAGAAGGCGGGGCAGGTTAGGATGTGTTCCAGGGCTTTGGTGTGTTTTTAGCTCTGGGGCAGACCCGATAGGTTTATTAGCCATCTGTACCACGTGCTGGGAGTGTAAAGGTGCCTCAGGCTGCTGAAAACTACCTGAAGTCATCTTGGAGGATTGGAGGAGGAGGCAATTGAGATGAGTGGCTACTGTGTAAAGGCAGCAAAGTCATCACAACAATAACAATCGTAATTAACTTAACCACATTAGCCCACACGCCCACAAGCCCTGGGTTCCTTGACTCACGCCAATGGCATGACTGACGGAGGCACAAAGGAGAAACTGAGGCAGGTTAGGGCTGCGGAAGAGGATTTAGGATTGATGCTTCAAATTCTCATAATCTAGACCCTCAGACTACGGGATATAGACTCCTAGCCTTGATATGGTGCAGGGCTAGTTCAGGAACTCTGGAAATTCTGAAATCCCGGCAGTGCTTGAGAAACCCAGTAGCATTAAGCTTATTTTTAATGTAACTTCCCCTCTCCTTCCTTCCACCCTTACTCCCTTGCTTAAAACGGGATCCGGATAGCTGACCCCCGCACCAATCCACTCAGAAATGTGTCTTGTGTGCGTGAGTATGTAACAGAATGAGTTCAAGAATTTCTTGTGGTGCCCTCCTTTTGGAAGGTTAAGGAAAAAAGTCTCTCGGAGCCCCGGGATAGTCGAAGTGAGACTACAATTCCCTTGGTGCCTTGTGCTCAGAGACAAACTTTCCTCTCCCTGCGGTGTCCACTGGGAGTTGTAGGATGGTAGCATACTTTTTATAGTGGGTGACTGTAACGCTGGGGACTTCGTATCCCGTGGTGCTCCGCGGCTGTTTTCCGACGCGCCCGAAAGGGGTAAAGGAGTGGGGGAGGGAGAGACTGTCTAGGGGCGGGGCCTATGTAGAGCTCCGCCCCCACTCCCCTCAGGCTCGGCCCTACGCGGTGGCAGTGGCGGTGGCGGTGGTGGAGGCTCAAACTAGGCGGCCGCGGCGGCGGGGGGGAGGGGCAGGGGTAAGGGCGGGGGGCAGCGGCGGATGGACTCGCGGGTGTCCGAGCTGTTCGGCGGCTGCTGCCGGCCTGCTGGAGGTCCCCCGGGCAGTGGCGGTGGCGCGGTCGGTGGTAGCAGCGGCGGCGGCAGCGGCGGCGGCGGCGGCGGCGGCGGCGGCCTCAAGACCAGAGGCGGCTGCAGCGGCGGCGGGGCCCCGAAGGGGAAGAAGAAGAGCGGAAGGAACCGAGGGGGCAAAGCCAACAATCCCCCCTATCTGCCCCCTGAGGTGAGGAGAGGGCCTGGCGTGGGGAGGGGAGCTCATCCTCCCTCCCTGTCTCTACTTGCCCTATGGGGTGGTTCCAGAGGGTGAGAGAGCTCAGTTCCTAGAAACACACACACACACACACACACTCCTGACGTCTTTGCTCCATGGAGGGTCAAAAGACCGAATCCCCCCCCCCCCTCCTCCCCCGTACTTGCCCAGTGGATGGATCCTGGAGGGTCAGAAAACACAGTCCCCCCACATACCCCATGGGGACAGAGTCCTGGAAGGCCAGAGAGCAGTTCCCCTCCTGTTCCTATTCCATGAAAGCTCCCAAAAGGTCAGAGCACAGCCCCCCTCCCCCACCTGTACGATGAGAGGAGATCCCAAAAGGTCAATAGTGCAGCATCCCTTCCTGTATCTGCCCCATGGCGGGGTTCCAGAGATCTGTAAGCACAGCTTCCCCCTTTGCACACCTGCCTCATGGTGGTGTCCTGAAGGCTCCGAGAGTATACCTTTCTCTCCTGGATCTGCCCTATGGGGAGAGTGCTTAGGGAAAAGTAGAGAACACACCTCCCATTCAATCCTTGTTCTATGATGGGCATCCTTTAGGATCAGAGCCCAGCTTCCATCCTGTATCTGCTCCATGAGGAAGGGCAGAAAGAAAGCTTTTTATCCTGGACCTTTGCTTGTCTTTTGGGGGAGTGAGTAAGGAGAGGGATGGGTAGGGCAATTCTTCATCCTGTACCTGCCATTTACTATACATGTAGGTTGGAGAAAGGGAAAAAAGGGTATCCCCTTTAACTCCATGATAGAGCTCCAAGAGAGACAAAGAGAATTCCCTTAATCCTGAACCTCTCTTTGTCTTATGAATTAGGTTGGAATCTTAAGGAGGGGCAGAAAGTATACTCCACCCTTCCACCCTCATTTTATCCTGCACCTGTTCAGGGTTAAGGATTTGAGAGAGAAAATACATCCTATCCACCTTATCTACCTGCCCCCCTATCCTATGAAGGATGGTTGAAGAAAAACAGAAAAAACGCTTTCTCTCTTCCAATCTATATTTGTGCCATGTGGGAATGTCAGGGAAGGGGCAGTGTTCCATTTAGAAAGGGGGCTTTCAAAAAAACCAACCAACATTCTTTTACTCAATTTTGGGACTTTCGGCAAAGAACCCTCTGTCCAAATCCTGAATTTGTTCCATGGAGTAAGGCTGGAAAAAGACAAAAGGAACATTCTTCCAAGTCCTATACCTCTCTCTACCCAAGAAGAGAAGAAACCTGGAAAAAAGTAGTTGGAATATGTCCCTATCCCGTTCTATATAACCTTGAGGTTTGGGGGAGGGGGGATTAGAGAGAGGCCTGAAAGAACAAGTTGCTGGAAAGTGGCAGACTTACCTTTTGGGAAGGAGACCAATAGAAGGACTGATCTCTTTCCTGACATCCTCACAGGGTTTTGTGGGAGATTATAATTCGTTCTAGCTGGTAATTATGTAGCACTTGAAAGTTTTCAAAGAATTATACATACATTTTCATTTTAGTCTCAGAACTCTGTGAGGTTTCATTATTCGCTCTATAGATGAAGTGACTGAAGCTCAAGAGGGGTTAAGTTGTTTACCTATGGTCATACAACTAATAAATGTCAGAGATTGGATTTGAACCTAGAGTTTAATGACTTCAGGTCAAGTACTTCTAATGGAACTTAGTCAAGCAGGAGATATGATTCATGCGTAGATAACTGTATTACTCAATAAGACACGATAACTAATTTACAGAGATGTAAACCAGAATGCTAGATGAAGTCAGAAGGGGAAAGATCTTTTCCAGAATCACAAAATTTGAGAGTTGGAAGGGACCTCAATTACCACTTTGTTCATGCCAACTCTTAAAAGGATCCCCCATAGTTTTTTAATCTCTGCTAAAAGACTTCCAAGGGGGGAGGGAGCCCATCAGGCAGTCCGTTCCACTTCTGGGCAATTCTAATTGTTAAAATGTTTTTCTGGGCATCAAACCTACATGTGTTGTTTTGCAATTTTTACCCTTCTAACTTTGTCTCAATACATACTATTTTTTGTAGTATGTGCTAACTCAGTGAGTGCTATTTGCTAAATAGTGAGGAAAACTAATTGAGAAATAAGGACAGACCATGAGGGTTGAAGTGGTAGAAGTCAGGGGAATAAAGGTTAATAATTACTGAATGAATGGGGACTAAGCCCCCAGATTACTGGGCCAGCTTAAAGAAGAGTGGCTGGCATAAGCACTTCTTTTTATTTTATTTTTTTAAAATAAATGAATAGACTAAAGGAGTAAGGAACTCAAAGGAACACTTGAGTTTGGTTCATCAAAGTCTGTAGCATGAAGATGCAACAAGTGCAGAGTAGAATCTGGGATAAGTTTGAAGACCATTGAGAGAGAAATTTTCAAGAAGATGGGACTCTCTTTCCTGTCTCCAGCACTGCTCAAGGATCTCTGGGTCATTCAGAATACTTTTGTGCCTTTTAGCCTCAATTCATGCCCCTTACTTAAACCTCTCCTAACCTGATCTTCCTTAGCTTAGATTTTTGTGTTCAGAATGGACAGAGCTTAGGCTCACCTTCTAGCCCTGATACAGAAGTTCTTTACAGCCTCTTTCTCCTCATGACATCAGTCAAGGGGGTGGAGCAGGAAGTGCTGACTATCTGAGAGATGGTTAGTTCAGCCGAGGAGGGTAGAGGAGGCTCTGACCTCTGGGGACATCAATTTAATATCGTTTCCGGTGGGGACTGATGACAGAAAGGAGGGAGGAACTCCTGTGCTCTCTCCCTTGGTCAGTGGACTACTCCCTGGGGCCCAGCAGTGCAGCTTTCCCTGCTGGAGGGGCCAGATGAGGGAGTTATCCTGGTCCCTCTGCTACCTCCTCCCTTGGCAAGGTGCTGCATTCTGGGTCTCCTGCTGTTTGAAGAGAATAACTTGGAGACTAGTCTGGAGTCCAGGAGAAAAAGGGGAGGGGTTAGAGCAGTATGCAGTGACTGCCGGGTCTTATGTTTCTTTACAGGCTGAGGATGGAAACATTGAGTACAAGGTGAGTCTTGGGTGAGTAGGGGAATCAGGATTGCCCCTGACCTGTGTGGGTTTCCATCCCTGAGTTTCTTCTGAATCCCTAGCTCTTAAGGGAATGGGATTTAGAAAAGGTTGTCTTAGAAGGGACTGGATTCATTTCCAGGGTGGAAGTAGGGCTAGGTGGTGAACAGATTAAATTACTCCCACTAATCTATAGGGAGGTAGATGGCCCTGGGCCTCCTTATGGCAAATAAAAGTCCATATATAACTTCACCTTTTGTACCTCTCTGTTTCCCAGTTGAAGCTGGTAAACCCATCCCAGTACCGCTTTGAGCATTTGGTGACACAGATGAAATGGCGGCTCCAAGAAGGCCGGGGAGAGGCTGTCTATCAGATTGGGGTGGAGGACAATGGGCTATTAGTGGGGCTGGCTGATGAGGAGATGCGGGCATCCCTCAAGACCCTGCACCGGATGGCTGAGAAGTATGTTCCCTTCCCCACTCTCCTTCCTTCCCTCTATACCTTTCTGATAGCACTTCCCTGTCTTGTTTTTTCCCTAGGGCATTAGGGTGGGGTTTCCTTGCACCTGTCTTTTAGCTAAGTTCAATACCAGAGAGGGGGAGAAATTAAGGTTCTGGGGACTGCTTCAGGGCATCCAAACTTGTGGCCCCTGCTCTGGGCCTTTGGAGAGATAGGGGAGAGGTTATGGTTATGGATGGAAAATGAAAAGAGGAAGAAAGCAGTGAGTGGAGTAGAAGTATTGAAAAAGGGAACACCTGGTTGATTCAGGCTGGAGAGGCAAGGGAAGGCAGGTGTCACTGAGTCGTTGGGATGGGGTTATGCACTGAACTGGGAGTAGGGGACTGACCTTGCTGTACACAGGGTGGGGGCAGACATCACAGTTCTCCGGGAGCGAGAGGTGGATTACGATAGCGATGTTCCTCGAAAGATCACTGAGGTGTTGGTGCGCAAGGTCCCTGACAACCAGCAGGTAAATCCATCCCCTAACATGCCTTCCCTCCATACACATACCTGACCAAAACATGTGTCCTTGCCCATCTCCTGGGATCATTTCCCCTGCCCAAGCTTCTTGGGGTAGCTCGCTTCCTCTTGTTGCCCAAGATACCCCAAAATGAAGGTAGGAGAGAGAAGATTCCTGACCTTGAATTGATTTCTTCACAGTTCTTGGACCTTCGAGTGGCTGTCCTTGGCAATGTGGACTCTGGGAAGTCAACTCTCCTAGGGGTGCTGACCCAGGGGGAGCTAGACAATGGGCGGGGCAGAGCCCGGCTCAATCTCTTCCGTCATCTGCATGAGATCCAATCTGGTCGTACTTCCAGCATCAGCTTTGAGATCCTTGGCTTTAACAGCAGGGGTGAGGTATGCAGAAAGAGAGGAAGCTTGAATGGGACCAGACTCTGGGGAAGGACTGGAAGGGTAGTAGAAATAATTTGACAGGTTGTGAGGAAGAGATGCACTTTCAATCTGAAAGGTGTTTGAAATAGGAGGAAGGGTCAGGGTGAGCTAGCAACAGGTGCTAATAAGAGGGCTGGTCCAGGTGGTGAACTACAGTGACTCCAGGACGGCAGAGCAGATCTGTGAGAGCAGCTCCAAGATGATCACCTTCATTGACCTGGCAGGACACCACAAATACCTACGCACAACCATCTTTGGTTTGACCTCCTACTGTCCTGACTGTGCCCTGCTTCTAGTCAGTGCAAATACTGGCATTGGTGAGTACTTTTAGGGGTGATCTGGCCCATACACTTCTTATTTCCCTGGGTCTCTTCCCAAGCACAATCCAGATGCAGGTAGGTAAGCAACATTGAGAGGAATCGGTAAGATCTGAGTTTATATCCAGCTTCAGACATTTACTAGCTATATGACTCTGGGCAAGTGACCTGAGTCCTCTGTGCTTCAGTTCCTTCATGTGTAAAATGAGGGATTATACCCAGTAGATCAATATTCTAAGATCCCTTCTAGCTCTTAGTCTATAATCCTATGCTTCCAGGAAAACCTGAGCTTAAATTTGGTCTTAGATATTTTCTAGCTGTATGATCCTGGGTAATTCACTTATCCTTTGCCTCGGTTTCCTCAATTATAAAATAGAGATTAAAAACAGTACCTACCTCATAGGGTTGTGAGAATCAAATAAGATAATATTTATAGAGCACTTAATATAGTGCTTAGCACATAGTAGATGTTATAACAAATGCTTGTTCCTTTCCCTTCTCTGATACTCTCATTTCCTTCTCTCCCTTCTCTAATTCTTCCTACCCCTTTCTTTCTTGTAGCGGGTACTACACGGGAGCATCTGGGGCTGGCCCTCGCCCTAAAAGTGCCATTCTTCATTGTTGTCAGCAAGGTGGACCTATGCTCAAAGGCCACAGTGGAAAGGACAGTACGCCAGCTGGAAAGGGTCCTTAAACAGCCTGGCTGCCACAAACTCCCCTTGTTGGTCACTTCTGATGATGATGCTGTCACTGCTGCCCAACAGTTTGCCCAGTCACCCAAGTAAGTCTACCTCCTATTTCATAAAAGAAGATAGCCAGAAACATCTCTCCTCTTCCATTTTCTCACTCCTAATCTCTTTGCCAGAAGAGAAATCATTTTGATTCAATCAGCAAGTTCTTTAAGTCAATATACTAAAACAAAGCCATCCTTATTCTGATATACCAATATCCCCAAGGCCAATGTCAAGCTATGGTGACTTGGTCCAGGATCATAAACAATAAAATGATGCCTGTACTTAGATATCTCTTTATGTGCTTTTTTACTTCAGGGAAGACTTTAGGTGCCATGCTTTTTTTCTGGTCTTCAAAGGACCATCCCAGACCTATCCTAACAATGGAACTAGGATGGCAATAGGAGAAAATCTTAAAACTTTAGCTTCTTTCTTAGTGGGATCCTGAGGCCAGCCTATGAAATCTCACAGCTACCTTCTACCCTAAGGATCTTTCTTGCCTGACCATTCAATGTCTTTTCCTACAGTGTCACCCCCATTTTCACATTGTCTAGTGTGTCTGGGGAAAGCCTGGACCTACTCAAAGTCTTTCTCAACATCTTACCGCCACTCACCAATAGCAAAGAACAGGAAGAGCTCATGCAGCAACTGACTGAGTTCCAGGTAGGAGATGGGCTGGGGCTGGGCAGGGAGTGGGATAAGTTTGGTTTGAGCCACTTGCCTTGAAGCTGACCCTCAAGGTCTATCCAGAGGCCTTAGGAACCTCCTGGGCCTCTTTGGCCACCCACTGATGGTGTCCTCTTTGGTCTCAGGTGGATGAAATCTACACGGTGCCAGAGGTGGGGACTGTTGTTGGAGGGACACTTTCCAGGTGACTCCCTTTTTGGGGGAGATTTTGGTAGAGGGTTCCCTCCACATGATGGCATCAGACTCCAAAGGAGGTAAATCCCCACCTTCCTACTGTGAAGCTGAGTATACCTTATCCAAAGGAACTTACTTGCTTCAAGAATCTATGCCTTCATTGTCAGAAATGCTGGAGACAACCAGCCTGATGCTATATGTGGAAAGGAACAGCATTCTTATCTCCTGGGAATCACACCCTAGGATAATTATTCTTCTAGAGGACTGGGGTGAGGTGTGGGTGCTTGGGCCCTGGGAAATTATCCGAATTCCACCTAACTGGTCTTAACTAAAAAAGGGAAGATAGGAGTTCCTTTCTGGGATCTATCTTTGAGTTAAAGGTCACAGGTCGAGGGGATAAGGCCATTCGGGTCCACACTATTAGTGTTTAAAACCAACTCTTGATCGTGAAATAATAATTCTCTAATCAATGTTAGTGTGGTATTCGCTTAAGCTTTGAGTTGACTTTCCCTATAGACTCTTCCCCTAAAGTTGGAGCTCTAAGCCAGGAGAAGGCAGCTCTCCAACTCTGAATCAAGAGTTCTTCCCTAAGTCCCTTACTCCAAGAAGAAAGGCACTACTCTAGAAGAAACTTAGGTGGGGAGGGGCAGCCCAGGACCTTGTGGGAAGTAGACAAATGGCCCAAACTGACCCTATATAATTCCTGCTCTGGATTACAGTGGAATCTGTCGTGAGGGGGATCAGCTGGTGGTAGGTCCTACAGATGATGGACGCTTCCTGGAGCTGAAGGTGTGCAGCATCCAACGCAACCGGTCAGCCTGCCGAGTACTTCGAGCTGGTCAGGCAGCTACACTGGCCCTTGGTGACTTTGACCGAGCTCTTCTTCGAAAGGTGAGTTGGTGATAAGGCAAGAGGAACTAAGTAAAAAACTTATGGATAGATGGTGAGATAGGATTATTGGGGAAGTGCTTTCAGAGGCAGTGGTGTTTAGTGATAGCTGATGTGCAGAGCCCTATTCTTATTCATTACTGCAGAAAGGCCCAAAAGAAATAGTTCTGCCCTTCTGAAAGCCACAATGAAGATTCACAGACAGGTCCTCTATACATGAAAAGGGGTCAGGAACACAATATGTATACCCAACAAACATTTGTTAATCATTTACCATGTACAGAACATTGAGCTAGGAGCTGGGTGGGAGTCATACAAAATTAAGTAACACATGATACCATACAGATCCTTATATGGCGCTTATCATCTAGTGGGATTAAGACTCAAGCATGGATAAGTATAATATAAAATATGATATTATAAATGAAGTACAAAATGAAGTGCCATATAAGAGCCGATGGAGAAAGGTTATCAACCAGGGGATTAGGGAAGACTTCATGGAGGAAATTATTTGAATTTTTAAAGGGTGGATAGAAAAATAGAGGAAAAGGACTCTAGGTATAGGAAATATCATGAGCAAAAGCACAGATGGGAGTTTGCAAGGAATGTTCAAAGGGGCAGAGAGAAATCCAGGTTGGCTAGATTATAGAACGCATGAAAAAGAAGTAATTTGAAATCAAGCTAGAAAGGTAAGGTGGTCAAATGCTGGACAACTTTTAATTCCAAGAAGAAGCAGTAGGAACTCACTGAAGATTTGTGAGCAGAGGAAGGAACGTGACCAAATCTAAGAGATTAATCTGGTGTGAAGGGTAAATTGGAGGGAAAAGTGATCTCGACAAGTGTGAATTAATATAGTACAAACTGAGTGTCCTATTACAATCCTAAAAATGCAGAGAGTAAAGAAGGGATTAGAATGAGGAGGAGGCAGGAAGGCTTCCTATAACAGATGCGTTTTAAGCAATAAGGTAAAATCTTGAATTGAGCCATAAAGGGGAAGGAGAAATAACATGCCAGGGCTTTTTCATGGGAAAACATGATTTGGGGTCTGTCCCACCTGGACCTGGGTGACCTCTGCTTCTACAGGGCATGGTAATGGTGAGCCCTGAGATGAACCCCACTATCTGCTCAGTGTTCGAGGCAGAGATTGTCCTACTGTTCCATGCCACCACCTTCCGGCGTGGCTTCCAGGTGACTGTGCACGTGGGCAACGTGCGGCAGACGGCTGTAGTGGAAAAGATCCACGCCAAGGTGAGGGGCGCCCAATTATTCCCTGATTCCTTAGGGGGAAAGTCATTTCTACTTATGAAAGGAGAGGGATGTGGCCCTGGCTTGAATCTTTTACTTCCCATTGTGGACCCATATTCCCTGAGGTGGGCAGAATTCCAGTTGTACTCACTGTGGGCAGAGCTCTCCAACCAGGCCAAGATGAGCTGATGAGCACTAGTGACTACATATCTCCTGTAGGACAAACTGCGGACTGGGGAGAAGGCGGTAGTGCGCTTCCGCTTCCTGAAACACCCAGAGTATTTGAAGGTGGGTGCCAAGTTGCTGTTCCGGGAGGGTGTCACCAAAGGCATCGGCCATGTCACCGACGTGCAGGCTATCGCAGCAGGAGAGGCCCAGGCCAGGTTGGGCTTCTGAACTACCCTAGGCAAGGGGCATCTTCATTGCTGTCCCTACAATATACAAGGTGACTTCAGACCACGCTGCCCCCAGTGGCAGCTCTGTGTGTTAATAGCCTGGGGGAGGGGGCATTCCCTGCCAGTTGCCTCTCCCAGTACTCCTGAAGTGGTGCCCGACTTGGGGTGACTAGGGGAAGGAGAATCCTGTGAAAGAAGACAGGAAAACTCAGGGTATTGGCTTAGGGCCGTGCCCCAGGCTTGGTTCCTCCAACTCCGGCTAATCCATGGCTCTTCTTCTGGGGCCTTAAAAGAGGCCATTCTGGCCACTTTCAGCCATACCCTTTCAGTGATTTTGGACTGGGGCTAATCTCCCAGTATGATCTGGGCTTCTTAGAAACAGTTGCAGCTTGGGGTGATTCTCAGGAAGAACCTCATTTTCTAGCCTTCAGGGCTATATAAATTTCTTAATAGAGGCCATTTCCATCTGACTGTGGACAAAAGATATGTCCCCTTGTCTGCCTGGAGCCCAAGGTTCAAATGGAAGGAGTGGCATGTGAGTAATGAACTTAACTTCTCACACTTTGTGCCAGGGCCTAATGGTCCATCCCCAGCTTCCTCTTGTTCCCTGTTTTAGGGACTTCCATTACTCCATCCTCATCCCCCACAAGCCTCACAGGTGCTATTTATTAGGCTGGTCCAGGGCTTGACATACTAAGGGTCAGCTGCATGTCAGTCATGGTCTTGTCCTCTCTTCCCTCTGAAGATTGTTTTTTTGGTGGTTTTTTTTTTTTTTTTTTTTTTGTTATGAATCAGACACACATTTTACTTTATAGAAATGGGTGACTGGGTACTGGGAGTTCTAGTTCCCTTACCAGTCTTTACCCTTCCTGCTTCCAAGAAGCCCCATCACCCATTGTTCTGTTTGTTTGCAGTGATTCTATCCTGCCCATTGTTGCAGGTAACCTTCCCTGCCCCTCAAAAAAATGGAGGAGTGTTCACGTCCCCTAGGTTAGCAAAGGGACTTCCTCCTTCCCCATGTTGATGTCCTGGGTTCCCATGGGCTCAGAGATCATTTGTTGTTTGATTTCTCTGCATCTCTCTATATATACACATATACATATGTATATATATATATTGTACAGAATAAATATGTTTTATTGAATGAGCTGTGCTGATGATTAGGTTATGGATCATCTCCCAGAGGAATCGGTTTTTTTCCCAGAAAAAAAGAAAAAAGAGCTATAACCCCAACTTCAATGCATTCTGAGGGTAGAAGGGAGGATTCTTAGTGGAGCCTCTTTGCCTACCAAGCCTAACAGGTGTTTTATATGTTGTAATTGGATTGGCCCAGCCAAGAAGCAAAGGTAATAAATGAATAGAAAATGAAAGCTGAAACAAGCAGCTATTCTGCATTTCCAAACATTTGGCTCTTCTCCAGTAATCTCAAAGGCATTAAACAGCCCCATATGACCCTGAAATCCATGCCAGGGAGAAATTCTTGAAATTAATTATCTAAATTCTTTAGACAAATAGTAAATTGTCTTGACCGTTCTCACTAATGCCAGATCAGTTCAGAATGACCTGTAGAAGTAGAGTGTGTCAGTGTGTGGGTCCTAGTACACACTCAGGGGTTATAGGACAAACCCACATTCTATCCTGCTGTGACAGGGAATGGATGAGACCTATCTTGTTTTTCCCCCGTACCTTGATTGCCACATGTATCTTGCTCTTTCTAGATCAAGTCTGAGCCTCTATATTTTATAAATAAAATGAGGCTAGGGTCAAAGAGTAAATGATCAAGCACACAGAGTGCTTTGTGAACTTTCTAGAAAGTCCTATAAAATGTCTAATAAAATATGAATACAACCTGCCTCCTGCTACAGGGCCCTGCTGTGCCTCCAGGCTTGGGGTGGGGGTGGGGGACATGTGGAAAAGAGATGTGCTCACAATTAGACTTTAAAAACATCAGTGGTTTAACCCTATATGTATAAAAATAGTCTGTGGTTGGCAACTTCCTGGAAAAAGGCAGAGCAGCTAGAGAGCCCAGAAATGAGATGACAGCTGGAAAAAGGAAACAAGCTCTGACAACTCCACCCCAGCCATGACTAGCCTGGCTCCCAACCAGCACCAGGGACAGGGAAACAAAGCGAGACTTGGGTCTTTATTTGAGGCTACCTCCTTTTATGTCCAGCATAAGGAGTCCATATGGACGGCAATTGTGACAAATGGTAAGTCACTGAGTTCATTGTAGACAGTTTGCTTTCTAGGCCATTAGGTCAGTGTCAATAATTCAATCCTTTGGCAGGGAATATGTTTACACACTAGACTAACCTTTTTTTAAGACTGTTTTACTTATATACAGAAAAAAACATTCAATAAATGTTATCAATGGTTTTTACATCTATGTAAACCCCTAGGGATCCATTCTGTCTGATTGTGTGATGTGCTAAGTAACCAATTATTTGCTTCCTGGTGCTGTGTACCCAGTGATTCAAAGATATGCAGTTTCCATGGTCTAGTGGTACTCCATGACACAAATCATAACCCTTCTATAATTCAGATTAACCTGTTATTACTGAGTGCCAGAATTTGAGTTGGAAGTACTATCTAATCCAATCCATAGGAATCCTTATAACTTCTGTTGTTATTCAGTCATGTTTGATTCTTCATGACCCCATTTGGGGTTTTCTTGACACACTGGTTTGCCATTTCTCCAGTTCATTTTATAGATGAGGAAACTGAAGCAAATAGGGTTATATGGCCAGGATTATGTAGTCTAGTGTCTGGGGTCAGATATGAGTTCAGGAAGATTAGTCTTCCCTACTCCAGGTCTGCTACTCTTCCTTTATAATTATAACTTACTCAAATAGATCAATCTTTTGCATAAAGAATTCCAAGGAGGAAGATACTACCATCTCCTGATCCAAGCTATTCCACTTTTAGTATATAGCTCTAATTGTGGTGAAGTTTTTTTTTTTTTCTAAATTTGCCTTTCTGAAATTTCTACTCATTGTTCCTGGCTCTGCCCTCTTGAGTAGAGACAATTTTCTATCTTCCATCTATTTGGTAGCTCTCCAGGCAATTAAAAACTATCATGTTCTCTCTGGATCTTCGCCAAATACCCCGAGATTCTTCAACATTCTTATATGACATGGACTTGCTATCCTGGCTTCCTTCTCCTGGATACTTTGCAGTTTATCAGTGTTCTTAAACTGTAGTGCCCTAAACTGTAAGTATTCTAGACTGGTCTGACCAAGACGGAGTATGGCTAAGAATCTGTCACTCAGTGCAACCAAGATCCCATTAGCCTTTTTGGCTGCCACATTATACAAAGAGATGGTTAGGTGGCAGAGTGGATAGAGTGCTGCGCCTGGCGACAGGACAACTTGAATTCAAAAGAAAAGGGGAGATGTTGGAATCCTTGCAAAGTGCTAATTTAGCATGGTACTTAGCAAATCCTCTAGCTCATTAATGTATTTAAGTACTCGTTGGGGTTCATAAGTAGCTTTGGGTTAGTTACTTCGGAACACACTTGGAGAAGGAGCATAAATAGAGCTTCAGGGAGCCAGTCAAGAGTTATGTCGGAACATTGCCAGGGATTGGAGAAGAGCACTCTGGGAGGAAGCCCACAAGCCCTCTCGCGGAGGGAAGAGAGATGCATTCCATTATCCACCGGGTTAGCTTAGAGACCTATCTCTCTGTTTGGTTCCAAGAGCTCCCTCTGAAAATCTCCAAATCCAAAGGTTTGTCCTTCAGCCTCCAGCCAACCAGGTGGAAAAATGGAAGACTCTTGCCTCCAAGAGAGGGCTTGTGGGCTTCCTCCCAGAGTGCTTCTCTCCAACCCCTGGCAATGTTCCAAAGTAACTCACTAACCCGAAGCTAAGAGCCTCTTTATATATGATCTCCCAAAGGTGGACGACTCCTTCTGGAGGCGGGGATTAAGGGAGGTGTGAATTTGGATACCTCATTATAATAACTTTTTATTGATAGAACCCATGCCAGGGTAATTTTTTACAGCATTATCCCTTGCGTTCACTTCTGTTCCGATTTTTCCCCTCCCTCCCTCCACCCCTTCCCCTAGATGGCAAGCAGTCCTTTACATATTGAATAGGTTACAGTATATCCTAGATACAATATATATGTGCAGAACCGAACAGTTTTCTTGTTGCACAGGGAGAATTGAATTCAGAAGGTATAAATAACCCGGGAAGAAAAACAAAAATGCAAGTAGTTTATATTCATTTCCCGGTGTTCTTTCTTTGGGTGTAGCTGCTTCTGTCCATCTTTGATCAATTAAAGCTCTCTATCCAAGAGATCCACTTCCATCAGAATACATCCTCAAACAGTATCATTGTTGAGGTATATAATGACCTCCTGGTTCTGCTCATTTCACTTAGCATCAGTTCATGTAAGTCTCACCAGTCCTCTCTGTATTCATCCTGCTGGTCATTCCTTACAGAACAATAATATTCCATAACTGAATTCGGATATCTCATACTAAACCCTGAAATCTCCCAAACATGTGAACTCCAAATGAGTGCTTAAATACATTAGTGAGCTAGAGGATTTGCTAAGTACCATGCTAAATTAGCACTTTGTAAGGATTCCAACAGGCTGCCACAAACACTTTTGCACATGTGCATCCTTTCCCTCCTTTAAAATATCTTTGGGATATAATCCCAATAGAAACACTGCTGATCAGTTTGCTAACTTTTTGAGCATAGTTCCATATTGTGCTCCAAAATGTGTGGAATCATTCATAGTTCCACCAACAATGTAACGGTGTCCCAGTTTTCCCACAACCCCTCAAACATTCATCATTTTAGCCAATCTGGCAGGTGTATAGTGGTATCTCAGAGTTGTCTTGATTTGCATTTCTCTGATGGATAGTTATTTAGAGCACCTTTTCACATGACTAGAAATGGTTTTAATTTCTTCATCTGAAAATTGTTCATATCCTTTGACCATTTAAAAATTGGATTCGGCTTGAACTATTATAAATTTGAATTAATTATATTAGAAATGAGCCTTTGTCAGTATCCTTAAATGTAAAAAATGTTTTCCCAATATATTGCTTCCCTTATAATCTCATCTGTATTAGTTTTACCAAACAGTATTTATTATAAAGAACTTAATTGGAGACTGAGTAATCCAGGTCTTGAAGGATATAAATTTTTTTTTGAAACCTTATATACTTTAAGAAACATGTCCAGTTTTTTATCACTTCAAAGAATGATTATGAAAACAATTATTTCCTAGCCTTTTAGTCACAGATAAGCCACTAGCATTAAACAGATAATTTGAGTCATGTTCATTATATAATTCATTAAAAATAGAATTTTAAAAATAGATGCCATATCTAGATACCAGACTCCATGAAAACGTGTAATTATGCAACACTAATCAATAAAGCTAGTAAAATCATTAATCAGAGCAAAATGGACAGAATTTTGATAAGAATTGTGGAAAGAAGAAAAATCTAAGAAGAAGGAATTGTTTAAGCAAAGACACAAAGCAAAAAAAAGGGTTTTAGTATCCTACATGTGAAAAGATCAGAATTATAGAATATTATTAACTGTCCTAATTTGAGAAGTGCCTGGGATGACCTGAATTAGTATTTATAAGGAAGACTTTTAGAGACTTGGAGATTTGGTAGTCCTGACTCCTAATTTTACAGATGAGCAACTTAAGGCCCAGCAACTTAAATGATTTGCCTAACATTATACAAGTCGTAGGTGGAAGTAGAGTCTAGATCTAAAGCTTCTTCCCAATATACCCTATTACCTTCCTTTCACATCTAACCTGTAGGTTTTAGGTGACAGAAAAACAATTGCCCTTTTATAGACTTGGGTCTTTTGGTATCCACCTATGTAGGGTGGAGCCACTTTCCAGACTTATACAGAGATTGTGACATAATACTTTAAAATCCATTCTTCAACAGGCTTGCACTCCTGATTTGTACCGATAAATCCACTATATTTAATAGAAAGGAAAACTCTTAGGATTGGAGGCTATTGAGAAGTATTGCTGTTGTTAAACCCATACTTGCCATTAACTGATCTAGTTACTATAAAAATATGCTGCCTGATGCCATTAATTGGTGCTATGAAATAACGTTTTCAAGGGGAAATTAATCACATAGAAAGTGTTAAAGTAATCAGGCAAACTACACTAATTCATTACTGTGATGTTTTTTTGGTTATAACATTACCATGAACATAGGTTGAGATTACCTTAACTAGAACATGCCTATATCAAATACCCAGGTGTGCATGCACTGTATAAGCATCAAGAAAGTCAAATTTCAAGTCTTCTCAATAGGGTTTCCAATTAGAAAAACTACATCTTTCAAAGGAATGCCAGAATAATCATATGTAGCATTGTAAAAATAAATTTCTGTATGCTAAAAAAGTTTTTGTATGGATTTCCCTTAAAAAGTCACATGCATTTCTATTTCTAGGATTTCAGATAAAAATGATAAAATCCAGGGCCAGCCTAACTCTGAGCCAGAGCTATTGTGTTAATGGCTTAAAAAATGATTCCAATGTTCGGGTGCCCTCAGGCCTGAAGCGCTTGGCATTTGAAAGCAAGGAGCTCTTGGGACTTTTCTTGATCTGAGAAGGGGAGGTAGCAAGGACAACTGGAGACCTGGAACAGGGTCCCAAAAATGAGTTCTGTAGTTCCATTGCAAAATGATAGTCCATGTGTTCAGGCATTTCCCACACTAATATTAAAGAGCCACACTTCTCACAGCACATCTGGTCTTCAGCATCTGGAAAAGGTGGGCCACCAGTAGCTACCTTGCCAGCATTGTCCAGAGAAGAACCAAGTCTTCTTGATCCACACTGGACCAAAACCATTTCTTCTTGAGGAGCCGTGGAAGGTTTAGGTTCTAGCACCTCGTGATCTGGCTCTTCTGATTGATTTTTGGTGATGTTTCTAGCCACAGGCAATGAATTTTGTGAAGGGAGAGGAGCAAAAAAGCTATTATGAAGATGTGGATATGTTTGGGCCTCCCTATTTTTTCGTTTAAAGAAGGGCTCCATTTCAGTTGTATTGTTGCAACAAAATTGTAAAGAAGATTTCAGTGGTGAACTGGATGCAGGGACCTGAATGGTAGAAGAAGGTGGGATGGAGGCCTCTTTGGCTTTCTGCTTTTCTGCAGCTTTTTGGAAAAGCAACTCCAGAGAACTGATAGCTCTCTTAGTAGCTACACCCTTTGGACCACAGTCCAGAGCTTTAGAATTTGAAGTGGCAGCATCTGACTTCTGAACAGATGTGTTATTGCTCATAAAGCTGGTGATGTCTGTGCAAGATGGTGGAACAGAAGGAGAGAACTTGGTGGCACAAAGGAAGAGCATGGTGAGGGGAGGAGACCTGTGCAGAGAGTAAAAAAAGAGCAGAAAGATTAGTACCAAGTATGAATTTCAGGGATTAGGTGAAGATAATATTCAAATCCCATATAGTTGGGGATGATGGTTACACTCCAGGAAAGATACCATTCACTGACAACATAGCTAATACATTATACAAATCGTGTTTGTTTTGTATTTTTATTTTGTTACAATCATAGTTCACAGTATGGAGCTGGGTGGGTCAATATTTGATGCAGGGCCTGGCAGCCAAGATAACCAAAAAGATACTAGCTAAATTCTAGCTCTAAAAGAAACATGGAAATATCATATCTACTACTTTTATGCAGAATATATCTGCGTATCTGAGAGATTCCCTATTCTTTGTAGACCATGAACTATGAAAGAAAGCAGTTTTATAGCTTTCCTTAGTTCCTCACTATAATATCCAATAAGCTTTCTCATCTTTTACACAAGTATCTTCTACGGGGGAAAAGAGAGTTGACATTACTTTCTAAGTAAGAGGACTCACTTAAATAGATAATCCTCATATTTGGCAGTATTACCCCTGGCAAGGTATTTATCTTCTCAGAGCTTGAGACAATATTTAAGATTATAACAACATTAAGATGATAAGATACACAGAAGTGGTGTTACCACCAATAAAATTATATGTTTGGTCCAAAAAGCTTTTTCATAATATTACTACATTAATACATTCTGCTCAGATCTCATGTTATAGGATAGCTTTTTTATAATCAAGAGATTTTGGCACTATAGTAATTACTCTAAAACCTGGGTTTGAATCCCAGTTGGAAAAGTCTTAAGTTTCTTCACCTATAAAATGGGGATAATATGCTTGCATATTAACTACCTTACATGATTGTTTTGAGTTAAGTGCTTTGTAGATATTGAAGTCATATATGAATGTGGGTTACTGTTATTAAAAACAAATTCACTTAAATTTAAATCTCTAGGATTTTTTTTTTTTTGCCTTTACAAGTAATTAAGTTCTAGAATAAGGATTTATATGAAAAATGTTATACAAATTATCAGGTGGCATTGTGAAATTATTTGGGATTTGAACATCCTAACACACAAAAACACTAGTAAGCAACAGCTAATTCAAGATATTCTGAGAAAAGAGCAAGAACTTTTCATTTTCACATATATATTCTTTGCAGGATCTAGAAAAAAAGGCCTCCAGATGAAAAGGCATAGATACACAGCACATATCCAGAGAATAGCAGAATAGATGATACTACAAAGCCACTATAACACACTTCACAGAGCCCACTGTAACATCTTTATTTAGAGACAGAAGAGATGTTGGGGTCAACTAGTTCAATACCTGTACTAAGTAAATGAGGACACTGAAGATCAGAAGAGATGTGCCTTGATCAAGGTCATGTGGCTGAAGTGGGATTTAGAACTCAGGTGTCCCATAAATTTAAAATCACTACTAAGACAGAAACTTCTAAGCTTTACCTTAACATGTGAATACGTAGAGGATTGTATTTTCTCCTTTTGGTGGTCCTCAAGCCTACTGTAGATAGGCAAGGTCCTCTGACTGCCTACATGGAGCAATCTTAATTCTAGGTCTCATCTCAGTGATGCATTTCTTCTAAAGGTCAGGATCAGGAAACACTTGCTGTTATAGACATTATTCTTTCGAAATTAGTGCTTGTCCACTGTACCACCCTTTCCCACTTATGGCCTCAGCTTAATTTGTCTTAAGCAGGACATTTCCTGGGCATATATAATTTTTTTCCCCCTTAAAGCTTTTTATTTTTCAAAACACATGCATGGACAATCCTTCAACATTAGCCCTTGAAAAAACCTTGTGTTCCAATTCCCCTCCCCTTCCCCTTCATCCTCTAGATGGCAAGTAGTCCAATATGTGTTAAACATGGTAGAAATAATGTTAAATCCAATATCTGCATACATATTTATACAATTATCTTGCCACACAAGAAAAAGCAAATGCAAACCAAGAAAAAAAAGAGAAGCAAAATAAAATGCAAGCAAATAGCAAAAAGAGTGAAAATGCTATGGTGTGAACCACACTCAGTTCCCATAGTCCTCTCTCTGGGTGTAGGTAGCTTTCTTCATCACTAAACACAACTGGAACTGGTTTGAATCATTTCACTGTTGAAGAGAACCATGTCTATCAGAATTGATCCTTGTATAATCTTGCTGTTGCCGTGTATCTCCTGGTTCTGCTCATTTCATTTAGCATCAATTTATGTAAGTCTCTCAGGCCTCTCTCAAATCATCCTGGGTTGTTTTTTACAGAACAGTAATATTCCATAATATTCATATACCATAGACTTATTCAGCCATTGGATTGGGCATCCATTCAGTTTCCAGTTACTTGCCACTACAAAAAGGGCTGCTGGGTATATAGTTATTTGGGGGATTATTAAAAGGTCATTGATAATTCCAACAATATAATGGATTTATATATGCAGACTATTAGCCATATTTTTTGTAATCATATACATAAAAGCCAATAGCCAAGTATATAGAATAATAAGTGATTTAATCTTCCTGATAATCAGAATCTTTTCGTTTGATTCAATTCATCAGGAAGGGTTAAATATAGCTATCAGACGCCAGTCTTAGAATATCCAAACTGCTGTTGGTGTCAGAATGGATTAATGTTATTGGATCATTACAATCCAGAACAAGTCTCTTTTTAGTTCTCATGTTTCATGTTTACCTGAAGTTCATCAGTAAAGAGTATAATTCAATCTGAGAATATCATTAAGCCCTCCCTAAGGTCTGGTTCTCCAATGATGGAGAGGAGGATGTTTCTGGTTATCTTCTCTAGCACTGCGTTCTCATCAATCTATTGTTCTTAATTTTGGGAAAGGGGGTCAGAATACTGCTTACTCCTCGTTACTTTCAGATTTTCCCTTTATGTCCACCACTCAGCAAACTCTCTTTCTTCAAAATCTGTGAAATCAACATTTTCCACTCAGTCCAAAATATGTGGTCATCATAGTAAGCCAATTTCAGGTCATTCTCCTAACTGGCTTTCTAACTAATTCCAACTCATAAATAATTTCCCAAGGTTCCTCCTTACTTCGTCTCTTGGTAAGCTCATCAAGTCCCATGGGTTTAATCTCTATGCAAATGGCTCAGTTATATAGGATATTCTAAAAATCAACACACACACTCTCTCTCCCATGAGCTTCAGCCAAAAATCACCAATCGCCTATTAAGATATTTCAAGCTAAATGTCTTAGAAGACATCTCAAATATAATACATCCAAACTTAAACTCATCTTCTTCTAAAAAGATACCAATCATCCAGATTTATAACCACAGCATTATCCTGGACTTCTTACTCTTCTTTCATCCAACATATCCATTCAGTTACCAAATTTCACTTTCTTACCTCCATCATCTCTCTCAAAGTTAACCCTGTTCTGTTTACTTCCACAGCTACCAACTAGTTCAGGCTTTCATAATTTCTTGTATAAATTATTGCAAGTTCTTATGATTGGTCTTCCTGCCTCAGATCTCTTACTAATCCAATCCACTTTTGATACTGTTGCCACCTAAGTGAAGTTTTGATTATATCACTTCTCTACTCAACTTCATTGGCTTCCTATTTCCTCTAGAATAAAATATAAACTCCTCTTGCTTAGCATTTAAAGCTCTATATGATCTGGCTCCACCTATCTTTACAGTCTCTTTAGTTATTACTCCCTCCCCCACACCCTGTGGTCCTACCAAATGAGCCTTCTTTCTGTGCATCCTACAGGATGTTCCATTTCAGTCTCTGTATTCTACCAGTTAAGCTCTTCTCCCTCACATGCATTCCTTCTTTACCTCCACTTAAGAATTTCAAGCACCATCTTCTGTAAGATGATTTTTCTTGATTCCTAATGCCCCTCCCTCTCTTTTTTATTACTTTATATTTTTTTTACATGTTTATTACTTTAGATTTCTACCACGTGAACTTGTAGTCTTTCCCATTAGAATGTTTAGTAGCACCTTGTCAGTAAGGACTATTTCATTCTTTTGTCTTTGTATCTCACACCTAGCAGAGACTGAAACATAGTAGGTACTTAATAAATACTTGTTGATAGATTATTCTGAGCTTAAGACTAAAGAGGAATGTGGACCCACATTACTACTAATAGATACAATTAGAGATACCTTTGAGAAAGAAAACAGATACTTTAAAGTTATGCTAATTAGGTAGAAAAGTTCTGAGGTGTTCTCCCTAAATGATTTATTCCTAGGTGACATAGTCTAAGCACATAATGATTTATCTGCAGTAGGGCTTTTAACAGCTAGCCTCAGTTCATTCTCAATCTTTTAACCAAATCACGGGAATAAAAATATTTGGGATGAAAGATGGAAAAACTGCAGCTTGCAAAGTTGCAGCTCTACATTCCTCCTAGAGCATATGACCACACTACTCTAGGTTGTGGAGTTCTGCTAGGCAGAGGAATAATCATTTACCAATAAATACTGGAGCCTACCCCCGTGGCCAGTTATTGTATTCTACCTAATGTGAAAGTTAGGACATTTACATATTGTGTGCATGAACATGCATGTGCATATGTGTAGTGAGGTTAAATGGCTTGCCCCAGGTCTGTCAACTAGGAATCATTAAGTGTCTAAAGCCGGATTTGAACTTAGGTCCTCTTGAGCCTCCAAGGCTGGTGCTCTATCCACTGTGCCATCTAGTTGCCCCTGACCTATCTTCACAATAAAGAAAAAGGAACTCACCATTCAGCTTTAATTCCAGCAGTGTTACAGTTTCTGATAAGAGCAAATGCATCATTACTCATCCTATGGGCATCATAGCAGACCAGAGCACAGCAGCGGCGCAGGCTGCTGAGACGTCTGTCTCCTTGTACCCGGATGCTAACTGTCAGCTGTGTGGCCACTCTGTCATTCTGTGGATGGGAGGGAAGAGGAAGGCAAAAGTGAAGCTGTGATACACATTTGGGTATTTATAATTTCTAACCAAGTATATAGGCAAAAATAAGAATAATAAAAGGCAATATGTAGCCAGTACATATTCCAGTGCAAAACAAGTGCTACTGAGAAAGAGGTAGCAGCTAAACTGCATCTAAGGATAATGAAGATTTTGAGATACAGGGGAGAGCATTCAAGACAAAAGCACTGGCATGAGTGAAGGCACAGTGTGCCCAAGAAGTGGCAAACAGTCTACATGTTTGTGAAAGGGTCTGTCTGAAAGGTGTCCAATCAAAAAGCAACAAGTAGTATGGACTGGTTCTATAATGAAGCTTGTCCTTTATGGGCTTCTCCACTAAGTGAGGATAGATGCTGTCGTTACCTGCTCCTAATTTTGTATATTGGTAGGAAATACAATTTAGAAAAATCTGTTTAATGCATAATCTTCAAGAAGTGACAAGGAAAAACTAAAAAGGGAACCTTTTCTAAATCCTTAAATTCTAGGAATCCAAAAGTTGCTGATGTTCATAATATTGAATATTTTTTAAGAGAGAGAAAAAAAAAGCAAAAGTTTTAGCCTAATGTATCAAAATATTGTGGCAAGATATGTAGAGGTGAGCCCCAGTCAAATTGTTGCTGTTCAGTCAACTCTTTGAGCCATATCCAGCTCTTACCCCTTTTGGGATCTCCTTGGCAAAGATATTGGTTTTGCCATTTTCTCCAGCTCATTTTTACGGATAAGGAATTGAGGCAAAAAAAATTGAATTCAGGAAGATCAAGGTCCTGTGTTCTATCCACTAGACCACATACCTGCTGCAGTTCAAATAGGGTTCCATAAAGCCAACTTTAAAAGATATTACAAATTAAATGAAAAAGGATTTATATTTATATAATGTAAGGAAGAGAAACAAAATAGAGGAATAAGAAATAATGGCTGTAGGGCCAGGAGATCATTATATACTTACAATACTCTATGATGACCAATTCTGATGGACTTGGCCATCCTCAGCAATGAGATGAATCAAATCAGTTCCAATGGAGCAATAATGAACTGACCCAGCTACACCCAGCAAAAGAACTCTGGGAGATGACTAAGAACCATTACATTGAATCCCAATCCCTACACTTTTGCCCACCTGCATTTTTGATTTCCTTCACAGGCTAATTGTACAATATTTCAGAATCCAATTCTTTTTGTACAGCAAAATAACGGTTTGGTCATATATACTTATTGTGTATCTAATTTATACTTTAATATATTTAACGTCTACTGGTCATCCTGCCATCTGGGGAAGGGGGTGGGGGGAAGAAGGGGAAAAATTGGAACAAGAGGTTTGGCAATTGTCAATGCTGTAAAGTTACCCATACATATAACCTATAAATAAAAGGCTATTAAAAAAAATAATAATGGCTCTGTGTTTGAAAGAAAAGAAACAGTCAAAAGCTAGAGTTATAATACCTTCTCGGCAATTTGTGAAGAGTTGTCCCTAACACAACGTGTTAAAATCCTCCGTTAAAGAAGGGAAATTTGAACCCTACATAGAAGTTTTCCAGAATATTCTCAGATAAGTACTTTGTTTCTTGCATCTACATAGGGCTCAATTCTGACGTAACCCTCTCTAGAAAGAAATTTCTTTTCTCTGGGAAGGATTTTAATGGACAGAATCTCTCTTTAAAGCACTACTAGAGGCTTGAGAATATACTAATTTATGATATGAAAGTCATTTAACATGTCAATGTTACAGGCAACTCTCTTCACAAACTGCAGAGAAGGTGACTATCTACCTACATGGATGAATCAAGTTCTCTAAACCATTGAAGTCACAGGATAGTTCTTAACCCAGTCTCCGTTAGCTTTCTAATTTGACATTAGACCAAAAAGGAAGTGAGAAAAGAGTGACACTGAGAAAAGAGTGACACCTTGTGGTCACCGTCAGATCCAGCAAAACCAATCTCACTATCACAGATAGCACTCCCTGTCCTTTTAATATAGGCACCCACTGCCCCAGTTAAAAGATAGTATTCTGGGTACACTGTGAGTTAACCCATATTTTTTTCAGAAAAATAAATGGTAAAATACTATATAGAATTAAGGAACCATAAAAAGCCACCTAGTTCAATCTTCTCATTTTGTAGATGAAAGAACTGATGTTTGGAGATCAACTTGTCCAAGGGCACACAAAGGCAGAGTTGGAGCTAGAATCTAGTGGTTGGCCACAGTCTTTTCACAAGGCAAAAAGAAATAGTGGTGGTCTCCCATTTTTCATCTTTAATTCCAATACTGTGTTACTCCTTTCCCATGACCACTTTTTGGAGACTGGTGTCCCTATCCCAATATTACTTCCCAGGGGGCTGATGTTGTTAGAATTAGACCCTGGGCCAAAGATTGGCAGAAACATCCCAAAGCTACTGGGTAATTCAGGGTTGCAGCATGTGGAGTATGTGGAAAAGGCACAATAGAGAGGACCACTGTGACATGGGAAAGGAAGCAACTTTAACCTTTTAAATAAGCTTAAATATAATGATGCTTGGAGGAAAGTGAGGGAGAAGGGAATGGCAATCCTACTTTTAAACCTGAAAAACACTCAGCAAGGTTCTAGATTCAAAACTTGTTTCAAAATCAAGCTTCCTAGAATATCCCTAAATCCATAATAAAGGTAAAAAGAAGAAAATGTTTCTTACATCATTTCGGTCTTTGATCAGTCTTTCTTCTAGCTCCTGGGCTAACTGGAGAAGCCACCACTGGATCTGCAAAAGGAACATGTGGGATTCAAAATTCATGAGTAACAACAGTGAACTTAACATGATAAGACATAGAAAGCCCAGACTTGTTCAGGCCTTCAACTGCACAGATATAGGCAGTATCCTAAGGACTTATTCAAATCTTACCACTATTCAATACTATTTTAGCTTATGCTAAGACACTTTGCAGATGCTCTTAACATTCTATCTGGTGGATTTTAGGCACATCATACCCCTATGAAACTCAGCACAAAATTCCTTAGGGCTATCACTTTTAAACTTCAAAAATGAAAAATTCCAACTAGAATTCTAATCAAGTTTTATTTACTTGGGGGTAGAAAAAAATGAATTTAATAAATTCAAAATTTAACATCAATTTTCAAGGTCTAAAAGGAATATCTATTACCTTCATATTCTACAATGTTGCTTAGAACAATTAGATTCCTAACTAAGCAACAAATCTGTAAAAATGGCATTTTCTCCCTGAGGATGTCTGCCTACCTGTTCCTGGGTAGCCAGCGCTATTTTCCCTGGGAAATTTTTACTACAACCAATGGTCTTGGGTAATTGCCTGGGTTTTACTGGATCGTGTTCAATCCCTCTGCACATGGCATACAGCCAGGATCTAATGAAGAGAAAAGGATAAAAGCTGAAGGTAAACTCTAGTCCTTGGCCCATTTCCCTAAGGCAAAGAAAAGTAAAAAAAAATTGTCCACTAATAGGTTTTGTCTTTCCCAGAGAACTTTAGTGTACTCAACTATGGAGGCAAACTCTTCTAAATCCAAGCTAGTATTTGTACTTTCCCATAGATTTTAATGTATGTGTATCCTAACAGAACCTATACCTATAATAAAGGAGCAATCTTCCATTCCACAACTTTTCTGACTCTCAGGTTTCCTTTATTCCTTAAAAGGGGGGGGGGGGGGGGTGGTGTTAATATATCTATAGTACTAACCTCACAAGGTTGCTGTGATTTATATGTAAAGTATTTTGCAAAATTTAAAATACTATAATCAGGTTTTTTACTCATCTGCCTTGCAGTGTTACTGTGAGGATAGTGCTTTGCAGACCTTAAGGTACCATATATGTGAGTTATCATCATTGTTATTTCAATACCATGCACAAATGAGGCAGTAGAATAAGAATAGCCATGGGCTGGAACTCAGTGATTTTTTAAATTAAAACTTCCCCAAAGATATGAGAGGAAAGAATACAGAAGATATTTAAATTAAAGCAACCCACAGTGATCCAGAGACAAGCCTAAAGCTTTCCTGGGAGCTTTTGTCCAGAGAAATTTTCTGCACTGAAATTAGCACACTAGAAATTACCCGCATATAAATAGACTACTTACCCATTCTTTTCCCCAAAGTGACTCTGGAGCTGGAGTTCAGTAAACTGGGTTAGTTCACCCATATACTCCACTCCCAGAGTATCAATAACAGAAGCTCCCAACTTTCCTCCAAGATTACGGCTGCCAAAAGAGGGAAATAGAAAACAAAGATTATACAGATTAAGGCTTAGTCTAGTTAGCAGACAAAAGGAAATCAAACTTGGGGGTCAGTGGATCATTGGGATAGCACATTTAGAGCTCGAAGGGACCAATCCCTTTCTTATAGACAAGGAAATTGCAACCCAGAGAAGTTAAGACAAATAACGATGACTCAAGAGCAATTCAGACTGACTTGGCTCTTTTCAACAATGAGATGATTGAGGCCAGTTCCAATGATCTTATAATGGAGAGAATCATCTACATCCAAAGACAGGACTCTGGGAACTGAAGTGGATCACAACATAGCATTTTCACTCTTTTTTGTTGTTTGCTTGTATTTTATTTTCTTTCTCTTTTTTTTCCCCTTTTTGATCTGATTTTTCTTGTGCAGCAAGATAATTGTATAAATATGTATATGCATATAATATAACATATTTTAACATGTTTAACATATATTGGATTACTTGCCATCTAGGGGAGGGGTGAGGTGGGGGGGGAGGGGGAGAAATTTGGAACACAACATAAAGTTCAATGGTGAAAAATTATCCATGCATGTTTTGAAAATAAAAAGCTTTAATTAAAAAAAAAAAAAAAACCACAATTAAGGCTAGGGTAACATAACTAGTAAATGTCTCAGCCAGAATTCGAATCCAGATTTATCCTATTTATGTAGCTTGAAGGCCCTTATTTCACTTGCTTAAAATATCTTCTCTAGTAGTCTCCTGCTATCCAAATCTTATAATTAGCTAAAATTCAACCTCCTCTATCACCTTTTCTGACCATCTCAGGTTGATAGGACTTTTATCCTCTGAATTCCTATACCAATAACTTATTGATCATCAATTGCCTTGTCTTTATTCAAATTTTATACTTATTATTCAAGTTTGGGGATATAAATCTTTAGGGTTAACTTTTTGAGGTTAAGGAATTATGTCTTATATATCATTATGTGTCTTATAAAACTGAATAAATACTCAATTATAAGGTATTATTTTCATAAGAAAAGACAAAGGGGGAAATTTCAGAAAAACTGGAAAGATTTGCATGAATTGATTCAGTGAAATGAAGAGAACCAGAACAACCTTAATTGACATTGTAAAAATACATTATTTTTAAAGATTTATGAATGCTAATAAACCCAATGATCAACCATGGCTTCAGAGGGTCATAAAGATAATGAATGCAATATAGTCCCTGCCAGAGGGGTAGATAGACTAAGTAGGCAGAATGCACATTTCTGGAAATGACTAACTTGGGAACTTGTTTTGCTTGCGACTCTGCATGAGTTAAAAAAAGTTTTGTTGTTCTTTTTTGTTTTCCAGAGGATGGGAATGAGAGGAAAAGAACATGCTTGTTAATTCCTCTAGTTAATGTAATTACCCTTTGACTCACAAATCCTGGTCCCTTTGAATTCCAATAGAAGATCCAGACCTGTCCCAGCCCTAGCCAGATCTGAGCCAACTTTGGGGCTACATCCAAAAGCCCCTCAAGCTAAATCTCCCATTATAAAAGGGAGACGCTGGGACCCCCTCTTAACAGAGATTCCAAACACGCTAGCTATGTGAGGACCCTCTGTCCACTGGATCTTCTGTCCAGTGCCCTTCTTATACTTTAACCTTGCTTACCCAATAATAAATCTCTTTTATCAATCTAGCTCTCGGGCCAATAAATGCTTTTACTGAGGACTAGACCTCATTTACACATATACTTGCGCCAAATCCAGGAGGGTTGCAGGGGAGCTTTACTTGACTTCCTGTACCCCAAACCTGCCACTAGACCTCAACTAAACCCTAATTTCATTTAGGTACCCCAAATCTAGACCTCAACAGAAGGAAGTAACATTCTTATTTTGTAACCTAGTAACATTTTGGTAAAAAGTATCATGGGAAGGAAGGAAGTTACATTGACTGATGATTTCAATTATCTATGGTATTCTTTGTCCACATATTACCTTAGATAATCTAGAATAGAATGAATATTCAGTTAAATTTGTTTGCTTTGGAAACTTTTCTTCAATGTTCCTTTTCTTCCACTTCCCTCATTTTCTTGCAACCTATTTTTCACAGGTTATATAGATTTGCCCTCTTCCTCCTTCCTTTACCTCCGCCTCACCAAAAGGCAGAGTAGAACTCTAGGCCACTTTTACTCAAGTTTGAATAGAGAAAATTGCCCCCTAAATACTTACATTTTACTAATAGGCAGACGACTGAAGAGTTGTGGGACAGACCCATGTGACACCAGAGTTTGGCGATTGGGTTTGTTTAGTCCACAGGCCAGTTTTGCCAGGATCTGAAGCATGGAAACAGCAGAGAAATTTCATTACTGTCAATCTCATCCACACAAAGGGCTAGTGAATGCAGAAACATTCTAACTATGTGTAGCCATAGCTTAATTAATGGTTTGCATATTACAAACAAAAATAAAACCTGAAACTCAAGATCTTTAAACTTTTGTTTCTCATGTCCTCAGTGGAAAAAAAATTACAGAGTTCTCATCACTCTCACTATTCTCCCTACATTTCTTCCACCTTCAGCTTTCTCCAAATCCTCCCCCATAATTCTGTCAATCTGGTATCAAGTATCTATCTGACTGGTATCTACATGCTACTTATCAACCCTTTCTTCTTAAAGTACAACAAATTAATGGTA
The DNA here is from genome assembly GCF_016432865.1 of Antechinus flavipes. Classification (NCBI taxonomy): domain Eukaryota; kingdom Metazoa; phylum Chordata; class Mammalia; order Dasyuromorphia; family Dasyuridae; genus Antechinus; species Antechinus flavipes. The sequence goes on along the minus strand of NC_067401.1, from coordinate 206,344,387 downwards.
CAAATAAGATTTCAAAGGGACTATTTAAATGTTCAAGGATACTTAAGCATTTGTGTTACATGTTTCCAACTACAGATTACTAAGTAAAAACAACTATTTATATCGATTTAAACAAATATCCTAAATATTTACATCAGGCAATACTTTATTAGCCTCGTTTGAATTACTTCGTTTGAATTATGTAATTACATTACATAAATGTAATAATCACTTATAATTTAAACTCTTCAAGTCAGATTAGCATCCTTCAATTTGGTCTGGATACTTAAGATTTTATTGTACACATATCTCTTATTGGTTGTATTAGAAAATAGGGAGGGAAAGTGGAGCTCACAATATACATGATGAGACTATATAGTACAAAGAGGCAATAGGCTATCTATAGCCAGAAATAATAAAGTAACATATAAAACTCTTACAGTCAAGCAATAATCTTCCCCTTTTCCTGAAAATATGTTTACTTAGTTCTGATTTTTAGCATACTGGGGATATACTGAGGCTCATATTTAGGTGTCAATAGGAAGCAAAGAGGGAACCTTATTTTCAAACAATTACAATGGTCCAAATATAGGCAACTTTTGAATATAAACTACATTGCAAAAACTGAGATTTCTTTAAAAGAAGGGAAACAGGCATAGACTAAAAAACATCAGCTACATTTAAGTTTCATACGAGTTAAGATTTAGGAGGAGAGTGCTTCCCATACTTGGACCAATGTGTTGTTACATGTTCACAATTATCTAAATGGTCCTACCATTCTTGCTCTTGTTTCACAAAATTTTTTCCCCTTGAGGCAATTAGAGTTAAGATTTGCCCAGGGTCACACAGATAGGAAGTGTTAAGTGTCTGAGCCCAGATTTGAACTCAGGTCCTCCTCACTTCAGAGCTGGTTTTCTATCCAGTACACCACCTAGCTGCTCCTGTTTCACAAAATTTCACAAAGATACCTGTATTTCTCTTTGAATTTGCCCCTATCTTTAACCATCACCTTGTTGTGTGAAATCCCAGCTGAGCATTGAAAACCAGTTTGCCTCTCTATAGCTGCTCTCATTTCCTCCACAATTACTGCTCCCACAGTGAGCTGCAGGTCTGGAGAGCTAGAGTCATCAAAGGGAAGAGACTCAAGCCACTGGATTACTCCTTGCTTTCGAATTTCATCTGAGAAAGGAGTAAAAGAATGTCAAAATAAATAAAATATACTCTACCTCAAATCAGTGCTGCTCTTAATTGTCGTAAGAGGAAAAGTCATTAGTGCACAGATTCTATGGACATAAGCTAGTTTGCTAGAATAAAAGATACCTAGACTCCTACTAAGATAGACAACATGAGGTACAGACAGATTTGCACTTTGCTTCTATTCCAGGAACCTCAGGCTTTCTATGTACTTTAAATGGCCCTGACATTTGAAAAATATTGTACATGAATAATATTTGTGTAGGTAAGCCAGACCAAGTGTGGTTTTAACTTAGCTTAAAAAGCATCTGAATAAGATTGAAGAATCAGGTGAAGAAAACTCCATCTATGGTATTCAAAGCAATGAATCCCTACTGCTTTTTCCAAACAGAAGGATTCTCAGTGTAACCATGAATTCTCATGGTTAAATATATGTTCTTTTGAGTCAACCTGCAGATTGTCATGAATAACAGGAAGCATAAAGTATATCTGTTCTAAATAGAACTCCAAACAAAGTCATTTCTCACCTGCCCTCCTAACCCCTGTTTTCACATCTGATCCTATCCCTGGTTTGGTGGATCCAATAAGAAAGCATTCAAAATCCAGTCAAATCATAGCCTGAACTTTATGCTGGTAAACACATTTTGTTTTTTTAAGTTTTTTTTTCTTTTCTTTATTAAAGCTTTTTAATTACAAAACATATGCATGGGTAATTTTTCAACATTGATCCTTGCAAAACTTTCTGTTTCAAATTTTTCCCTCCTTCCCCTCACCTCCTTCCCTAGATGGCAGGTAATGCAATACATGTTAACTATGTTAAAATATGTGTTAAATCCAATATATGTATATATATTCATACAGTTATCTTGCTGCACAAGAAAAATCAGATCTAGAAAGAAAAAAACCTTAGGAAGGAAAACAAAATGCAAGCAAACAACAACAAAGTGTGAAAATACTATGTTGTGGTCCACAATCCATTCCCACAGTGCTCTCTCTGGGTGTAGATGCCTCTCTTCATTACTGAACAATTGGAACTCATTGTTGAAAAGAGCCAAGTCCATTCACAACTGATTGCTGTATAGTCTTGTTGTTGCCATGTATAATGATCTCCTGGTTCTACTCATTTCACTTAGCATCAGTTCATATAAGTCTCTCCAGGCCTCTCTGAAATCATCCTGTTGGTCGTTTCTTACAGAACAATAATATTCCATAACATTCATATACCACAAATTTATTCAGCCATTCTCCAATTGATGGGCATCCACTCAGTTTCCAGTTTCTTGCCACTACAAAAAAGGGCTGCCATAAACATTCTTGCACATATAGGTCCCTTTCCCTCTTTCAAGATCTTTTTAGGATATAAGCCCATTAAAACACTGATGGGTCAAAGGGCATGCAGTTTGATAACTTTTTGAGCATAGTTCCAAACTGCTTTCCAGAATGGTTGGATTCATTCACAATTCCATCAACAATGTATCAGTGTCCCAGTTTTCCCACATCCCCTCCAACATTTGTCATCTTTCCCTGTCATCTTAGCCAATCTGACAGGTGTGTAATGGTATCTCAGAGTTGTCTTAGTTTGTATTTCTCTGATCAATAGTGATTTGGAGCAGCTTTTCATATGACTAGAAATCGTTTCAATTTCTTCATCTGAAAATTGTCTGTTCATATCTTTTGAACATTTATCAACTGGAGAATGGCTTGATTTCTTATAAATTTGAGTCAGTTGTCTATATATTTTAGAAATGATGCCTTTATCAGAACCCTTGAATGTAAAAATTCTTTCCCAGTTTATTGCTTCCCTTCTAATCTTGTCTGCATTTTGTTGGTACAAAAAGTTTTTAACTTAATATAATCAAAATTATTTTGTGATCAGTAACAATCTCTAGTTCTTCTTTGGTCACAGATTCCTTCCTCCTCCACACAGATCTGAGAAGTTAACTATCCTATGTTCTTCTAATTTATCTATGATATCATTCTTTATGTCTAGATCATGAACCCATTTCGACCTTATCTTGGTATATGGTATTAGGTGTGGGTCTATGCCTACTTTCTGCCATACTAGTTTCCAATTTTTCCAGCAGTTTTTGTCAAATAGTGAATTCTTATCCCAAAAGCTGGGGTGTTTAGGTTTATCAAACAGTAGATTACTGTAGTCACTATTTTGTCTGGTGAACCTAACCTAGTCTACTGATCAACTACTTCATTTCTCAACCAGTACCAAATGATTTTAATGACTGCTGCTCTATAATGTAGTTTTAGATCTGGTACAGCTAGGCCACCTTAATTTGCTTTTTTTCCTCCACAAATTCCCTTGAAATTCTTGATCTTTTGTTCTTCCAGATGAATTATGTTGTTATTTTTTCCTAGATCAGTAAAAGTTTCTTGGGAGTTTGATTAGTATAGCACTAAATAAACAGATTAGTTTAGGGAGTATTGTCATCTTTATTATATTCTCTTGACCTATCCAAGACCACTTGATCTTTTTCCTATTGTTTAGATCTGACTTTATTTGTGTAGAAAAGTGTTTGTAGTTTTGCTTATGTAGTTTCTGACTTTCTTTTGCAGATAAGACTCCCAAATGTTTTATACAATTGACAGTTATTTTAAATGGAATTTCTCTTTGTATCTCTTGCTGATTGATTGTGTTGGTGATGTATAAAAATACTGAGGATTTATGTGGATTTATTTTATCTCCTGCAACTTTGCTAAAGTTATGAATTATTTCTAATAGCTTTTTAGTTGATTCTCTGGGGTTCTCTAAATATACCATCATATCATCTGCAAAGAGTGATAATCTGATTTCCTCATTACCTACTCCAATTCCTTTATTTTCTTTTTCTTCTCTTATTGCCAAAGCTAGCATTTCTAATAAAAAATTGAATAGTAATGATGATTAGAGGGCAACCTTGTTTCACCTCTGATCTTACTGGGAATGGTTCCAGTTTATCCCCATTACATATGATACTTGCTGATAGTTTTAAATAGATGATACTATTTAAGAAAAAGTCCATTTATTCCTATACTCTCTAGTGTTTTTAGTAGGAATGGATGTTGGATTTTATCAAATGTTTTTTCTGCATCTATTGAAATAATCATGTTTTTTGTTAATTTGGTTATCGATATAGTTAACTATGCTAATATGCTAATAGTTTTTCTAATACTGAACCAGCCCTGCATTCCTGGTATAACTCCTACTTGGTCATGGTGTATTATACTGGGGATGACTTTCTGTAATCTTTTTGCTAATATTTTATTTAAGACTTTTGCATCAATATTCATTAAGGAGATTGGTCTTTAATTTTCTTTCTCTGTTTCCATCCTACCTGATTTAGGTAACAGAACCGTATATATCTGTGTCCTAAAAGGAATTTGGTACGAGTCTTTCATTCCCTATTTTTTCAAATAGTTTACATAGTATTGGGAGTTAATTGTTCTTTAAATGTTTGGTAGAATTCATATGTAAATACATCTGGTCCTGGGGATTTTTCTTAGGGATTTGATTAATAGTTTGTTTTATTTCTTTTTCTAAAATTCTATTTAATTTATTTCCTCTTGTGTTAATCTGGATAACAGATATTCCTCCATTTCACTTAGATTATCAAATCTATTGGCATAAAGTTGGGTAAAGTAATTCCTAATTATTGCTCTAATTTCCTCTTCATTGGTGTAAAATTTTCCCTTTTAATTTTTAAGACTAACAATTTGATTTTCCTCTTTCCTTTTTCTAATCAAATTAACTAAAGGCTTATCTATTTTGTTGGTTTTTTCATAAAATCAATTCAAGTTTTATTCAATAGTTTTTTTTTTTTTACTTTTTTTTATTAATCTCTCCTTTTATTTTTAGAATTTCAAGTTTGGTATTTGGGTGGGAGATTTTAATTTATTCTTTTTTCTAGCTTTTTTTAGTTTCAAGCTCAATTCATTGATTTTCTCTTTATTTTATGCAAATAATCATTTAGAGATATAAAAATTTCCCCTCACTACCACTTTGGCAGCATCCCACAAATTTTGATATGTTGTCTCATTATTTTCATTCTCTTATATGAAATTATTGTGTCTATGATTTGCTGTTTCACCCATTCATTCTTTAGGATGAGATTATTTAGTTTCCAATTACTTTTTGGTCTATTTTCTTCTGGCCTTATATTGCATTTGATTTTTATTACATCATGACCTAAAAAAATGCATTTATTATTTCTGCCTTTGATTTTGAGGTTTTTATGCCCTAATATTTTTGTATTTTTGTCTTTTACAAAAGGCAAAATTGCCAAACTGCCTGCTTGCAACCAGGACAGAGTGGCCTAAGAGGCTCATAGAAGATTGCCAAGTCCATGGAAGCTACAATGCTCTGACTCTCCATTCCAGCTTCTTGCCCTGGTCTCCCTATACTGTGGTCTGAGTTCAGAAAACTGTCCCCCTGCCTGATTGAAACAAACCTGCTCTGAATTTCTTCCAAGGTTATCTTTTTCTAGAAATGCGTTGTACTCCAAATATTTGTGGATTCTTTGACTTCAAAACCAGTTTAGAGGCTTAATCTGCTGTTGATTTTAGAGAAGGTCAGAGGATGTCATAGAAAGTTGTGTCTGCTCTCCACCATCTTGGCTGGTAATACATTTTGTATAACTTTTAGAGGTATGGGTCACAATCCTGGTTTTAGGTAAATGATTTAAAAGTCAAATAAGACAGACTGGAGACTGGGTGAATGTACTTTGTTACTCAATTCTAAATTAATAGTTTTAAAGAAGCAAAACTTGATTAAATATTTAAGGGGTTGAGTTATAGGACATTAGGTAATACTAGTTAGAATGAATAGGATGAAAAAAATAACAAGTCATTTGGATGTTGGTAGTTTAAAGAAAGGCAGTATAGAAATGACATCTGGAAATCATGCAGAAGTCTGACTCTTGTATTAGCAACTACTTCATTATCTAGACACTGTGACTAAGTATATTTAATTTTGTAAACTGTTAGGTTAATTTGGAATTTCTCATTTCATTCCAAACATAAACCTGAGTCAGATCTAGCTTCCCCCTGCCTGAAACCATTATTATATTTGCTCCAACCTCCCTTTCCTCTCTTCAGTTTTGATCCTATTGTTGAACAATTCAACTCTGCATTGTCCTGCCACCTTTGATTCTTGGCCCCTTTATATCCCACATTGCTCGTTTTTGCTGCTACCACTTTACCCTTTGTCTATGCTGCAACTGGAGTGCAAGATGTCACAATTTTAGGGGTATATTGATAACTGGAAAATGTTCAAAAGAAGGGACCCAGCGGATGGAAGGAAGCTTGGAATCCATGTCATAGGAATATTTGTGAAAAGAACTAGAGCATTTATTTGGCCTGTAGAAGAGAAGCCTCAATGGAAACATAATTGTCTTCAAATATATAAAGAGCTGTCACGTGAAAAAGGGATTGCAGCTTCTTCTGTTTGGCTCTAGAGGATAGTGTCAGAAGCAATGTGTGGAAGACGCAAAGAAGCAATTTTTACCATTTCTATCAGGAAAAACTTCCTAATGATTAATTAGGCTTATCTGGGAATGAAATGGTTTGCCTCAGGAAATGACAGGTGTACCTTCATTGAAGATCTTCTAGCAGAAGTTATATGACAACAGGTCAAGAAGGTTGCAGTGAGGTTTCTTATTGGGTATAAATTGCACTAGATAGCTCCTGAGATACATTCCAATGCTGAGATTCCATGAACCTTGCCCATGATGTTATTAACTTTAAATAGTAAAAAGGATATATTCCTATTTTTCTTTCCTCTTTCCATTTGTGTCTCCTCAAATCTCAACTCCACTGTTAAAGTACTCTTCAATCTGATCTCTTTTTGCATTTTTTTTACTTCTCACAGAAACTTGGGATTTCTCTGGATGTTTAATCTCTGGGCCAGTTTTCCCAGGGCAAACTGTACCTTTTCCAATGTGACCTAACACACTGAACCAACCTGAGGAGTTGGCATACTTTGGGCTCTCCATTGTACCACTACCATCATTCAGCAATCTCTAGTCATTCAGGATTTACCACATCTGTCTATTTCAGTTCACCTGATACTATAATCTACTGCCTTCCAGATCATTATTTCCTGTCTTAAGGAATTTAGTACTTGACACAAAGTTTCTAACTCTCCAATCCAATCCTTGTTCTGATACTTTGAGACTTCAATTTAATAGTGAGGTCCTTTCAAATACCCTAGGGCCTCCCAGTTCATCAACCTCCTTAGCTGCCATGAGCTACATATATTTCAGTCACCCACAAAGTTTTTATACCTTATGCTTATAGGGGCAACATCTATTAAGGCTACCATATAAGGTGGTCTAGATTTTCTTAAAATGAATGAAGGGTAGGCTACTTTTTCCTTAAAATGTGCTGAAATTTTCCTTAAGACTTAATTGGCATTCTATAAGAAACGATCAGCGGGATTTAAGAAAGACCTGGAAAGACTTGCATGAACTTGTGCTGACTGAAATGAATAGAACCAAGAGATCATCACACATGGCAACAAGATTATGTGATGTCAAGTTAGATGGATGTCACTCTTTTCAACAATGAAGTGATTAAGGCCAATTCCATAGACTTATGCTGGAGAAAGCCATCTGCACCCAGAGAGAGAATTATGGAAATTGAATGTTGATCACAACACAGCATTTTCAGCTTTTTTGTTGTTTGCTTGCTTTTTGTTCTCTTTCTCATTTATTTTTCCTTTTTGATCTGATTTTTCTTATATACAGCATGATAAATGTGGAAATTTTTAAAGGAAGAAATACACATGTTTAACATATTGGATTACGTGTTGTCTAAGGGAGAGTGTGGGGGAGAGGGAAAGAGAAATCTGAAACACAAGGTTTTGAAAAGGTGAATGTTGAAAATATTTTTGCATGTATTTTGAAAATAAAAAGCTATTTATATTAAAAAAAAGATTTAATTGGTATAAGAGGCTGAGGCTGAAACCAGAGATATAAATTCCTGGTAAAAGTCAATCCACAAGGAGTAGAATACAAGAAGAATGAAAGTGTGTGCCTAATTGAATCAATGCTGAATCCATACAGTGACTAAATATATTTACTTTTGTTAATTGTTAGGTTAATTTGGAATCTCTCATTTCATTCCAAACATAAACCCAAATTCCTGTCAGACACAGCTTACTCCATGGCTCCCTGTTCTCTCATTCCACTATACTTGCTCCAAACTTGCTTTCCTCTCTTCAGCGTTTTGACCTTATTGTTGAACAATTCAACTCTGACCTGTCCTGTCCTGTCACCTTTGATTCTCTGGCCTCTCTGTCCCCATCATTCATCATATCCTGTCACTTCTATCCCCCCACATACAACCTGAATCAAATCTCCACTCCACATTAACTTTCCTGAGCCCCAGGAACCTCTAATCTCTTAGTTTTCTCCTCTTCTTTATTTTTCCTTGTATTCTTTATTTGTGTACGTACACATTATGTACCTTTGGTAGAATATAAATTCATTGGAAGCAGGGACTATTCTATTCTTTTTATCCTCAACACTTCCCACAGTGTCCTGAACAATATCGTTGCTTAATGTGTATTGAATTGAAAGATGTCTCTATAGCTATAATTCATGCATGTTAAAGGTACTTTTAAGTAAAATTATATATAGCCTTCAATAAATGCTATTGGCTAAAATTGGCTAAAAGAATGAATAAGACAGGAAGAAGAAAGTAAGTGGAATCTTTAGTTAAAAGAAACCAGCTATATAACAGCGCTGGAAGAGCTTTTAGCAGGGAAAAGTTTATTTTAGAATTAAATCTTTCGAGAAACTAAGTACAATATTCCTTTCATTTTACCACTAAACAACTCACTTAAACAAATCCTGAAAAAAAAAAAAAACATCCTCTGAAAATTCAAGGTTAGGTTTCATAGATAATGGAGTTGAATAGAATTCCTCCAGTTAGCACAAAAAAACTGAATATAAGTTTCAACATCAGATTTGCCTCTATTTCAATGGAATGTCAGTATAAAGTTTAACCACTGAGGTTAGTTATTGTTCCTCAGTACTGAGTCCTGTGTAATTTTGTGGGCAGCAAGCTCTTACATTGCATGGAGCCTGGAGTCAGGAAGACTCAATTTTCCTGCATTCAAATCTGGCTTCAGATATGTACTAGCTAGCTGTGTGATCCTTGACAAGTCATTGAGAAAGAATATGGCAAGTCACTCCAGTCTCTCTGCAGAGAAAAACCAAAAAGGGGCATGAAGAGTTGGACACAACTGAACAAAAATCCAACTCCTTTTCTATACCATAAATGCCATAAAACAATAGGTTCATATATAAGAATTAACTCTCATCAGCATTAAAAAAAAAACTAAAAATAGTAAAGCATGAATAGAATGTTCTCCTTTGACTCAACTTCTTAAAATGTGAGTGTCCTTCAAGCTTTGTTCTTGACCCTCCTTCTCCTCTTTCTCTCTCAATCTGCTCTTTCTCTTTTGGTGATTGTATGTAGTCTCATGACTTCAATTAACACTTCTCTGCATCTGATTCCCAAACCTTTGCCTCCAACTCCATCCTCTCCCCAGAGATTTATTATTATTAAAATATATGCATAGTTAATTTTCAACATTCATCCTTGCAAAACCTTGTGTTCCAACAATTTTTTTCCTTCCTTTCACCCACTCCCTCCCCTAGACCGTATTTCAATATGTTAAACATGTGCAATTCTTCTACACATATTTCCATAGTTATCATGCTACACAAGAAAAATCAGATCAAAAAGGGAAAAAATGAGAAAGAACAAAAAGCAAACAACAAAAAAAGTTAAAATACTATGTTGTGATCCCCAAAGACCTCTCTCTGGGTATAGATGTTGGCTCTCTCCCTCACAAGACCCTTAGAACTATCCTGAATTGATCATCATATAATCTTGTTGAATTCTCCCAAAAGTTTTTCTTCCCCCTAACTATTTTATTTCTGTTGTGGAATTGCCAGCTTCCTCCTCACAAAATAGTCACCTTTGACTCTTCCCATATTGCAACATAAAATGAGAGGATTGAACTAGGTGACCTCTAGGTCCCCTTCCAGCACTAGACTTTTAATTCTACTTCCATTCTCCCCTAATTATATGTACCATTCATCTCCCTTTTTGGTCTTTCTTTATACCTCTAGTTCTTAGAACAGTGCCTAGTAACTTTTAAGCAAATGCTTTAAAAAATGCCAGTTGACTGACTTTATTCAATCACTCTAAATCAAGTCCCTAATTTTTTCTTTTTTGGAAGCAATTAGGGTTAAGTGACTTGCCCAGGGTCACACAGCTAGGAAGTTAATTTGAACTTAGGTCCTACTGACTATGGACTGGTGTTCTACCAACTGTATCATCTAGCTGCCCCCAAGCCTTGACCTGAGAATATGATTTATATTTTCAAAACACCTTCAATGGCTCCTGACATTAGAAGGATCATCCCCAGTATAGTTCCAGCTCACTTTTCTATTTTCTAGCCTTAGCTCATATAACTGTGTTACATAGCATGTTTCTGTCACATTAGACTAACTTTCTAGCTCCTATTATTTTTCAGCCTTCTTCTGTCACCATGCTCTTGCTTATGGCATACCTTAATGCCTAAAATGAACCCTCTTTTCCCCAAGTCGACTTCACTATCTGTTGAAGCCTGTCCCTTCCTTGTTAGCCCCTCTCAGATGCTATGTCCTTCATGAAGCATTTCCTGAGCTTCCCTATCTTCCTGATATCCCCATCTTTATCCTGGCAGTTGAAGTTGATCTCTCCCTCACAGTAATTTGACTGGAAAATTTTTTTGTACTTTCCACATTTTGTTCTTTGTAACATAGTTATTTGTGTACATGTTTTTCCTTCCATTAACAAGTTGTATGTTCTTTATCTTTAAATTCCTAATGCCTATCAAACAGTAAGCACTCAATGTTTATTTAATTGGTTACTCTGAAATCAGAGTGAGGTTTCCTGGCTCTCAGGTTAGGTTTAGACCTTTTTATTTAGAAATAGCACAGTTTCTTTCAACAATTACAGAATTACAGAATAGCTCCCCCAAGGGAGTAACTCCCTACAGATTTGTGTCTAGACAGTTTCCTAAATTTGGAGCCAACAAGCATCCAATATTCATGTTCTAATGAAATGGCTAATCTTAATGGAAATAATGTTACAAAAGTATTCTAAGAGTATAAAAATGGTGCCTGTTACTGATAAAGGGAAAACTAGTCATAATGTTCTGTTAACACTCGTTAACTAGGATGAAAGGCTTTAAGACACAGAATTCTAGGCTTTGGGGAAATTAATAAAGTCCTAATATAGAAACATTTAAGAACAATACAAGATACTATTCTTTGAATTTTCTGAGACAGATTCTGGAAATATCACAAGTCCTTACAATCAAAGACAAAATAAAGTTTTTTTTTTTTTTTAATATTTATTTTGTCCTACAGTTTCAGAGTTCAACGGTCTGTAAAGAGATTTGTGCCTATTATCTTCTTTAATCCTCACAACAACTCTATGAGACAAATACTAAAGATATTATTACATGTTAGATTATTATGGGGGAAACTGAGATTGAGAGCAACTAAGTAATGTTTGTAATTTGTAAATGTTGGAGGTAGATTTTGAATCAGTCTCTTCTGATTTAAGTGCAGTGTTCTGCCCACTGACTATATTACCTGCCTTCCTTTGTCTAATGTGTTTTTTTTTAACTTACAATTGTTATTTACCTTATTTAGTGCTTTTAATTTATCAAAGCACTTTCACAAAGATTTCATGAAAATCTCATGGAGGTGAATTTTGTACCAGAAATGAACTTGACAAAGCATTACAATGACATCACACTAAACTAAGGTTAAAGTGGAAAAATAAACAATGAGTTGGTTCAAGGCATTTTCAATAGACTTGTGATGGAAAGAGCCATCCACGTCATGAAAGAGAACTATAGACTCTGAAAGTGGATCACAACATAGTATTTTCACCTTTGTTGTTGTTTGTTTTCTTGTTTTATTCTTTCTCCTTTTTTTTTCTTTTTGATCTGATTTTTCTTATGCAGAATGATAAATATAGAAATATGTTCAGAAAATTTGCACATATTTAACTTATACTGGATTCCTCAGAGATGAAGAAAAATTTGGAACACAAAGTTTTGCAAGGTTGGATGGTTGAAAACTAATTTTGCACTGCATGTATTTTGAAATATAAAAAACAAATAAAAAGGAAAAAGAGAAGCTCAGATGCTGTTCCCTATTTACAACAATAGTCTGCCCCAGGCAAATCTAAAAGAAATTGGCTTCTTTGTGATTTCATAAGTCCTTCTCCCTGGAATAGAAGTGAGTCTCTTTTCCAAGTGTTATTTTCTTTAAAGTTACTTTCTTTTCAGTGAATGCAGATTTATCTGTAAAAATTAATCCTGAGAATTAGCATGTCTGAGGAAACCAGGTTCCAAAGGCAGGAAACAGTATCACTATGTTGTTATGGAAGTACCTTTTTGAATAGACCCTTCCAGGGCCCTAGTGCCATGGGGAAACCCCTGAATGTAGGTGCTTGCCAACGAGTTTGCTGTGACAGGCTGAGCTTGCAGCTTTTGCAGTCTCTCTTGTACAGCATTAGTTAGATCTACGTAGGCCTCATCGATGCTTGAACGCTCAATCACAGCAAAACGAGACATTACCTTCATTACTTCCACACTGGCCTCCCGGTACCTGAAGATTATAAAAATAATTGACTGTTGGCCAGGAGCCTCAGTAATGACAGCATGTTGATCCTTTTCCTGGTTCTGCCACTGGCATTCTGAGACAACTGAAACAAGTTTTTTTTATTTGTTGTTTATAAAATGAACACCACCAGCTTACTTGGTAAGAAATTACAATTTGGTTATAAGTAAAACATTCAAATGAGCAAAATATTATAAAAAGCATTTTAATATATTATTATTTTTGGGGATATGAAGAAGGTACTCAGATATCAAATCTGGAAAAAGGTTATAAAGGGTACAAAAAAAAATCAGAAAAGGATACTATAAACTATGTAAACTATATTTTTCTTTTTTTTTCTTGCTGAGGCATTTGGGGTTAAGTGACTTTTCCAGGGTCACACAGCTAGGAAGAGTTAAGTGTCTGAAGCCAGATTTGAATTGAGGTCTTCCTAACTTCAGGGCTGGTGCTCTATCCACTGCATCACCTAGCTGCCCCAAATTATATAAACTATAAAAAGCATTATAAAAGTAGTGCTTTTTCACACCTTCCTAAGTTGAATTTTCATGAACATATGATAGTATTTGATAATTATAAGAAACAAAGCTGTATAAAAGAATCATTTCTTTATAGACTCTTCTTTGTATTATGTACAATGAAAAAGAAATTCCAAATTTATTTTTTCTCTTATAAGGAAAAATAAGCCAGGACAGTTAGATGGCACAATGGATAGAGCACAAGCCTTGGAGTCAGTTTGATTGAGTTCAAATCCAAATTCAGACACCTGACACTAGCTGTGTAACCCTGGACGAGGCATTTAACTCCAATTGCCTTGCTTTAAAAAAAAGAGAGAGAGAGAGAGAGAGAGAGAGAACAAAACAAGTTTTTTTATTCCTTTAACTTTTCCAAGTTACATTGTTAAGTGGCCAAAGAAGACTTAGAACTCCTTATTGCTCTAAATAGCTACATATCTTTTTCTGATTCACCATTCCAGATTTTAAAAGAGATGTATTATTACACAGATAATAAGAAATTCATGATAAAGAATTAATAAATCATGGATTCTTTAAGTTGAAATCTATATCTTTACCATATATATGAATATTTATATTGTTTAAATTTCCTAGTAAATGGAGTTCAACAATTTCCTTAATATCTCATTCCACTGAAAATATCAACTTCAACTAAGTGACCATTCAATCAGTGGTCAGAATGGTCAGAAATTCCAACTGCTTAACTTGAATTCTCCCTGCTGGAATGTAAAAGCTATTTCTTAGTCCGTTAAATTTTGCCTCTAGTAATCCATTTGTAGAATATTGTCATTATCCTTTTATGAATTCAGAACTCAAAATTCTTCCTTTAAATATCAGTGTAACAATTCTTTGAAGTAAAGCAGGATTTGTATCCAGATCACCCCTTGCTATTTCTTCAATTAAAATAACTAAGATCCTTTAAGTCTTCCTCAAAGGAACTACATTTCAATCAATTAGTTATTCTTCTGGGCTTTCTGGACTTTCTCCATGCTGTCTGTGTCCCTGTTGGGCTGTGGGCTACATATTTTAGCAAACATCTAATCAATACAATCTGTGAGAGAATTACCTTGCAATTTCCAAGTAGTATTTTATCTTAGCACAGGTACATCTTTTATGTTATACAACCCATTCTTGAGCTAATTTTTAAATATTTTAAATTTTATTCCCAACAAACAATAAATAAAATGGTAGTTTATATAAACATAGTAGAAGAAAAGAACATTTTAGTTTTAAAATACAAGTTACTATTATTTACAATTTGCTTTAGTGGTACAGTGGATGGAGTTCTGGGCTTGGAGACAGAAAGACATCTTCCTGAGTTCAAATGTGGCCTTGATACTTACTAGCTGTATGACTGTACACAAGTCACTTAATCTGTTTCTTTCAGTTCCTCAACTATAAAATGAGCTGAAGAAAGAAATTGCAAACCACTCCAGTATCTTTACTAAAAACCCTAAATGGGGTCATAAAAAGTCAGATATGACTGAAAACAAATAGAACAAATAAAAATTAATTGTTTTCAAAGGCTGATCAAAGGCTTATCTGGCGTTCCTTTTGTTCTTATTTCTCCCTTTTTTAAAAGAGAAGCCTCAATGACCCCCCCCCCCATTTCTTATACTTTAATGCCATCTCCCATTGGGATTTGCCTCCATTACTTTTTAACTATGTAATCTTGCTTATGTCAGTTAACTTATTTGAACCTCAGGTTCAGTTTTTAAAAAGGAAAATACAGGCATTACCTACCTCATGATATTACTGCTAGAAAAGAGCTTTGTAGATCATAGAAAGTTCTTGCCACCAAAGTCCTTGGTGTTGTCAAATAGTTCAACATCAGAAAATTATGATTTTCTCAACGGAATTACAGTAACAAAAAGGCATTACCATGTGCCTTGCTGCTGCAACTTAATGATCACGAGAGTTTTCCATATGACTTGTAGCTATAATGTCCCATATGTGTTATCTCCCTCATTAGAATGTGAGCTCCCTGAGAGCAGTAAGATCTTACTTTTATATTTGTAAACATAGCACTTAGTACTAGGACTTGCACCCAGGAAATGCTTAATAAATGTTTTATTAGTCATTAAAGAGGGAATGATTTCTAAAACAAAATTCTTAGGGAAAAAAAAAGCAATAAAAGAATATAGATATAGACCTTGCCAAAGAAGATGTGCTATCCCTACTCTAATAAGAAAGAAAAAGATAATGGGTGATGAGTTTAAAGATAATGAAGAATTTTAAACAAAGGAGAAAGCTACCTGGTTATTAGGATGATTGTTAATAATTCTTGGAATCCAAACTTATGTATCTGAGAAAGTGACACCATTCAGGTGCTGCCAGTTCAAAATAGTATTAAAATTCCCATTCTGGGCATCATGGACCATTAATACCAATTCCTTCCCTTTTATCCCAAACAATTTTTCTTCTTACTTGGTGAGGTCAGCTTTCCCTCGAGTCTCACGAACTTGTGCTAGTAAAAGATCTGGACATAGCTTCTTAGCATCATCAGCCCACATACTCCTAGTAACTCCAAATGCACGCGCTTCATAACTGACTGAAATTATTCTAGAGAAAAAAAAATGAAAAATTACTATTTGACCACAAGCAACAAAAAAAGGAAACATTTACAGTAATAACTTCCTAGATAAAATGGGAATCTATTATGAACTGTAGCAAACAGAGATGGGCAAGTGGTTCTCATTTTAAGCAATGGCACTGAACAATAAAAGGAAAAAGGATGCCAACAAACACAAATCCACTAAAGCAATAAGTTCCATAGGTACCTAAGGAGACAAAGATAGTAAATGACACATTAAACTTGTTATATTCACAATCAGCATTAGCAACAGCTTAAAAAATAAAAGCTAATGGTCGTACAGATGGAATAGGTAAAAATAAAATACAGCAAATGTTATTGGATATTTCTGATAATGCCTATGTGTTCATTACCTACTTATCAAATTAATTCAGAGGTTTTTAAATAAATATTTTCCTGTAATTCACATAATAGAATTGGTATGTTTATATGATAAGTCTTTCACAGAAAAGGCAACACAATGAGCCCAAAGAGATAGGAAGCAGTGGTGACAGGAGGGAAATAAAGAGTTGTATACCCCTAAAGTCTTCCGTTAGGAAAATCCTAATATAATATAATAATCTATAAAAATATGATGCTTTCCTTATGCAAAAGAAAAAATAATTTCCAGGCATTATTTTATTTCTAATTTACTATGTGCTAAGACTAGCATCAAGTATTATACTATTTTTGTATACCTTGCTAAAGTTCATAAAGAAAATAAAGTTACTTAGACTAGAATCAAGTACTTCAATGTATTGTCTATTCTATCTCTTTTAGATTTTTAAGTACATGGCAACTTCAATATTATACAATGATCAATTCTGATGAACATGACTCTTTCCAACAATAAGATGACTGATGTCAGTTCCAATGATTTTGTGATGAAGAGAGCCATCTACACCCAGAGAGAGGACAATGGAAAGTGTATGTGGATCACAACATAACATTCTCACTCTTTTTGTTGTTGTTCATTTACATTTTTCTTTTTCATTTTTTTCCCATTTTGATCTGATTTTTCTTGTGCAGCAAAAGAATTCTATAAATATCTTTACACATATTGGATTTTACATATATTTTAACATGTATAACATATACTGGATTGCTTGCCATCTAGGGGAGGGGATGAGGGTGAAGAAGGAAAAAATTTAAAACACACGGCTATACAAGGGTCAACGTTAAATGTTAAAAAATTTTCTGTGCATATGTTTTGAAAATAAAAAGCTTTATTAAAAAAAAAAAAGAAGAAGATTTTTATACCACTGAGAATCATAAACCAATAGAGGGGTATAGCCAAAAGGCTTTTTGAGGACTAAAGTGAGACAAATTCCTCAATGCCCATCAAACTGACCTTCTCTATCACGTCTCCATGCTTATGTACCTTTCCTCTTCCACACCCCCATACAATTTGCCCCCTTTTAGGTTTTTAAGTGTTGACTTCACTATTAGAATAAAATTCTTCACTAGAGATTATTACTGATCACAAAATAGAAAATCTTGATTATATCAAATTGAAAAGTTTTTGTACAAACAAAACTAATGCAAACAAGATTAGAAGGGAAGCAATAAACTGGGAAAACATTTTTGCAGTCAAAGGTTCTGACAAAGGCGTCATATCCAAAATATATAGCGAACTGACTAATTTATAAAAAACCAAGCCATTCTCCAATTGATAAATGGTCAAAGGATATGAACAGACAATTCTCAGACGAAGAAATTTTAACTATATCTAGTCATATGAAAAGATGCTCCAAGTCATTATTAATCAGAGAAATGCAAATTAAGACAACTCTGAGATACCACTACACACCTGTCAGACTAGCTAGAATGACAGGGGAAAATAATGTGGAATGCTGGAGGGGATGTAGGAAAATAGGGACACTAATACATTGTTGGTGGAATTGTGAATACATCCAGCCATTCTGGAGAGCAATTGGGAACTATGCTCAAAAAGTTATCAAACTGTGCATACCCTTTGACCCAGCAGTGTTACTACTGGGCTTATATCCCAAAGAAATCTTAAAGACGGGAAAGGGACCTGTATGTGCAAGAATGTTTGTGGCAGCCCTGTTTGTAGTGGCCAGAAACTGGAAACTGAGTAAATGCCCATCAATTGGAGAATGGCTGAATAAATTGGGGTATATGAATAATATGGATTATTATTGTTCGGTAAGAAATGACCAGCAGGATGAATACAGAGAGGCCTTGGAGAGACTTGCATGAACTGATGCTGAGTGAAATGAGCAGGACCAAGAGATCATTATATACTTCAACAACAATACTATATGATGATCAATTCTGATGGACCTGGCCATCTTCAACAACGAGATGAACCAAATCAGTTATAATGGAGCAGTAATTAACTGAACCAGCTACACCCAGTGAAAGAACTCTGGGAGACGACTAAGAACCATTACATTGAATCCCCAATCCCTATATTTTTGATTTCCTTCACAGGCTAATTGTACAATATTTCGGAGTCCAATTATTTTTGTACAGCAAAATAATGGTTTGGACACATATATTTATTTTGTATTTAATTTATCCTCTAATATATTTAACACGTATTGGTCATCCTGCCATCTAGGGGAGGGAGTGTGGGGAAGGAGGGGAAAAATTGTAACAAAAAGTTTGGCAACTGTCAATGCTGTAAACTTACCCATGCATATAACTTGTAAATAAAAAGCTATTAAAATTTAAAAAAAAAAAAGAATAAAATTCTTCAGGAGTAGGAACTGTCTTTCTTTTTGTTTGTATTTATATTCCCAAAACTTAGCATAATGCTACAACATTATGAGCACTCATTTAAAAAATGCTTTGTTAACTGATTGATAAGAAGACTAGAAATTGGGGAATTAGGGCAAAACAAAAGATGATAATAATCAAAGATGATAATAATCAAACTCTGAGGAAAATCAAGAATAGAGATTAAATTTCAGAGACAGATTTGAGCTATATAAGAATTATTCATAAAGCACAGTATTTTCACTTTTTGTTATTAGCTTGTTTTTTTTTTCCCCTTTGATCTGATTTTTCTTGTGCAGTATGATGAACATGAAAATATGTTTAGAAGAATTGCACATGTTTAACCTATGTTGAATTGCTTGCTGTCTAGGGAAGGAAGGGAGAAAAATTTGGAACACAAGGTTTTGCAAGTGTGAATATTGAAAATTATCTTTGCATGTATTTGGATAAATAAAAAGCTATTAAAAAAGAAAAAGAAGGAAAAGAAAAAGACTAGAATTATTTAAAAGAAGAATGGGAAGACTGGATGCTGTGGAGAAGATTCCTGTGCAGGTAAAGTTGGACAAGAAAGCTTCTTCCAACTCTATAAAATTCTGTGAACACTTAAAAATGTTTAAATATCAGAAGGCCATGAAATAGTGAACATTCCACATTTCTAGGCACATGGAAGTCACAGTTGAAATTTAAATCGTGATAGTTCAGGGAAGTCTTAATTATATCATTTAAGTCCAATGTAAACTTCTAACTATGACCTGATGATGTCAAAAATGATAATGACACATACCCACCACCCTTCCATGATTTGTACTGCACAACTGCACAAGGTTTGTTTCTCAAATGTGGATTTTCTCTCTGTTCCACCTGTACAAAAAAGCAATCCATGTCCACCAGAGCAACCACACGCTCCTGCCCAATTGCCATTTTCCTGTTAACAAAAACAAAATGTTTTATAATCAATGAATCAGATAAAGATAACTAAAAAGAGATATGGGAAAACATTTCTATTCATATTTAAGTATTACTCTATGTTTACCACATAGAAAAGATAACCACCAGGCAATATTTAGGAATGTAAAAAGCATAAAAGGTTAGAATAAATAATTTCATTCATGAAATTACCCTTGGCTACAAAAAAGAAGTAAACTCAGAAATAGCTTTAAGACATAAATTATTTTCTCTTTAATTCTAAAACATGATTACAATTTCTTTAAAAAGCATGAGTTAGTTTTTTTATACCAGGTAAATGGTATAGAGGAGAGAAGTTATACTCACTAGTCAATCCATGGTTTAAAATAAAGTACAAAATAAAAAAAAATAATAATAAAACCAACCCTATATTGGGATTTCTCTTGAGATATTTTTTTCATAGGCCCAAAATAGTGAGGAGTATTCCGGAAGAGAGCTATTACCATTCAAGAAAGTTTGACCTAATCATCCACCAAAGAAAAACCAAGTGGATAAAAAATGTCTATTATCTAGATTATGACAACCTGTAGAACTTATCACTCATAAATATGTCTTAGATTTAGAGTACAAATGAACAAAATGGGCCTAGAACTTAAGAGAAAGGGAAGAGTAGGTAGGATTGCTTTCAGAAAATTGCAGAGCTTCTTTAGTAACCCTACTTCTCCTAGATAAAAAGGTTCATTTTTAAATATACAATATCCTACTGGTGTTTCAGATGTTCTTCTTGGTTTCAAATTCATTGTGTACCAGAATAAGCTCATCACTAGAAAATGCATCATCATGAAGACAGCTTTAGCTTTGGTACGCTCTCTTTTGCCTCTACCCCTCTGATTGAAGGGCTAGATGTCAAAGTAAAGAAACTCTTCCCAAAATCTTCCTTTATAGAAATCTCAGAAGCCCAGCTGACTCTTCGATATACTGCTTATTTGTACTTCAATATCTTTATTCTCCCTACACACACCAGGGACTGTGTTCTAATTCCTTGTCCCTTTTTAACTTCCTTTTGGGTATCATTTTCCCCCATTAGATTATAACCTAGCATAGAGTAGGTACTTAATAAATTTGTATTTTATTGTGTTTTATGGCTTTAAGCCATGGAACTCTAGTGATACCCACTATCACCCAGAGGGTAATGGAGACATCCAGATTGAGTGTGAGGAGACTGTAATCCTACAAAAAGAGAGAGAGAGAGAAAGGAGTATTAAAAAATAATAATAATAATAAAAAAATGTTGTAGGAACATGGCAAGAACAAGAGTTAAACCGGTGGCCATCAAGTCATCCCTCAACCCATATGCTTAAGATGTTGGGTGAAAATGAGTATGGTTGTTGTTACATTGGATGGACCCCCTAAAATGAACTCAAAAAGGGCCAAAGATAAGGTCACACAGAATTAACAGACATATATGGAATGCTTGGAATTCACTTGCTTAGAGTGAATATCTTTTCTAATGAGATTAGAGAGCCATTTGAATATTTTTTTAAGCAGCACCATCATTTAATCAGACATTCCCCATATTACTGGCTTTTTCATTTTAAAAAATTTTGGCTTTCATTACATCACCAAAATTTCCTCTAGGATTCTTCTCTCTTTCCACTTCCAGAGAACACTGTTTTCTAAGATCCTAGACTCTACTTATTAGAGGATGCCAAACCAAATCCAGTTATGTAGGATTCCTAGCTTCTTCTTTTTACTAACCTTATAATGTGTATGTATGAGTTCTAAAATTTCCTTTTCTTTGTGCTATCACAAATGAAATGCTTCCTAAGCTCTTAACAAGGTAGCCTGCAACATCAAAAATATAAATATAGTTCTATTTAAAATATATATATATATATATATATACACACACACACACATATATACACACACACACACACACACACACACACACACACACACACACCAGAACTGCTTCTTTATAACTTTAATTAAATCAGCTCAAAAATAGATATTTTTTTCCATTAGTCTTTGTGACTATTCTTTTAAATAGTCCATTTGCTGATGTTAGCTATCTTTAAAGAAGAACCAATAGAGTAATCCCTAACTTAATTTGATATCATGAGGGAATGAGATAATTTGGATTAGAGAATTTTCCAAGTGATGATAGCTTATCCCTGGACCTGGGATAAATCACCTAACCTTTCACTGCCCCAGGCTGTTGTTTAAAAGACTACAAACTGCAGATTCAGTATTAATCTAGGAGTTTACCCTTTGGGAATTCCCTATGCCAGTGAAATCATAGATCTGGAGATGTCCCCATATTCCAGTGATAAAAACAGGGATAGAAAAAGTTTTAAAAAGATTTCACCTGCTACAAATTTATGTTGCTTAGACTCAGCTAAGTTATCCACTGCTTTTACACTGTTCTCATCAGTAAAGAAATAGAAATTCAGATATCTAATCCTATTTACACCTAACCAAGAATTCCTTCAACATCTCTAGCAAAGTACTCACTCATCCTTCATTCAAACACCAATGAGGGAGAAATCACTATCTTCTGAGTCAACATATTCCACTTTCAAAAAACACCAATTGTTAGGTTTTTCCTTTCATCAAAATGAAACTGACTGCCTCCAAATGCCTTCTCATGGCCCATAATACTAGTAGATAACTATGTCTTCTTTCTACTTCACTTAATAGGAGTTCCATACTCTATACCACAGAACTTCTTGACATTATCTCCCATTTTTTGCTCTTTCCCTCCTGATTTCCCCAGGACCTTGCTCCAACAATATTCCTTTATTTTCCATTCTTTCTTTTTCTATTGGGTGCTTTCCATTTGCCAATATACATGGATAGGTCTCTTAAATCCTTAAAAAAAAACCCTTCTTTTGACTTGATGTTGTCTTGTCCAGCCACCATATGTCATGCCTCTATCCCAAAGAGATATTGAAGAAGGAAAAGGGACCTCTATGTGCAAAAATGTTTGTGGCAGCCCTTTTTGTAGTGGCTAGAAACTGGAAATTGAATGGATGCCCATAATTGGAGAATGGTTGGGTAAATTGTGGTATATGAATGTTATGGAATATTGTTCTATAAGAAATGATCATCAGGAGGATTTCAGAAAGGCCTGGAGAGACTTACATGAACTGATGCTGAGTGAAATGAGCAGGACCAGGAGACCATTATATACTTCAACAAAACTATGATAATCAATTCTGATAGACGTGGCCCTCTTCAACAATGAGATGGACCAAATCAGTTCCATTTGTTCAATAATGAAGATAACCAGCTACACCCAGTGAAAACTCTGGGAAATGAGTGTGAACCACAACATAGCATTTCCAATCCCTCTGTTTTTGTCTGCTTGCATTTTTGATTTCCTTCTCAGGTTAATTTTACCTTATTTCTAAGTCTGATTTTTCTTGTGCAGCAAAATAACTATATAGATATGTATACATATATTGTATTTAACATGTATTGGTCTACCTGCCATCTGGGGGAGGGGATGGGGGGAACGAGGGTAAAGTTGGAACAGAAGGTTTTGCAAGGGTCAATGCTGAAAAATTACCCATGCATATATCTTGTAAATAAAAAGCTATAATAATTTAAAAAATCATGCCTCTACCTTTACACCATTGCCTTCTTATTATCTGTTTTCTTTCCTCGATTTTCTGCAACTTAAGTTTCCACCCCCATGAACTCTAAATGAATCTTTTCTTACCACTGACTTCCTTACTGGCAAGCCCAGTGGTCTGTTTTAACTCTTATGCTTGACCTCTGAAGCAATTTACAAGTGCTCTTGACATCATTTACCATTTGTTCTATAGATCTTCACATCTCTGGCTTCAGGAAGCTCACTTTCCTGGTTATCCATTTACATCTATAATCATTAGTCTAACCTTTTCACTGGTTTCTGTACTCTTACCAACCCCTAAAGGCAAGCTTTCTCAAAGATCTATCATAGGTTCTCTTCTTTCTGGGTTTGGGTTATATAATTCAGAATTCCCATGGTTTCAACAGAATTTCCCTCAGATTATTATTCCTTAATCTATATATTCAGTCACTCTCTCTTGAATTTCAGTTACCTACAGTTTCAACAATCTGCTAGACATCTGCAACTTGATATCTCACTGCAAATTTAACATGAACAAAAATGGATCTGATAATCTTCTCATTAAAACTTTCCTATTTCTGTTGAGAGTGCTACCGAGGTTCATAATCACAGAATCATACTTGATTTTCCCTCTTCACTTTCCTCCTCCTCCAGTTATAATCAGTTATCAAGATCTGTTAATTCTAACTCTACAATATCTTTCACAACTGTCTCTTTCTGACTTGGAGACTACTATCTAACTTTGATTTCTCATGAATGCTCACCTAGATTACTATAATAGATTCTTTCTCAACCTCTCAGTTATTTCTCTTTCCCCTATTCTATTTACTCCCATTCAACACACAATTGACAAAGTAATCATTCTAATATAAATTCCTCATCCTGGCCTATTAGCAATGTTGGATTGAAAATTATTAAAGACAAGTTATTACCCAGGTAACTTCTACAATCTCTCTCCCTTCTATCTTTTAAACCTAATTTCACTTTATTACCCTTAAAGCATTACATGTTCTAGCCAACCTAGAACTTGCTGCTTTGTGAATTCAATCTTCTTTCTAACTCAAAGAATCTTAACAAACTGTTCCCCTGTGAATGGATTACACCACTTCCTTCCGGTATTCTTCTAGAATTCTTAACTTTTTCAAAGTTCAGTTCATGTCATCTTCCACCATGAATTCTTCCCTCTTCTTCCTAGCTGTTAAGTGTTCTGACTCTTCAAATTACCTTTCATTTATTTATCTGTGTATATATTGTATCACTCCAGTAGAATGTAAGTTGCTAGAGGTAATTACTGTTTCATTTTTATCTTTGTAGCCTAGAGCATAGTATGTAGCTAATAAATGTTGATTTGAACTCAAAGGCTTTTCTCAGTTGATAACCTTTTCCTCCTTGAACTGCATATAGAACTTTGCTTTACATCTTTTTTTTTTAATTTTTATTTAATAATTACTTTATTTTGACACTCGTTTCTGTTCCGATTTTTTTTTCCCTCCCTCCCTCCACCCCCTCCCCTAGATGGCAAGCAGTCCTTTATATGTTGGATATGTTGCAGTATATCCTAGATACAATATATGTTTGCAGAACCGAACAGTTCTCTTGTTGCATAGGGAGAATTGGATTCAGAAGGTATAAATAACCCGGGAAGAAAAACAAAAATGCAGATAGTTCACATTCGTTTCCCAGTGTTCTTTCTTTGGGTGTAGCTGCTTTTGTCCATAATTTATCAATTGAAACTCAGGTCTCTTTGTCAAAGAAATCCACTTCCATCAAAATATGTCCTCATACAATATTGTTTTTTTTTTTTTAATTTTTATTTAATAATTACATTATATTGACACTCATTTCTGTTCCGATTTTTTTTTCCCTCCCTCCCTCCACCCCCTCCCCTAGATGGCAAGCAGTCCTTTATATGTTGGATATGTTGCAGTATATCCTAGATACAATATATGTTTGCAGAACCGAACAGTTCTCTTGTTGCGTAGGGAGAATTGGATTCAGAAGGTATAAATAACCCGGGAAGAAAAACAAAAATGCAGATAGTTCACATTCGTTTCCCAGTGTTCTTTCTTTGGGTGTAGCTGCTTTTGTCCATCATTTATCAATTGAAACTCAGGTCTCTTTGTCAAAGAAATCCACTTCCATCAAAATATGTCCTCATACAATATCGTTGTCGAAGTGTATAATGATCTCCTGGTTCTGCTCATTTCACTTAGCATCAGTTCATGTAAGTCTCGCCAGTCCTCTCTGTATTCATCCTGCTGGTCATTTCTTACAGAACAATAATATTCCATAACATTCATATACCACAATTTACCCAGCCATTCTCCAATTGATGGGCATCCATTCATTTTCCAGTTTCTAGCCACTACAAACAGGGCTGCTACAAACATTTTGGCACATACAGGTCCCTTTCCCTTCTTTAGTATTTCTTTGGATATAAGCCCAATAGAAACACTGCTGGATCAAAGGGTATGCACAATTTGATAATTTTTTGGGCATAATTCCAGATTGCTCTCCAGAATGGTTGGATTTGTTCACAACTCCACCAACAATGCATCAGTGTCCCCGTTTTCCCGCATCCCCTCCAGCATTCATCATTATTTTTTCCTGTCATCTTAGCCAATCTGACAGGTGTGTAGTGGTATCTCAGAGTTGTCTTAATTTGCATTTCTCTGATCAATAATGATTTGGAACACTCTTTCATATGAGTGGTAATAGTTTCAATTTCATCCTCTGAAAATTGTCTGTTCATATCCTTTGACCATTTATCAATTGGAGAATGGCTTGATTTCTTATAAATTTGAGTCAGTTCTCTATATATTTTGGAAATGAGGCCTTTATCAGAACCTTTAACTGTGAAAATGTTTTCCCAGTTTGTTGCTTCCCTTCTAATCTTGTTTGCATTAGTTTTATTTGTACAAAGGCTTTTTAATTTGATGTAATCAAAATTTTCTATTTTGTGATCAGTAATGGTCTCTAGTTCATCTTTGGTCACAAATTTCTTTCTCCTCCACAAGTCTGAGAGATAAACTATTCTATGTTCCTCTAATTTATTTATAATCTCGTTCTTTATGCCTAGGTCATAGACCCATTTTGATCTTATCTTGGTATATGGTGTTAAGTGTGGGTCCATGCCTAATTTCTGCCATACTAATTTCCAATTATCCCAGCAGTTTTTATCAAATAATGAATTCTTTGCCCAGAAGTTAGGGGCTTTGGGTTTGTCAAACACTAGATTGCTATAGTTGACTATTCTGTCTTGTGAACCTAGCCTTTTCCACTGATCCACTAATCTATTTCTTAGCCAATACCAAATGGTTTTGGTGACTGCTGCTTTATAATATAATTTTAGATCAGGTACAGCTAGGCCACCTTCATTTGATTTTTTTTTTCATTAATTCCCTTGAGATTCTCGACTTTTTATTGTTCCATATGAATTTTTTGTTATTTTTTCTAGATCAATAAAATATTTTCTTGGAAGTCTGATTGGTATAGCACTAAATAAATAGATTAGTTTAGGGAGTATTGTCATCTTTATTATGTTCGCTCGGCCGATCCAAGAGCACTTAATATTTTTCCAATTATTTAAGTCTGACTTTATTTGTGTGGAGACTTTTTTATAATTTTGCTCATATAATTCCTGACTTTCCTTTGGTAGATAGATTCCCAAATATTTTATGGTATCAACAGTTATTCTGAATGGAATTTCTCTTTGTATCTCTTGCTGTTGGGTTTTGTTGGTGATGTGCTTTACATCTTTTGAATGCACTTATCTATAAATGACAAGGCCTTAGCCTAAGGAGGAATAAACAGCAGAATAAGGTACAAAGTAGGCAGACTAAGAAAGAACACTGACAAGGTTAGAGGATAGATTCAGAGATAGAATGGGCCTTAGGGACGATGTAGTCCAAACATCTCATTCTAGAGATGAGACTAAGTCCCAGAAGAGTTACTGATTTGTCACACAGATAATAAATGACAAAGTCAAGATTTAGATCCTAGTCCTCTGACTCCAAATGCAGAATTCTTTGAAATACATCCAGAGGTGGGGGGTTGAAAGCCCTCAACAAAGGGAACTTATGGGCTGTAAGAAAGGGGATATTTTCCCAGAGAAAAGTTGGGAGGAGAAATGAAAACATTTTCACGTATCTAAACAACTGGGCGCGGAGTCAGGAAAACCTAAATTCTAGCTAGATACTTCTTACCTGTCTGGTCCTGGTCAAGTAACCTATCCTGTTTGTTTTAGTTTATTTGACCCTAAAATGGGGATGATAATAATAACAACAACAAGATCATTGAGGGGAATCAAATGAGATATTTGTTGAACACTTAGCACAGCACATAGTAGGCACTGAATGCTTGTTTTCTTCCATCCTTTATCCTCCTATTAGACTAGTAGAAATAATGTCTTATGTAAACTCTGTATTTCCTTAGGGCCTAGCACCACTCTCTGCACATGGCATAAGCCTAAATAAATGTTTCCTGAATTGAATACAGTATGATAAATATAACCTTTTTCAAGTAATTTAGAATTTTTATGAATAGGAATATTGCCTAATAAGCAAGAAAAATCAGGATGGTGTGGTAGATGAGAGGGAGAAAAGAAATTCTACTTCTATTTCTGTCACCAACTAGTTGTGTGATATTAGGACCTAATGAATTAATAAAGTCTAGAACATTTAAGACCCCAAAACAGATAACCATAATTAAAAATATTACAAGCATATTATAAAGAACGTAAAAGCATTAGACATAAAGAGGAAGAATTTACCTGCTATGGACATTGGGGAAATCTTTACATAAGAGATAATATAGGGTTTGGGTTGTAAAAGATGGATATTGGGTAAAGAAGGAAACAGTTTTCTCATCTGTAAAATATAGGGACTGAATTAGATGATTTTTAAATCCAGCTCTAAAAATTTTCAATGCAGAAAGATAACCATAAAACATATTAAGTTTGATAATGCTTATTCAAAAAATTCAATTTATCAGAAGCACTGGTAAAAATTATGCTCTTTAACAGACCTAGTACAGTATCATGTCTTCAGTGGTTATACAATTTCTTTTAAAGTTGTAGGAGAAATAAGATAAAACTTGCTTAACTTTAGCCTTTGGTTTTATCTGTGAGATTCAATTTTATCTCCTTTCTACTAAAGCTAAGCCAAGAGCAAAATAGATAAAGAAGAAACTAAGTCTTGATGTAACAGCCACTCTTAACAATAGCTAATGAAAGAAAGAAAAAAATGTTAATTCATTTGGGGAAACTATTAAGAATACTATGCAAGAAAAATATTTTGGAAGGTTTCCATGTAATCCTAAGAGGAGTTTTTTCTGCCTTTCATATAAAGCTACAACTAGTGGGTTCTTAATAATCATAAAGCTTAAGGCAACTAGATAGGACCAAGTACCTGTCCTGGAATCAGAAGGACCTGAGTTCAAATTTGACCAGACATTTAACAGTTACTAGCAGTGTGATTCTGGGCAAGTCACTTATCCTTAACTGCTCCGCAAGAAAAAAGAAGAGATAATCATAAAACTTGCGTTAGAAAGGGCTGAAAGAACTAAAACAAACCCATATTGGGAAATTCCTTCTCACCCCCACTCTCCCTTAGTTTCATTAAATTCTAGTTAACTAAATCCTGCATGGCAAAGACTTGGATTCTCTCATGGATTATTTAAAATATCACTTTCTAATGCTGCACAAAATAGCCAGTTAAAATTCTACTGGGCAGAATATGAATGACTTTTTTCAGCTTATGTATTTTGCTACAGAAAGTAGAGTGCTTTATAAATTTTATAATATCCTGAAATCAGTGTTAAGTGAAATGAGCAGAATCAGGAGATCATTATACACTTCAACAACGATACTGTATGAGGATGTATTCTGATGGAAGTGGATTTCTTTGACAAAGAGACCTAACTCAGTTTCAATTGATAAATGATGGACAGAAGCAGGCACACCCAAAGAAAGAACACTGGGAAATGAATGTAAACTATTTGCATTTTTGTTTTTCTTCCCCGGTTATTTTTATCTTCTGAATCCAATTCTCCCTGTGCAATAAGAGAACTGTTCGGTTCTGCACACATATTGTATCTAGGATATAGTGCAACATATTTAACATATATAGAACTGCTTGCCATCTAGGGGATGGGGTGGAGGGAGGGAGGGGAAAAATCGGAACAGAAGCAAGTGCAAGGGATAATGTTGTAAAAAAATTACTCTGGCATGGGTTCTGTCAATAAAAAGTTATTACAAAATTTAAAAATATATATCCTGAAATCAGTAAGGCAAATATACTGGAGGGGTTTGCCATTTCCTTCTCCAGTTCATTTTATAGATGAAGAAAGAGAGACCAATAAGGGGTAGGCAACTTGTCCAGGGTTACACACCTAGTAATCATCTGAGGCTGGAGTTGAATTCGGGAAGACCAGTCTTCCTGATCCCAAGCCCAGTCCTCTAAGCACTGTGCCAAGTCAACAAACATTTATTAAGGGAAAAGATATGCAGGATGCTATGCTAGGCATACAAAGAAAAATGAACAACTTTTGCCCTTAAGAAGGGAGCTTTCATTTCAAGACAAAAAACATGTACACAGAATGGTGAACATAAAATAAATACAAAACAACCAGTATGAGGTAAGAAGAGTATTAGAAAAGGGCAGAAATCAATCAAGACTGCTCAGGAGAAATCCTTGGTGCTATACCTTGAAGCCGGCTATGAGTCCTAAGAGGGAGAGGAAAGGACAGAGTATATTCAGGACATGAGATATTTGCCTATGAAAATATCCAGTTTGGAAAAAAACAAGTTGGCCAGTTTGGCTGGTTGAAGGATGAAGGGGAATAATGTTCATTTGCGGGGGAAGGGGGGGAGGGGGAGAGTTGGCTATGTTTAGATTATAGTGGTTTTAAAATGCCAAACAGGGTGTGTTTTTTTTTTTTCCCTAGGAATTTGGCAATTGACTAGAAATTGACTGGAAAAGAGGTGGAGAGTGAAGAATTGCTGATGACTGAAGTTGCAAAACAAATTGTCCAGGAGGATAAGCCTCTATACAAAAAAAAAAAAAAAAAGGCAAGTTGAGAAGGGGATAGAGTTTGGGTGGAAACATAATGAATTCTGAATCACTAACATACGCATTCTTTATCATCTATCAGAGAAGCTGAAGCATGCTAGGGGAAAATATTGAAGCTTGGTTCCCTGGATAGGGCCTGACAGTTTATATGATTGTACATGTATTAAATACCTTGATATCTCACGTAGATGAGAGGAAGGGAATTTGTAACTCAAATTGTTTTTTTAAATGCATGTTAAAAATTGTTTTTACATGAAATTGGAAAAAACAAAATATTCTTCCTGGATAGATCTTGGATAAGCCCAAGAACACAGATAAGAGAAATGAGATGGTATTTCTAGAGAGGAAAGCTTAAATTACTTGAGGACAAAGGAAATGGAAAACCAAAAAAGGATAATTGTGCAGATAAGATCTAGTACTGACAAGGTTAGTGACATTTAACACTCACTGTTGTTAATCTGAAAATCAGAGTGAACAATGCACAAGTATTTCAGAGTAGTTAGGAAGTACTAAATTGAAAACTGCAGGAAACATAAGTGAACAAAGAGGAAGTAGTATAAATGTATATGAGACAGAGATTGACAGTTGTGCACCCAACCATAGTTTAAGCATCCAACCATATTCTGGGAGTTAATAGTTCCGTTTAATTTCTTTTTCTAAAAAATGGTATATTTAAGTAATTTATTTCCTCCTCTGTTAATCTGGGCAATCTATATGTTTGTAAATATTCATCCATTTCACTTAGATTATCAGATTTATTGGCATACAGTTGGACAAAATAGCTCCTAATTATTGCTTTCCTCTTCATTGGTGGAAAGTTCATTCTTTTCATTTTTGATACTAGCATTTTGATTTTCTTTCCTTTTTCTCATGGATTATCTATGCGTTGTTTTCTTTCCATAAAAACAACTCTTAATTTTATTAGTTCAATAGTTTCCTTACTTTCAATTTTATTAATATCCCCTTTATTTTCAGAATTTCAAATTTGATATTTAATTCACCTGACAATATTCTGGAACAGAAAATAAAATTCAACTTGAAAAAGATATGCTATGTCTCAGGATTTGGAGAAGCACAAAAAAGATTACGAAAATTAAGATTATCTCTATTATTTGAAAAGCTTGACAGAAAAAAAGGAAATTCATTTTAATTCACTGCAATAATGGCTAAAGGAGGATGTAATACATCTGTAGTTTAAGTTGACATATAACAGAAATAACCTTGTAAAGTGGATTACAGTAGCAACTTTATGAAATTCAGAAACAAAAAATAATCAGACTGTCAGGGGAAAAAGCATTTAAAATAAAAGAATGGATGAATGTCATCAAATGGAAGCGGGGATATGAGACGTAAATACTAGTGAATACAATATGTAAATAAGATGGTACAGAACACAAAAACAGGCACTGGAGGAAGTTTCTTTCCAGTTGCTACTAACGCTGATATCGATGATCATTCTTGAATCACTTTATTTTTTTTAAGGATGGACTTTACTTTAGACTAATATTTCATAGCTGAATTGTGCCATCACTAAATGCCTACGTCTGCTTCAATCTATTCCCGGAGAAAAAATAATCAGCTGGGATCCTTTTCAGGTGATTATAACATCCAAGTAAGTAGCATAGGCAATTTTCGGAGTTCTAGGGTGTGACCATTACTTGGGCAGCTAAGACATTGCCCCTACCTCCCCTTCATCCCCCCACCCCACCCCCACTCCTAAAGGCGATCAAATCAGATCCAACCGTGATTCTGTTTACTCTTCCAGACTTTCAATCTCAAATTCTCCAATACACAGGGATGGTTCAGTTTCCAGGATCAGGAGCAGCCGGGTCCCTACCCTGGAACCGAAAAGTGTCACCAGCCAAGAGTTGTTCCGTGAAACCAAGAATCAAGGCGACATGTTTCCGCAAGAGCTGTCTCAAGATAGAACTTACAAATACCTCTACCAAAACGAAGGACGTACCAGAGAACGCCTCCAACCGAGATTCGCCACTGGAGGTGAGATGGAGCTGGGGTCAGGAGGGGGTTGTCCTCAGCACCTACCGCCTGCCTGACAGGAGACGCGCAGCTTCCCGAACGCTCAGAGACTGGCGAGATTTCGCGAAGATGATCACTCCTTGGTGCCGGCTGTCAGACGGCCAAAGAAGTCCCGATCTCAACCGACTAGAAGGACGTACCAAGACGCACTTCAAACCTCTACCAGACTGGCACTGGCCCTTCGGTCGCGGGAAACCGTTGAGACGCCTGCGCACTTCGGCCTTGAGGTTTCGCGCTTCCCGCACACTAAACTCCATCCAATCACCCCCACCCTCTGAAGGCCAAAGACCCACCCTCTCCACACTCCCCCCGAGAGAGCGCACGCGCAGTGACGGGGCCCGGGTGCGAGCGCCGTGTCGGGGCAGCAGCGCGTGCGCAGGGTGAATTCCCTCTCTCCTACCCTTCTACTTTGCTCCTCCTTCTTCTCCTCCTCTTCCTCCTCCTCCTCTTCCTCCTCCTCCTTCTTCCCCCCCCCCCCCACTCGGAGCGGTTGGTTCTCGCTCCCTTGTAGCTCTGCTGCTCTTGTCTTCTACGGGTCCCACCCGGGCGCTGTTGCGTGGTGCCGCCCCGGTTGCGGGTATAGCAGTGGTTGCCTCGTGCTCCGGGGGTCGGCGCGCGCCCCACTGGGGGGATTCTCGCCATGTCGACGGATGAAGTGAACGTTATATGCGAGCAGCTGGTGAGGGCGGTGACGGTCATGATGGACCCGAGCTCCACCCAGCGTTACCGCCTCGAGGCCCTCAAGGTAGCCTGGGGAGCTGGGGGAGGAGGGGAGGATCGTGGCACCAACGCGGAGGAGCCTCGGCCCCCGCTGCCCACGCGCGGAGGACGCCGGGCCCGTGGCTCTGCCCTGGCCTGGGGCCCACGCGGCCTACGAACCCCTCCCCCCTGCCCTCCCTGACACCCCTATTCAGCAGCTCTTCTTCAGTGTCCCCCTCACCCCCAAGGCCCGAATATGCCTGGCCGCTCCCAGGCCCCTTCCCCACCACGATGCCCTCCGGGCCTTGCTGCCAGCTATTCTCCCACGCCCCATCCTTGCTTGATTTCAGCGTTTGCCCATCCCCCCTTCTTTCCAAGAAATCGGGCACAATAGTGATCCCACCTCCTTCCCCATCTATGTACCCCATCTAGTTATACACATCCCTCACCCTCCCACCCTCCCCACCCCCAGGTTAACACAGCTATCTCACTCTATGTGATCTCTTCTCTCCCTCCTCAACTACCTGTAAACATGCAGCCCCAGTCCCTTTCCCTGCCTAGACTTTTTCATTCTGACACTCCTTTCATGTCATTTATAAGCATCCCAGTTTGTCTTCCCTGTTTATTCTTACATTACTCATATCGAGTCTCCCACCCTTTACCCTCTAAGCACAACTCGGAGCTCTAGAATTTTAGCTTGTGATGTTTTAGGCTCTTTTGCTTAGAATTCAGCTTCTTTTGCTTTTTTTTTTTTTTAAACAGTGACAGTATCATTTAGTGGAAGTGGTCTTCGGTTTTATGGGGGAAGGAGGGTCATGACCATGAATATTTTTAAAGCTGGGAGGGGGGAGAATAACACTTCTTGCTCCTTGATTAACATATACAAGTAATAATTAATTTGCTTCTCTACTTCACGATGGATTATGAATGTTAATCTTCACTCTGGGGAAAATACATAAATTCTGTACAAGAAGTGAAATCAGAAATAACTGGATCTCTTAATATTTTTATTCTTTTAATCTATTTGGCTGGGGTAACATATCTTAATATAAGGGCAATTAATAAAGGATGTTTTTTTTTCCGTGGTCATATGTTGACAGTATCAAATATAGTCTTTTTCATATTTTTTTACTTCTCAGCTGCTAGTAAAAGCTTGTAACTATTTTCCTTCCCCAGTTTTGTGAAGAGTTTAAAGAAAAGTGTCCCATTTGTGTCCCATGTGGTCTGAAGTTGGCTGAGAAAACACAAACTCCTATAATTAGACACTTTGGCCTTCAGATCCTGGAACATGTTGTCAAGTAAGAGACTCTTACCTACCTGAGATCATTCTGGCCTCATGTAGCCTGTAGTTTTTCCATTGAACCTTCTGAATATAAAAATTGTTTGGTTTGGGGGGTTTTTTTGTGATTTATGCCTAGTGGTCTTCTGGTAGTCTTCTTGTTACTGGACAAAATCCTCTCCAAAGAGGTTCCCTGACATAGAATAGAAAGAGTATAGGACTTAAAATCAGCTTGCTGAGTGAGTATGGGCACTTTACATAATCTTGGCCTTAATTTCCTCTTCTGTAAAATAAAACTAATACATATAGTATAAAACTACCTCAAGGAGAGATTGGTAGGGTGTGGAGCATGATATGAGTTAAGCATTTTGCAAACATTAAAGGATTGTGTAAATATTCAGAATTCAATGTGGTCCCTTTGGTTCTACATTTCTGTAGCTCATGACCCTTTTGAGAATAATATTCAGTTCAGAGTACATGAACAATTAATTTATGATAGAATAGCATAATCCAAAAATGTCTAAGACCCCCATGTGCCAGCTTCCTAATTTTAGTCTTCATTCCCTAGGCCAACTCCCATTGCAACAGTTGGTGTTATACACTAAATTAGATATATACTAGAATTGTAAATATCTTAATAGCCAACAAAGTTATGCATTCAGAACCGTTGTCAGGTGTGTGTGTGTGTGTGTATTTTACCTCCATCAAAATGAAACAGTACATGGATTTGTGTACATGGATTCCCACTACTAGCTTTTGTGCATATTAAAATCTATTCTCAGTCATTCTGGTATTGGAGTTGTGTGCCTAATATAGAGTCTCTGAAGTTTAATCTTCAGAATAAAAATATTTGTATGCTTATAGAAAGGTACACTTATCAGTAGAGTAAGTCTTTAATGGATCATTGAGGTTGGGGAACAATACTATTTTTTTACCCAAAAAAAAATACTCACGTGTTTTGTCATAATACATCTGTTGCATTTCTCCTTTTTGTTGGCCAGGTTTCGGTGGAATAACATGTCTCGCCTGGAAAAGGTGTTTCTAAAAAACAATGTCATGGGGCTGATATCAAGTGTAAGTAATGAGTATTTGGAAAACTTTTACTAAGGGTAGATTAGGCTGAGATGCAGCTTTATTAAAAAAATTATTTGGGGAATATGATGTGAAATTTTTTGTGTCATAAATTAACCAGTTCCACAGAATTAGATAACATTATAGGGATTTTACAATTCTTTGCGATGGGGAATGAGGACAGAAGGGCAGGGACATTGGTATTTCTATTCCCCAAAGGAAGAAGGTCCTGCCTGTGGGTTTTGGTTTTTTTTGGTAGTAGTGAAATAATTATTTTAAGCAGAGCAAGCCCTATAAAAACTGTATTTTTTCCCAAATTACTATAAATGTGTGAAACCAGTCTTGTTTCTTAAACTGTATTTAAATAGTGCTTCATAAATGCCATTCAAAGGGCTCTGTGCGTAAATGTTGCAGGAATAATTTAAAGTTTTCATCATTACCTCATATAATATTAACTTCTTTAAATGACCATTTCTTATGTTTGAGTCTAAACTTTTTAGATCTGACTTAAAATTCAGTGCACTCATTTTTCTGCTTTCTTTCACTATTATACTAATAGTTTACATTATGCAAGGTGTTTGTATTGGTAGGCTTAATCAAAAGAATCAATTTTGACCAAACCCTTGGAGGGAAAAATGTCCCTGGCTCTTTTTGTCATCAAATTGTTTTCATTCTTGTTAGTAAAAATTCTCACTTTGATTGCAGTTTCTCTGATTTAATATACAAACAACCTAAGTCTTAATAAGTACCTTTAAACTTCAGTGAGAATATAGCTATAATGGAACTGTTAATGAAGGATTATATTTCAAACATCAAATCTTCTATCTTATTTCCTAACTTAGTTTTTTTTTTTTTTTTTTTTTGGTTTGTTTTTTAATGCTCTCCTCACTTCCCATCTCCCATACTAAATTTCACTCCTTTTGTTCTTCCCCAAAACAGAAGGGAAGAAGTATGAGGAGAAATTCTATTATGTTTAAATAAAGAGAAGTATCAAACCATCCTGGTTCTGAGCACCAGTTATAATTTGATGAACTATTATGTGAATTTATGAGAAGAGATCATGGTGGAATTATAAAATTCTTTATATTCTTCTTTGGACATATATGTTCTTTTATTTAGCTAAAAATAACCCTGTTTTTTTCCTGTACTCTTATTGTTTAATGATTTTATATATGTATTGGCTCTTTTTCAGGGGACTCAAAATATTTTGGATGAAGAAAGTCACATTAAAGATGTTTTATCTAGAATTGTGGTGGAAATGATTAAGCGTGAATGGCCACAGCATTGGCCCGACATGTTGAAAGAATTGGACACCCTCTCCAAACAAGGGGTATGAAATATAACACCCAACTTATTTTTTAGTCTCTAAAAGATCTTCTTTAAAAACAACTATAGCTCATTTGAATATGAATGAAACACATGATTAATTTATTATAGTGATCTGTTACACTTTTTCCAAAATTTCAGGCTAGAAATAGCAGGTAGCTACAAGAAATCCCAGTACAGTCAGATTTACCTTATTTATTTTCATTGCTCTAGGAAACGCAGACAGAGCTAGTGATGTTCATCCTTCTTCGACTGGCAGAAGATGTAGTAACTTTTCAAACACTACCCCCTCAGAGAAGAAGGGACATCCAGCAAACACTAACCCAGAACATGGAAAAGATATTCAGCTTTCTACTTAATACCCTTCAACAGAATGTGAACAAATATCGGCGAATGGTAAGAGGAATTCCCTTGTTCCAGAGATGCAGCAAGTGTTCAGGAGGTGGTAAAGCATTTATGGATACAGTCTCTTAAGAATGGATAAAGAAAGCAAAAACCTTTTCATTAAGGCAAAATAAACTAGTTAATAAAGAATTTATTTGGAGTCTGGAAGATTTTGGTTTAAATTCTACTTCAAGCATTTAGTAGCTCTCTGACTCTCAGGGAATCATTTAACTTCTTTGGGCTTCAGTTCTTTCATTCATAAAATGAGGAGGTTGGATTCAGTGACCTCAAAAGTTTCTTCCAGCTCAAAATTTATGATTTTATGAACTGGAAATGACTTCCTTAAAATTTAGTGTCCAAACAATGGAATTGATGGGGGAAAGAAATCCTTTTCAGTAAGGAACCTAGACTTTGCTGTAAAGATAAAGATTTGTTTGAATAACCATTAAATACCCCTTGCATGCAAATCACTGTACTATTAACTAGATATTTAATATTTGGTTGACATTTTAATGTTTATTATTTGATAGTGGAAGTAGTATGCTCATCAAATTCATGAGCATTAATCCTTATTAATCCTGGTCTTTTGTTTTCTTTGATTCTTTTCCAAGAGTAGGAAAACTGTTGAGCTCATCTTTAGTCTTTGTTAAACTTTGGTATTTATTCTGCTGAGACTTCAACGCTGCAGGAAGGGATGAACTTAATATTGTCTTCTCATTAATCCTTATAGGTGATTTTAGTGGGAAGAGGCATTTTGATTGCCTAGTTTCTGGGACTCAAGAACATTCTGTAATGAAAGAGAATTTTAGTTATTTCCTTTAGCATTGTAAAACTTTGGTGCTATTAGCCATTTGATTAAGTATAAGAAGGGATGGAAAAGAGAATAAGTATTTAGCAAAGCACCTTACAAATCTTACTTCATTTAATTTCCAGATATCTTGATCTATAGGCTGTACACTAGAGGGTTTTGTTTTTTTGAGATAGGTTAAGTGACTTGCCTGGAGTCACACAGCTAGTAAGTGTCTGAGGTCAAATTTGAACTCATATCCTCCCAAATTCAGGACCAATGCTTTATTCACTGCTCCACCCAGCTGCCACTACTAATGAATGGTTTTAAAGGAAAATTTCAGAGAAAACATCATTTTAAGACCTCTTGGAAGGGAGAAAACTTTTTTGTTGTTTTTTGTTTTTAAATTTCACAAGCTTAGCCCACTGACAGAATGGAAATGGTGGGGTTTATTAACTAAATAACCCTTGAGGATTCGCCAGCTTTCTAGAAAGTATAGATTATTATGATTTATTTATTACAAAATTGAATTAATTGCCTGTTGTGAACTATGAATATAGGTTATTTTGTCCCTAGCGTAAAGTTTTATTTATAGTCTGAGAAGTATAATGATGTGGTTGTGACTTAGAGGATATTTTTCATTTGATAGTGGAATCCTTTAGACTAGATAAATTGGCATACAACGAGAAAGAAGATATTTCAACACTACAAAATGTATAGTCTATGAACATTATCTGGAAATTCTGCTTATTGATTGCAGTTTTCCGTTGTGCTAATGTCATTCTGGGGTAATTTTAGGGATAAATTTGATAGTAAGTTAACAGGTATTTTTTATGTACCAAGCACTGTACTAAGCACTGGAAATATAAACACAAGTAGAAAGAACAATATTTCTTGCCCTCAAGAACCTTATATTCTGATAACAGAAAAATATAGGTAAAAGGAAGTTGCAAAGGTAGAGAGAGAAGAGGATGGCAGAAGAAGTCCTGAATTGAGCTTAGAAGTGAAACATGACTGTTGAGAGGCATAAGAAAGAACTATCCAATCAGAGAGAGAGGCTACAGGGACAGAGAATACTTCCAGTGTGGTAATTCCAGGGCCAGAGAGAGAATTCAACATACAGAACTGGGACAAGATAGAAAAATACACTGAATGCAGAACTGTTTTATTTTAAATATTTAGAGTCTTCAGTTTTAAGGGAAAGGCTTTCAATTATCTTTAAAATGTATTCTTTAAGGATAATCTGCTTCACCTTCCAAATTTAGTATTGTTGTTGAGCTTTGGACAGTAGTTTTCAGATATTTTGAAATCCAAAATATCCAAAATTATAGTCCCTAGTCTTGTGGTTGAGCAAGGGACAATAGAATAGATGCCACATAGAGCAAGTAATAGGGAGAGGCAATAAAGTAGAATGAATGTGGTCAGGAAAATCTGAATTTTAATATAGTAAGTCACATGTCTTAGTTTTTCTTATTTGAGTGTGTTAGACTTGATCTATAAGATCTCTTCCAGCTCTAAACTTATGATCCTGATATTTCTGTGCCTTCCGTTTTAATTTCTTCATTTTCTAAGGCTTTTACTTGAATGTTGTGCCCTAGCAATTGCAACACTCATCTCCTATACATTTAGAATGTTGCAATTCACTCAAACTTTGTTCCCACTTCCAGATTAGGACAATTCTTAGATATTGGAAAATAGTGCTTAGCATAATTGATTGCACATTAATTAAGAATGAGATTGACCGTAAGGCACAAGTATCATGTACTGTCATTCTTACTCTTGTCCACTACCAAAGACCTGGAAAATCAAAGAAAATAGTAGAAGTGCAGCAAGAGAAAAGTTAGGGGCAATACTTTGAGACCTTATCCATCATATTATCACTCCTGTAGATGTCGCTCATTATCAGTATTCCCCTAGTAAAAGGAACATGTATCTTACTCTTATAATTGCATGGGACAGTTATGTGGCAAAGTGAATAGAGTACTGGGCCTAGAGTCAGAAGAGTCATCTTCGTGAGTTCAAATCCAATCTCAGACACTTAACTAACTCTAACTCTGAGCAAGTCACTTAATCGTCTTTGCTTCAGATTTCTCATCTATAAAATGAGCTGGAGAAATGGCAAACCAGTCCAGTATCTTTTCCCAAAAAAAATCCAAATGGAGTCATGATTACAGAGATTTGGATATAATTAAAACGACCAAACAACAACAAAATTAATTGTTGGTGAAAAGTTTTGAAGAAGATAGAAGCCATCTGACATGAGCTTCTTTTCCCCTATTATATAACTTGGGAATCTCTCGCACTGTTCCTGTTCTAGATTGATATGGCCCTTTGCAAAAGCCAAGTCTTTGAGGAATCCTGATCCTGTTTTCACTTAAGCATCCTATCTTCTCTTGTTAATCTTGAATCTCTTCTTATGTAATGAATGCTCTTTTGGGGTCCCCAAGCTTAAAAAAATACAAAAACATGGAAAAAACCCTTCACTTGACCCTACTTTTTCTTTGAGCTATTACCACTTAGATTCATTTCCTTTTCTCCTGTTCATTTCTCATCCCCTTGCAGTCTTGACTTCAGGCTCCAACATTCAACTGAAAATGCTCTCTCCAAAACCATGCATCTCTAAATTGCTAAATCTAATAGACTTTTCTCAGTCTTCATTCTTCTTAACATCCCTGCAGTTTTTGACACTGTTGAGGACCACCTCTTCAGGAGAGTCTCCTTCAGGTTTGTTATTTGAGTTTTTTGGTGTGGTTTTTTTTTTTTTTAATTGTTATTTCCTAATTCTTCTCTCTCTGATCTCTTCTCATTCTCCTTTGCTGGATCCTCACCTATTTCCTGTTCCCTTATTATCGGTATTCTCTAAGACTCAGCCCTAGGTCCTCTTCTCCACCTGCTTTTAGTGATTGCATCAGTTCCCATGGGGTCGCTCATTTCCATATAGAGAAATCCCAAATTTATATATCTTAAGTCTAATCTCTTCTGATCTGTAGTTCCTTATTACCAATTGCATTCGGAATGTCTATATCCCCAATTCAAAGTTTTAACATATCTAAAACAGAGTTAATTATCTTCTTCCATTCCCCAACTCGGCTTACATCTTCCTCAGACTTCTTTGTTTCTACTGAAAGCACTATGATCCATCTAGTCACCCAAGTTTACAAACCTCTCACTCTCATCCAATCATCCATCAAGTCACATCAGTTCTATCTGCATCATATCTCCCATCCATTCCACTTTCTCCACTCAAATGACTCCAAGGTAACTCATTCTTTCAGTCCATAGCCTAAACTATAGTAACTGCTTATTAATTGAGCATTGATTGATCTTTAGGCTTTTTTCAAATACATCTTCCACACAACTGCCCAAATAATATTCTGAAACTCTTCCTAAGTTCTTTGAAATTGTGGTTGGTCATTGTGTTGATTAGAGTTCCTAAGTTCTTCAGTTGATTATCTTTACAATATTGCTATTGTGTAAATTTTTCTTGTGGTTCCGCTTGCTTCATTGTATAGCAGTTTATACAAAGCTTTCCAGGTTTTTCTGAAGCCATTTCCTTCC
Source organism: Antechinus flavipes (assembly GCF_016432865.1). Lineage (NCBI taxonomy): Eukaryota > Metazoa > Chordata > Mammalia > Dasyuromorphia > Dasyuridae > Antechinus > Antechinus flavipes. The sequence goes on along the minus strand of NC_067401.1, from coordinate 206,302,965 downwards.
TTGCTTCTTACAGCACAATAGTATTTTGTCACATTCCATTTCTCAGTTGATTGTCATCCCATCAATTTCCAATTCTTTGCCACCACAAAGAAGAGCTGCTATAAATATTTTTGAATATATAGGTCTTTTACCTCTTTCTCTGATTTCTTTATGGCATAGAAATAGTATATTATTTAACCAAAAGATATGTACAGTTTTATGGGTGTGGTTCCACAGTCCAGTCTACCTCTTCCCATGTTTCTATGTATTTCACATATCAGCCAAACTGTCCTGCTTGCCATTCCCCTAACTCAGCCCATTTTCTATTTCCATGCTTCCCTGCTTCCCCAAATTTATGGAAGGCATTCCCTTCATATCTAACTCTTGAAATCCCCATCTTCCCTCAGGATTAAATTTATTTGTTAGCATCTATCTTTTTTTACATTTTTATTTTTTTATCCTTAATTTAAGTGAATATTATATAAAATGAGCCATCATTATGTTGTAAAGTAAAAGAGGATTATACATGAAATTCTGAGTCTCTTATGTTGAGCCTGTTTTTCTTTTTAAAACATGATAAAACTATCATATAACTTTTCTTGATTAAAGCTTTTTATTTTCAAAATACGCATAGATAATTTCCAACATTCATCTTTGTAAAACCTTGTGTTCCAAAGTTTTTTTCCTTTCCTTCCCCCACTCCCTCTCCTGGATAGCAAATAATCCAATATATGTTAAACATGTGCAGTTCTAATTGTGCCATGAAAAATCAGGTCAAAAAGGAAAAAAATGAAAAAAAAAAAAAAAACACAAGCAAACAACAATAAAAAAGGTAAAAACCTTATGTTGTGAACTTAGTTCCCTCAAGTCCTCTCTCTGAATACAGATAGCCCTCTTCATCATAAGACCATTGGAATTGGTCCATCATGTAACTTTTCAAAGCTGTCCTAGTTGCCTGTAATTTCCTCTGCTCTTCTTTTTATTATTTTTTTGAAAAAGGGAAACTCTTAAGATTCTTAGTTTCCCACTTCTTTCATCATATTAAAAAAAAATAAAAAGTAAAAGTTTTGTAACAATATCATGTATTCAAGCAAAACAGAATCACTCTTTAGCCATGTTAGAAAAATGTATGTCTTATTCAGCATCCCATTTCTGTCTGGATACTGTCTACTTTTCTTTTCTTGTCTTTTCTAAAATCCCTAGTTCTTGGCATTTGCTGTCATCCAATCATCTTGAATTTGCTAACCTGTTTTCTTTGTAATCTTGAGAGCAGGAAGTATTTTTCATTTCTGTCTTATCATTTTTATTTCCATAACCCAACAGAATGGTTTTCATATTTTTTAGTTGAATATGGTTGAATTTGGTCACAGAGTTAAAAGTTATTTCTTTTTTGTTGTTGTTGAGGAAGAATTCATGATGAAATAAATTTTATCTTTTGGTGATGAAAAGTTAAAAATCCAAATTTTTGCTTATTAGTTTATATACAATATAGATTTAAACATACTTATTAATTGAATATATTTTGGAAGTTACTAAAATGTAGCATAGTTTCGCTTCCAATACTATAACTTTTCAGAAGGGCATTATCCTGAGGGATAAAGAATAAAATGTATTAAATAGATTTTAAACCTCAAGATTTTTCAAAGGTGGATTTTCACCTTTGGATTGGGGAAATAAGGAAGATTGTTGCACAATCATTTACTGTGATGAAGTAGATCCTTATTCCTTTTTTTTTTCCCTTTCCCCAGAAAACAGATACTTCCTTGGAGCCAAAGGTAAGCAGTATAGAGTATAGGGAAACAGCTTAGAATCCTTGTAGAAAAATTCTTTAGTATGTGCATTTATAAGTAATAATTAGAAGTAATTCTAGGTAATGGAGGACTTGGTTTCGGCAGTGTCAACCAATCATCTCACAGATCTCTGTTTCTTTAGTCTTAGATAAAAGTATATTGTTTGGAATTTGTTGAGAAAACATGGTTTTGTTGTTGTGGGGTTTTTTATTTGTCTTGTTTTATTTTTTCAATAGTATTTTTACAATTACATGTAAAAGGTAGCTTTCAACAATCATTTTTACAAGATTTTGAGTTCCAATTTTTTTTTTTCTCCCTGATTATCTCCCATCTTCTCAAGACAGCAAGCAATCTGATGTAGGTTATATGTGTACCATTGTTTTGAACATTTTCCATTAATCATGTTGGAAAAGAAAAATCAGAACAAAGGGAGAAAATCTACAAGAAAGAAAAGGCAAACAACAAAAAAAGGTGTCACTATTGATCCACTTGGGAAAACAGATTTGTTGACAATAATTATCAATATGAATTTATAGAGTTTATAGAACTGCCATCATTGAAGTATCTGTATTTGAGGAAGAAACTTCTAAATTCCCTGCCAACTATTAGAAATAAAAGGAATCATCTTTTTCAAGTAAAATTAGAAATGAGTCAGCTGTAACTAAGACTTACCAAACATTAATTAACATCTACTCTGTGCAAGGAAGTTATACTACAAAGATGAAAAGTATAGCTCCAAAGAGTTAAAGGCAGAATATTTTATGTGTGCATATAAGTATGTGTGTTCACAATGAGGTATAGTGTGGTTGAGATAAAGTGTTCTGGAGTAAAAGGAGGGAGTAAAAATCTTTTTAGCTAAGAGGCATTATTTCATTTGCATATTTATTTTCCTGTTTAGGCCCAGGCTAACTGCAGGGTAGGAATAGCAGCACTCAATACCCTGGCAGGCTACATTGACTGGGTGGCCATGAACCATATTACAGCTGAAAATTGCAAACTCCTGGAAATGCTATGCTTGCTTCTGAATGAACCTGAACTTCAAGTAGGAGCAGCTGAATGTCTTCTAATTGCAGTCAGCAGGAAGGTATGTTGTTTCCTAGTTAAAAGATGTTTCTTCGGCATTTATGATATCCAGGACGCTGTACTGGTTACTGAAACTGCAGTGATCAAATAAAATAGGCTTTGCCCTCAAGGTAAAATATATAGGTTGCTGTAAAAGCAACCTATAGGTATGTGTATAAAAATATAAAGAATAATAATTCTAATATAACTGCAAAGGAGGTTAGAACCAAGATCTATAGGAAACTCAAGTAGGATGAGATTTTTTTTTTTTTAGCTAGGGGTGAAGATATAGGAGAGACTTATGAAAGAAATGTCAGCTAAGTTCAGGTTTGAAACAAAGGAGAGATTTCAGCAGAAAGAAAGAGGAAAGGGAATAAGGAAAACAGATGTCTGTTTTAATCATGCAAAGATAAAAACAAAAAGATATTAAAAAACAGTAAATAATTTCATTTGGTCAGAATGTTGAATGGAGGAAAAAAAAGTATAGTATGAGATCCTGGAAAAGCAGATTTTGGAGGCCTACAAATAGCCAGGCTAAGCAATTTGGATTTCATCTGTTAGGCAGTAAAAACCTATTAAGCATAACAAGAGAATGAAGTGATAAGAACTGTGCCTTAAAAAGGTAATCCATCAGCAGTATAAAGGGTAGATTAGAATAAGGATAGACTGTAGTTGAGATGACCAGTTTGGTTTTTTACTGGTAATCCAAGCCAGAATTAATGAAGACCAGAACTAGAATATTGGCAGTGCAAGTAGAAAGGAAGGGATTGATTTGAAATAGTAGAATTGATAGGTTTGGGCAGTTGCCTGGATATGAGTGAAAAGGACATTAACTAAGCTGAAGTTGAGTAAAAAGGGTGATGATTTCATCATTGGAAATAATAAAAAGCAGGTTTTGTATGAAAGGTATATTCAATTTTAGGCCTATGATCTTGAGGTATTTGTTGTACTTCAAGGTGGAAAAGACCAACTAGCAAATAGAACTGTGTCATTGTGACTCTCAGCTCATAGAGGAGTCTTCTGAATATAGGTGATCATTAAAATCAATAGTGATCAATGTGATACCCCAGGGAAAATTTATATAAAGAGAAAGATGGTCAAGAGCAAAGCCTTAGGGTTTTGAAAGAAAAAGTCCTATTGTACTCAAAAACAAGGAAGCACTGCTTATGACTTTGTTTCACAGTTTGATCCAAGTACATCTGTGCCCTTCCTCATCCTTCCCCTAACCCTAAAACTAGATAGTGAGTTGGATGAAATGAATAAACCATGGAAAAGTCTGAATTATATGAGAAAATGTATTGGAGAAAATACCCAGGAATAAATCCTGAGTAGTATAACTGCCTCAAAGTCCAAATAATATCTTTCTCAGGAAAAAAATAATCCTGGCTAAAGGGACTGCAGGAGTACCTGAAAGATGTGAAACAAAGTACAGAAAGGAAAAGCTAGAGTGGAAAGGATAGCAAGGACACCTTTAGAACAGATGGTGAGAAGTCTCAATGAAGAATGAATGCCCTGAAATTTAGATTGGGACAGATAATACAACTCAATGAGACAACAAGAAATAATCAAAGAAAAATTTTAAATATAAGAAAATTATCAGACTGTCTGAAAACTATCAGGGAAAAAAATCTATATGCCATATTTCGAAAAATTACAAGAGAAAACTTCCCAGAACTCTTAGAGCCAGAGGACAAAGTAAAAATAGAGAATACTATTTATGAATACCTAGGAATGAGCCAAAAGAGAAAGCTTTCAGAGCAAAGAAAAATACAAATAGCCAAAAATGATGTTCAGATATCAACAAGCCACAATAAGGTTCACATCACATTTAGCACTGGTCAGCAGTAATGATGGGATGACTGAATATAATATTGCAAAAATGATAAAGGTTTAAAATCAAGAGTAGCCTATTCAGCAAACCTAAGTGTAATGTTACAGGGAAGGAAATGAGTTTTTAATAAAATAGAATATTTCTAGGCATTCCTGATAAAAAGACTCAAACTGAGCCAACATTTTCAAATGGAAATGCAGCTACCAAAAGAAACTAAAAAGGTACGCATGTTTATGATGAATTATTCACATGTTAACAGGAGAGAAAAAAAAGAAAAGTCTTAGAACTAGTGTCTTTAAAGGTCAGAGAAAAGGTTAAAAATGACATGGTCTTTGGATGATTTCTTTCTTAGGAAAAGACACATGAAATGTGTAAGGGACAATACTGAAGAACAAAAAGACACATGAAATGTGTAAGGGACAATACTGAAGACCAAATGAAGGGGAGGGAAATCACTTGTGTGATACAGAAATAGATAATGAAAAGATTGAAGAGAAGGAAATGAGAAGGAACAGGAATCCTATCAGTCTTTTATCTGAATCAAACAGGAAAGATAGAACAAAATTACACACATTTACATGTACACACATCTCATTGTTGAAATACTTTCAACTCAGAAGGGAAATAAGAGGAAACTGGGACAAAGGGAGGCATTTAAAATCATGATCACAAGTATCAGGAAAACTTTTTTACTATTATTATGAAAAGAGCCATAAAAACAAAGAGAATACAATGACAAGAGATACACAATTAACAAACGTTTGTGACTGTGCCTGAAAATAGCAGAATGAATTAAAAACCAGAATCTACCAAAAACACAAATGAAGTACAAAGAGCAAAGGTTGTAATGGAGAAATATTAGGTTTTTGGTTTTTTCCCAATAAAATTGAGATTAAGCAAAAAGGCCTTTTTCTCTACTATTTCATAGTGCTAGAAATGAAAGTTATTTGCAATAAGACAGGAAAAAAGAAATTGAGGTAATAACATAGGTGAAGAGATAGCAAAACTATTGCTTTTTGCAAGTATGATGAATTTTTAGAAAAACCTAAAATTACCAAGAAATTGAAACAACAAATCTATAAAAATTATTAGCATTCCTTTGTGTTATCAAAAAAACCCAGGAGGAATAGATATAAAGTGAAATTCCATTTAAAATATCTACAGAAGCATATATTTGCAAGTATGTCTAAGTTGCAACCAGGATTTATATTAAACTAGAAGACATTTTACAGAAATAAAGACCTAAATAATTGAAGAATTATTTAATTGTTTTATTATCATTAATTGCTTATGAAAAGGTCAAGTCAATATAATAAACACTATCCCAAACATGCCTATATTAACTTACTTTTTCAATGCAGTCCCAATTGAACCAGCAAAGAAATATTTTATAGAACTAGAAAAAAAATCATAATGAAATTTGGTGCAAAGGAATAAAAGATCAAGAATATCAAGGGTAAAAATTGAGAAGGAAGGGTTATCAGTACTAAATTTCAAAAAACTTACAGTAATCATTAGAGATAGATCAGTGGAACAGATTAGATATAAATCAGGCAAAAACAGAGGAATATATTGTTTGTTCAATTCAAAGACCCAGTTATTGGGGAAAGGAATCAACTGTTCAAGAGAAACTGTTGGGGAAACTGGATAGCAAGGCAAAAATGAGGTTTAGACTGGCATCCCACTGTAAACTAAAATAAGTTTCTAAAGAATACATGACCTAGACATAAAAGGTCCTATCGTAACAGATTAGTGGAAACAGGAAAAACTTTTTAGTTAGGGAAAGAATTCATTACTTAGCAAGTGACAGGAATGGGCACTTTTGATTATATGAAACTTAAGTTTTTGCTAAAACAGCTAAATGTATCAAAAATTAGAAGGAAAACGACAGGAAAATATTTTGCATTAGTTTTCTCCAAGTTATATTAGAAACTGATTCACATGTATAAGACTTAAGAATTGTTCCATAATCCATAAATAAAAGGATATGATACCCTGGCATGGATTCTGTCAATCCAAAGTTATTATTAAATAAAATAAAATTTTAAAAAAAAAAGGATATGAACAGGTAGTTTTCAAAGCAAGAGTCCAAACTTTAAACAGCCACATAAAAAATTGCTCTAATTAGAGAAATGCATATTATGACAACTTCAAAGTTCTGCCTCATAACCATCAGACTAGCAAACATGGAAAAAAACAAAAGGAAATAAGTTGGCAGAGTTGTGTCATAGTATATAGGCATGTGGTGCCCTGGCTGCAGCCTGTCCCACCCATAGATTCAAATGCAGAAAAGCTTTGAAGTTTATTTTTCATATTTGTAATGAGCTCATTGTTTAATGGGGAGGTGATGAGAGAGGTTAGTAAAAGAATAGAACACAAAAAATATTTATACCATGATATTACTCTAACTTTCAATATAATTTATTTCTATGCAATGGTTATTCTATGTATTTCAGTTCCTTTCTGTTAGCTATTATTGTTGTTCAGAATGAATGGGGAATATTTTAACAACTGAAAGTATTGTGTTAAAGAGGTAAAAGGAGAATAGTATTTAAACAGAACAATGGAGTTTGATATTTTAGGAGAACAAATGAGACCAAGATGGCCAAGTGTCAGGAAGCGGTGCAGCCCAGCTCTTCTCCGTAAAACTCCTCCGCACATCTAAGAAATGCAGTGATAGGGACATCTCCAAAAAGTTCTGCCAGGTCAGCTCAAGTCAGCATAGGAAAACTGATCTTAGAGACACAGAGTTCAGTTAGACATTGCTCATGTGTAGAGTACTTCAGAGACCAAGGATAGGCTGTATACTAGGACAAGAGGAAATCCCAGACTCATCCCTGGGCTCTGTCAGCCCTATAGTGCTTCAAATGACAGGTGTGGAAAATCAAAGAAGAGATTAATAAAATAGGAAGTAAGAAAATTATTGAGCTTGGAACTGCCTTATAGGAAAAAATAAATAAATAAACCATTAGTTAATTTGATTAAAAAAAAAAAAAAAAGAAAACCAAATTGCCAGTATCAAACATGAAAAAGGTGAATTTACCACCAATGAAAATGAAATTAAAGCAATTATAAATTGCCCAGATTAACAGAAGACAATCCCATCTTAGAAAAAGAAGCTGAACAAGTCATCACTAAATTCCCTAAGAAAAAGACCCCATGGCTAGATAGATTTACAAGTAAATTCTACCAAACATTTAAAGAACAATTAATTCCAATACTATAGAGACTATTTGAAAAAATAGTCAAAGAAGTCCTGCCAAATTCCTTTTATGACATAAATGTGGTGCTGATAACCTAAACCAGGAAGAGGTGAGAACAAAGAAATTTGTAAGCCAATTTCCCTAATGAATGTTGATGCAAAAGTTTTGTATAAAATACTAGCAAAGAGACAATAGCAATATATCAGAAAGATCATACACTATGTGTGTGGTATTTAGACCAGGAATTACAGGGCTGGTTCAATATTAAGGAAAACTACCAGCATAATTGACCCTATCAATAACAAAAGCAATGAAAATCATAAGATTATCTCAGTAGAAATATACAATACTCATTCCTATTCACCCTAGAAAGCATATATATAAATAGAGCTTTTCTTAAAAATAATAAGTAGAATCTGTTTAAAGAAAGTATTAACTGTAATGGGATAAGTTAGAAGCCTTCCCAGTAAAATCAGGGATAAAGTAAGGATATCCATTATCGCCACTCTCCTATATTTTACTGAAAATGCTAACTATAATATTGAGAAGAAAAAGAAGTTGAAGGAATCAAAATAGGCAGTAAGAAAACAAAACTTACCCTTTGCAGATGATATGATGGTATACTTAGAGAATTAGCTAAAAAACTGGTTGATATTAGCAACTTTAGCCAAGAAAAAAATTTTTCTGGTATTTTTAAATACACATTTTTTTATGAATCATGTTGGGAGAGAAAAATCAGAACAAAAGGAAAACCACAAGAGAGAAAAAAAAAAACAACAGAAAAAAGCAAACATAGCATATGTTGACATTCAATCTCCATAGTTGTTCTGGATACAGATGGTGTTTTCTATCCAAAGTTTATTGGGATTGCCTTGGATCAATGAACCACTGAGAAGAACCAAGTCTTTCATAGTTGATCATTGTACAATTTTGCTATTGTTGTGTACAATGTGTGACTGGTTCTACTTATTTTGCTTAACATCAGTTCATGTAAATCTTTCTGTGCCTTTCTATAATTAGCTTGGCCATCATTTTTTATAGAACAGTATATAATATAATATTATATACATATATGTAGGTGCGTAATACAAAATAAAACTAAAATAATATTATATATAATATATAAAATTTTCCATTTCCTTCATATACCACAACTTATGCAGCCATTCCCCAAGTGATGGACATCTACTCATTTTCCAATTTTTTGTTACCACAAAAAGCTGCTACAAACATTTTTGCATATGTGAGTCTTTGTCTCTCCTTTATGATTTCCTTGGGATACAAACCCAGTAGTGACAGTGATAGGTCATAAGGTGTATATAATTTTATAGGCTTTTGCGTATAGTTCCAAATTGCTCTCCAGAATGTTTGGATCATTTTACAACTCCACTTACAATGCATTAGTTTTCCCAAATCCTCTCCAACATTTATCATTATCTTTTCTGGTCATCTTAGCCAATCTTACAGCTGTGTAGCGGTACCTCAGAGTTGTTTTAATTTGTATTTCTCTAATCAATACTGATTTAGAACATTTTTTCCATAAGACTATAGATGGCTTTAATTTTATTTTCATCATCTAAAAATTATAACTTTAGCAAAATTGCAAGATATAAAATAAGCCCACATAAATCATCAAAATTTTTATTATTAAGAAAGTCCAGCAGCACGAGTTATAGAAATTCTACTTAAAATAATGTATACTGTGTAAAATTACCTGCTAAAACAAACTCTGGAACTACATTAACACTATTGCAAAACATTTTTCACACAAAGTCAGATCTAAAAATATCTATTGTTCATGGGTAAGCTGAACCAATATAATAGAAATGATAATTCTACCCAAATAAATTTACTTATTCAATGCTATACCAATCAGATTACCAACAAAATTCATCGGAAAGAACAAAAGGTCAAGAATAGCAATTCGTGAAAAAAAAGGTGAAGGAAGATGGCCTGGTCATATCACATCTCAAACTAAGTGGAAATCTGCTAAGAAATAGAGTGGTGCCTCAGAGGAAGAGATTAGGTACACAAGATACATTAGTAAGTGACCATAGTGATCTAGTGTGTTGGATAAACCCAAAGATGCCAGCTTTGGGACAAGAACTCATTATTTGACTAAGACTATTATAAAATTGAGACACTAATACACTATTAGAGTTGTAAACTCTATGATGGAACCATTCTGGAGAGCAACCTGGAACTATGCCCAAAGGGCTATAAAACTGAGGCAGTACTCTTTGATCCAACAATACCACTCTTGGGTCTATATTCCAAAGAGATCAAAGGGAAATGAATCTATTTATACAAAAATATTTTATAGCAGCTCTTTTTGGGGTGGTGAAGAATGGGAAAAGGAAGGGATTTTTATCAATTGGGGGATGACTATTGTACTATGAGAAATAATGACCAGACTAAAATATTAGAAAAACCTGGAAAGATATATATGAATTGGTATTAAAAAAAAAAAAAAGTGAGTAGAACCAGAAAAGTATTATAAACAAAAATAGCAGTAGTGTTCAGTGATTAACTGTGAGTGATTTAGCTATTCTCAGCAATAGTGGTCTGAGACAATACTGAAGAACTTTGGTTGAAAAATGCTCTCCACCTCTAAAGAAAGAACTGATGGAGTCTGAATGCAAGAATTAATAGAGTCTGAGTAGAGATTGAAACATACTGTTTTTTACTTTTTCATTTTTCTTGGGTGGTTTTGGTTTGTTTTTTTTTTTTTTTTTGGAGGAGGGGATCTGTGTTTTCTTTTGCAACGTGGCTATCAGCTTGTTTACTGTCTAAGGGAGCTAATTTGGAATTCAATTTTTTTTTTTTTATGAAATGTTTAAAAATGTCTTGGAATTGGGGAAAAATAAAATATTTTAATTTTAAAAAGGAATGACAAGTCTGAACTGGTAGCTTTGTCACTCACTAGTCTATTCTGGCTTATAGACCCAGGTCAACCTCTGAAGGAAACCTGTGCCTAAGTTTGGTGTTATCAAATAGGAAGGCCCCAGAAGTTCAGGAGCTGGCAGCAGCCTAGGGCTTAGACCTCAGGGACATTAATCCTGGAGAGGAATAACTAGAGTAGGAATTTTAAACCAAGGTGGAACTTGGAATTCTGTCACTGAGGTAACAGAGTTTTCCAGCCAATTGATGAGCGAAGTCCAGCAGCATGTGGTCTTGTTCAGACCTAAACTCGGGCCAAGATCTTGCAGAATTCAAACCAGGGAGACAGTATATCAGAAATCAGGGCAAAGTGCCCTACATCAGATCACTTTGACAATGAAAGCTTCAAGGTCCCCAATCTGGCCCTGAGATCCTGGAATAACAAAACACTCAGTATTCTCAACAGAGCAACAAGACTAGCCATTGGCATCTAGAGAGAGAACTATTGAGACTGAATATGAATCTTATGATATTTTTTTCCTTTTTGCTCTGATTTATTTCTTGTGCAACTGACGGGGGGGGGGGGGAGTAAGAAAGGGACGAAGAATAATTTGGGACACAAAGTTTTACAAAAATGAATATTGAAATCTGTCTTTACATGTATTTGGAAAATAAAATACTATTGAAAAAAAATTTTAGCCACTCAGATCACTTGAAGCTTTTGTAGGGCAAACTTGAAACTTGTAGGGCAAAGTAGAAATAGAAAAAAAATCTACCAGTCACCTCTTAAAAGAGAACCCAAAATGAAAATGATCAGGAACATCTTAGCCAAAGTCCAGTTTCCAGGTCAAAGGAAAAAGTATTGCATACACCTAGAAAAAAACAATGACAAGCTATATTCAGAATCACATATATTGGTATGGCAGACATCACTATAAAGCAGTGAAGAACTTGGAATATGATATTAAAGAAGTTGAAAGATATAAGGACTTAGGCCAAAAAATAGTTGACTAAACTGAATATAATGCTTCAAGGAGAGAAATAGACTTTTAATGAAAAAGAGGATTTCCAAATATTTCTGCTGCTTAGAAACCTTGATGTCCAAGCAGAGGATTGCTGAGAAATCTTAAAAAGTAAACATGAATAATCAATTATAAAGGATTAAACAAAAATAAACTGCTTACAATCAGATATGAGAAATTGATGCACATGACTGAACCCTATCACCTGGGTTCATAAAGAGTATTCAAGTAGACAAGACCCAGGAGTAGTACTGTTATGTCTTGGTGATCTGTTTTAAAAAAAAAATAGAGAGGAAGGAAAAGGGCTAGGGAAATTATCTGTTATAATCAAGGTGTACGTATAGATATCTGTAAAACAAAAAGGAGGGGTGAGAGGAAGCAGTTGACACTTGAACCTCCCTCATTTAAGCTGGTCAAAGGAAGGAACAATACATATATACATTATGTACAGAAATACATTTCACTTAATTGGGAAATGAAGAAGGTGGGAGGGGGGGGATATGGTATGTGTGAGTGGATGGGGGGGTAGAGGGATGTGTGTATATGTGTGTATATATATATATAGAAAGACCTCTTTTGATGTGGCAAAAAAATGGAAATCTGAGGACATACCCATTATATTATGGTATATAAATATAATGGAGTATCATTGAATTGTACTCATAAGTGTGATAACCATTATTAATAATAAAGCATACTAGAAATGAAGGATTCAGAATAAACGTTTTTGAGGGGGGTGAGGAATGTAGTCAATATGGAAATTCGTTTTCATTGATTATACATGTTTGTTATATTTTGGAATTCTTTTTTTCTTGTGTTCTTAATGGTTGATAGGTAGGAGGCAGGCAGATTTTTAGGATGGATATTGGGGTAAATGGAAAAGTAGCTACATGTAAATATACTTTTTCCTAGACATTTGACAACACATGAGGAGAAACTATAGTTTGAAGAACAGTCATTTAAGGGAAGGTGTTTTTAGCTTGGAGGGGACCAGAGCTGTGTTTGACACAAAGTTCTCCAGGCAAATTTTAAGAGTTTCACTTTTTTCTGTTTGAGACTGACTAAAGCTCCTACTGCATCTTTAGATGGCAGTTGATTGCCTTCCTTGTTTATCTATAACCTTTTGGAGCTCAGTTGTCAGAATATAAATGAACATTCCATACTACATCGTACTTTTTTTTTCTTTTTATTACACCAGCTCTGAATCTTGCAATTTCACTATTGAACAGTGCTAAATTTGTTATTAGATATTGGATTTAATACTGCAATGTGGATCTTAACTGCATCTTAAAAGCTAGTTGTAATGATCTTTTAATTCTCCTCCTTAGCATGTAGTACTTGAGTACAGATCTTAAATTTTTAAACCAAATTTTGCCATCAATTAATTTAATTTTGACATTAACTATCATGTTACATCTGAGAAACCATGTAACAGTATGTTTTTGTGTAGTTAATATGCACTGAAAGTAGAAAATATCAAGGTTTTGGAGATCTTGATAATATGAGTAAGTAGTATATTTTGACCTACACCTTTATTTTGACCTAAGTTTCTCTTGATTTTGTCTAGGGCAGGTTGGAAGACCGGAAGCCTTTAATGGTGTTGTTTGGAGATGTTGCCATGCATTATATACTTACTGCTGCTCAGTAAGTATCTTCTTTTTATAAACAGAATATTTTTCTAAGCCTATTGCTATTGCTCTCTCCTTATTAAAATACTACATGTCTGAACTCTTTCTTCCCAAATACTGTTTGCTAATCTACTATGGATCATATTTGTTTAAGAAAACAAAGCAGTTCTCAAGGACAATAGTCAATATTTTTAGAAAATTCAGTGCTAGAAATAGATTCCAATATTTGTAATTTTCTTTATAATGCACCCTTTGGTATGTGTTATTTTTTCTCAAACTTTCCATCTTTTCAGGACTCTTGTACTTTGCATCCTCCATTCTCTCATGAAGAAGAGGCCTCTTAATTTTAATCAGAAAAGAAATCTGGGGTCACATTATGTCAAAACTTCAGTCCCAATTAGACATTATCCCTTTAGCATCCTTCAAAGTAAAATATTGTTGAAACAAAAACAGAGTCTGATTTCAACCATGGACTCTTGTATTTTGTAATTTTTAGTTGTCACTACTCCTCTCTTCCAGGGTTGTCTCTGAGTCATCTCTAGTTGTCATCCAGTGTAACTGTTATTTATAGACTCATGTCCCAAATTATCAGTTTTGAATGAAAAAAAAAATCAGAATTTTATGAATGTCAAAAAATAGAGAATGTAATGGATAGACTTTTGAGAAGTATGGTTTTATTTAGCGAACTTACTTATTTCTTTTTCCTTCCTTATTTCCTTGTTTCTGTAATATAATTCATGTGAGGGGGCAGAAAAATGGCCATTCTCATTTATGTTTGTTTAATGAAGAATCCCTTTGTCCTAACCATAGAGTCTTTCCAAACTCAGACCCTCTTTCATTTGTTCTCTCTTAGGACTGCTGATGGTGGAGGCCTTGTAGAAAAACACTATGTTTTCTTGAAGAGACTTTGTCAGGTCTTGTGTGCTTTAGGCAGCCAACTATGTGCTTTATTGGTAAGCATTCTGTAAGGACCATTGAAGTCTGTGAAGGACTTGGCAACTTTTGAGCATTCAATGATACCATCAGAGACAGGGACTTCGAAATTATCTCCCTTTATTTATATGTGGTACTCTAGCCATTAAACTGAACTTGACATGCGAAGATTGTCCTATAGACTATGTTAATGTCTTTGATTGGGAATAGGATTTGAGTTTAGGATTTCTTTTAACCAGTATGTTCCTAATAGACAGATACTGTACACAGTTGTAATATTATCATATGACTATGCTAATTTATCTTTCAGTGATGTTGTTATTGTGTAACTATGCCTTACTAAATGAAGTTAAGTTTGACATTTTTCAACATTGTAAAAGCACAAAGAAATACTTTCTAAAACACTAGTCACTATGTATATCACTTCTTGTTGGTGGCCTTATTTTAACACAGAAGCCTAGTATGTGAAGAGAATATTCTTTAGGTTAAATGTTATTGCCTATTAATTTGGAAATGAAAGGCATAACCTGAGCAAGTGGAGAAAACTAATTTTGTGGGAAATGAGGACATGATGGTTGCTTTTAAATATTCACCTTGAAATCCAGGACTCTGGAATGGTTTTCTTAATTTGCTGTTAATAATCCACTTTTGTTCTATTTGCTCTTAATGCATTTTTTCTAACTTGGAAGAGGTCATGATAGAATTACCTTTTGATCAGAAATGGACTGAATGGAACTAATGAAACAAAGAATGAACTATTGGGTAATACACTCAAATGCTAAGACTTGGAAGTGAGAGTGAACCAAGTTTGGAAAATTAAAGCTTCAGCTGTATTGAGTTTTCATTTTTCTTCTAATTTTTAGTAGATTTAAAAAGAAAATTTAATGAAACATTCATGTCATCCTGGAAATGTCCCTGGTTCTTTAACTATATTTTCAGAGTTTGAAACTGCACTTATGATTTTTCTGCTGTCAATAGCCTTTAAAATATTTTCCCAACAGGGCACCGATTTTGATATTGAAACACCAGCCAACCTTGGAAAATACTTGGAATCTTTTCTGGCTTTTACAACTCATCCAAGCCAGGTTAGTATAAGAAAGGCAGAAAATGCTTTAGGAAATAGAGCTTTAGTTCTGAATATAAGTTACAATTTGGCTCCTTAGTTCAAGGTAAAACATTGTAAATATACTTTGTAATTTGAGTAACTATACTTTCATATTTAAAATAAGATCACCTCCTGCTGCATGAAATACTAAGTGAGGCAGGTTGAGTGTTGGATATAAAATCAGAAAGGCCTCAATTCAGATGCTATTAACAAATGCAGCTTGTGGTAATCACTCCTTCAGGTGTCTTAAACTGTAGAATAGCAATAATGATTACTGTAAAGTCTTCTTCAGGATTGTTTGAGGCTCAAATGAAACAAAGCATCGGCAACCCTTAAAAGCTCCTATGAGTGTCAGCTATTATCACCATAATAATTTTCTACTCTCAAGAATCAAATAAATGGCCATTGTAACTCCTTTGTTATGAAGTGTCTGGTGTCTTTGTCAGGAGCTAAAAATAAGTACGTTAGTGGTAACTTTTTAAAATATATATAACGGTAAAAATTTAAACCCTATATAGATTCTGTTAAACATATAGATCTTTCAAAATGTTTTTTCTTCAGTTTCTGCGATCATCAACTCAGATTACTTGGGGAGCCCTTTTCCGGCATGAAATCTTATCCCGAGATCCTCTGCTTTTAGGAATGATTCCCAAATATCTCCGTGCTTCTATGACTAACTTGGTGAAGGTATATAACAGTAATTGAATGTAGATTGTAGACAAATAACTGTAAAGGTGTAAGATTTTTCACTGGAACCAACTAAGAACCAGTATAACTTCCCTAGATAATATCTTCCTAGTTCCTCATGGAACATCTGCCAATCTTTTTAGTATCACTGTAGAGTCTCTGGCAAAGATTGCTTACCCCACTTCAGTGGACAAATATTCAACATGTCCCCTTGGGATTATTAATCATAAATACTTAGCAATTGATTGTGCTTGACCATGACTTATTAAAGAATCAGTGAAAGGGCTTTTCCATTCAAAGGTCCAAGCCACAAAAATTTGCTCTAGAAAATCCCCTAATCTGAACCATCAAACTGTACTTGTCAGATTTAACATGTCTCTAGGAACCTTCAACAAGTCTTAAGGGAAACACACATATGCCCGTTTATTCCTTAAGTAGCTTGTTACTTGATATTGAATGTCTTCTTAGACTCTTCTTTTTTTAATTTAAATTTGCCCTTCATCCTTGAGCTTTATAGTCAAAGGCATTAATTATTGATTAGAATTCTCCCTAAGGAACTAGGAAAAGAATTTTAATATTTCAGACCTTAGATCTAGAAGTGAACTATAGACTTGGGATATAGCAAAGTTAATAGTTATTGGGGACAGTATATCTCTCCTCATTCATGATTTTAGCATTGAATTACATTTCTCTAATTTAAGAGTAGCATTTTTCAGACTGTTCCCCTAACATTTTTCTATGACCCAGAGGGCTGAATTAAAATTCACAATGTCTATTTTCATCCCCTACCCCTGGGTTGGTATCTCTTTCAGATTGGCTTTCCCTCTAAAACAGATAGCGCTAGCTGTGAATATTCTCAATTTGACTTTGACAGTGACGAGGACTTCAATGCCTTCTTCAACTGTAAGTGATTTTGGAATATCTTCCTTTTATGAGCCTTGGGATAATTTATATATGTTATGTTATGTTATACTTTTAAGACCTTGGGGCTCTTTATCAGGAAGATCTCTAAATTCTCAACATGGCTTTCTGGAACCCTAGATTTCACACTATTAAAGGGTGCTCAAAGTGCTCTCTTCCATTATGTCCTATCTAATTTTCTTTACTCTCCTGTGGTTAAACTCTATTTTGCTTAAAGATGATATTTGTTATGCTATTTGATGTCTAATTCCTTTTCCCAAAACAAGGGAAAGCCCATTATTTTTACTATAGCCCAATCCTAGTCTACTTGTAGTCTGCTGCCTTTCTCATATCCATAAGAATAGGGAACAGATGTTAGGCTACCACTTAGAGAACCCAGCTGCTAGTGTTTTTGGATTCATTAATTCATTGAGTAAACACAGTCTTATGTACAAATCACTATATGTGTGGAACACCAATCTTACTTCTTACTAGGATCTAGATCTGATTTCTCTCATATTCATTGGCAGCATTCCGAGCTCAGCAGGGAGAAGTAATAAGGATGGCCTGTCGCCTGGATCCCAAGACTGGTTTTCAGATGGCTGGGGAGTGGTTGAAGTACCAGCTTTCAACACCTGTGGATACTGGGCCAATGAACTGTAAGTCTGATTTTTAAAAATAAGTTGTTGTTTTTTTTCAATTGCTAAATATTAGTGACAGGGTGACAGGGAAAATGTTAGGCTAGAACTGTTTCTTCTAGATTACCTTTGATGTTTCCTACCAAGCTCTTAAGTACAGTTTTTAGGGAATATTACAATACTTTGTCAGAAATAGCATTTCCTATTCCTTAGTACCACTCTGAGGGTTTTTCCTTTCCATCTGCCCATGAAAGTTGGCTGGTATTTTTACACTGAAACTTCAATCCAGTTGAAAGAGAAAAAAGATTAATAGGATTGAAAGCAGAAAAATCCTAGTATTCATAATTTAATGTCCTAAAAGTATTTAATGGTAATGATAGCTGACAATTTTGTTACTTTAGTAAAAAAAAATTTTGATTGGTTGACAAAAGTTGCAAATTGCTTTATGCATATTCTCACTTAAAAGAACAGTTCCACTAATATACCTTTGCAAATGAATAACCACTAAATATTAAATTTACTTGAATTGGAAGATTTACATTAAAATGCTTGTCTCAATTTTCCTTGAGTTGTTAAATCAGTTTTCCTTTAGTTTTTTTTACATTGGTTTATATATATATATATGTATATAACCAGAACTCCTACTAAGACTTAGTAGTTTTTGTAACCTTTAAATAACATTTGAATATTAAAAGAAATGAAATCCAAAGATTGTTAATAAGTTTTGATTAAAAATAGGTGAGAATGGGGCAAAAGCATGTGGGTGAATTCATATAAATCCATCACTATTGAAAAAAACCTTGAAATTATATTAAGTCCCAAATTAATTAATTAATCAGTTGCTTGTATAACATATAAGCATTCATTAAACAAGTATTAAAAGCCAACTATATGCCAAATACTACTAGAAGGAAGGAAATCTGTTATATTATGTTTCTTTATCTGTAAAATGGATTTGGATTAGATAATATCAAAGCTCCCTAATTTTATTTATTAGATATTTCATTGTCCTATTCTCTTTATACAGCTAGGACTGGAGAAGGCCTATGTTCAATCTTCTCTCCCTCTTTTGTACAATGGGATGCCATGACTTTCTTTTCAGAAAGTGTGATTAACCAGATGTTTCGAACATTAGATAAAGAAGTAAGTAGCTTGTCCCCATTGGTTGCATGATTCTAGAATTATCATAAACTCTCTGTGGGAAAAGAGGGTTGGTGACTTAATCTGTTCATCTATCAAAAATAGCACTCTTATCATAAAAGCCCCTAATTCTAAACTTAACCAGATTCAGGTATACAGATAGTGAGATAAATAAAACCATAAACCTGTGGCCCCAAAGGCTAACTCGCTTCCAGAGCAGGCTCTAAAGATCTGACAAAGCTCCACAATAAGTATTCGTTTTTTTCGGCAAGTTTTTATTTATAGCACATGTTGTGTTCAGAGAACTGGATGGGACATTTCAAAGGATACAGAAAAGAGATTTAATCCCTGTCTTTGAGTAATTTACAGTATAATTGGAGGTACAAAGCAGTCAGAGAAAAGAACGTAGTCGTATAATTCAGATTTATGTATAACATGAAAAGTGTTGAGTGATGCAGAAAAAATGTTCTGGAAAAGAAATCTTCACTTGAGTTATAGATTTTCAGAGAAATGGGACCGAATTTCAGGCAATGAAAGCATATTAACAGAATTAAGCAAAAGATGTAAAGGACAACAGTAAAACTGATCTATTAGGAGCAGAAAGAATAGCTTATTATGTAGCAAATTACAAAGTTGGACAGGCTTGGGAGGATGGAAATCTTTCATGTTAAGAGTAAGAAATACAAATGTGATAGATTGGGCAGGAGAAATCACTATCAGTTCCTAAGTAGGGGTCCTAGCAATTGTATATAAATCATCTAAGGTATTAAGCATTTTTGTATAACTTTAATTTCAAAGACTTTAAAGGTTCAGCTTCGGAATTGGGAAGGTTCAACAACTAGGATAACATGTCCCTGTGGTGGGTCTTAGAACCTATCTGATATTGCCTTAAATCAACAAACAACTGTATTAGAAAGTATTGTATTAGGAACAATTGACCTATATTCTAGTCTGAACTTTGCCATTTATTTACTTTGTATCCTTCAACAAGTGATTTGACTCCAGGCTTAGTTTCATCATCAATAAAATGGGGAAATTGAATTAGAGGATTTTAAATTTTCCTTTTTTTTTTACATTGTAAAAAACAATTTTTAATATGTTTTTTTTTAAATCTTAAGTGTCAAATTTTCTCCCTTTATACTTCCCCAACCCTTTCCTTGAGAAGACAAACGATTTCATAAAAATTGTACATGTATAGTTATTCAAAACCTATCCATGTTAGCCAATTTGCAAATGAAAACACAGAAATAGTAATATTATGCTTCAATCTGCATACAGACTCTATCAGTTCTTTTTCGGGAGGTGAATAGCATTTTTTATCTCAAATCCTTCAGTATTGTCTGGGATTATTGTATTCCTGGGAAGATCTCACTCATTCACAGTTGGTCACTATACACTATGGCTATTTCTATATGTAATGTTCTCCTGGTTTTGCTCACTTTACTTTACACCAGTTCATGTAAGTCTTCCCAAGTTTTTCTGAAATCATTCTGTTCATCATTCCTTATAGTACAGTATATTCTGTCACAATCATATATCACAACTTGTTTAGACATAATGAAAATCCCTCCATTTCTAATTCTTTACCACCACAAAAAGAACTGTTATAAATATTTTTGTACATGTAGATCTTTTTCTTTTTTTTTTCTTTTTTTTTTTCAGCTTTGGAATATAGACCTAATAGTAGTATTGCTAGAACAAAGGATATACAGTTTTGTAGCCCTTTGGGTATAGTTCCAAATTATTCTTCAAAGCAATTGGATCGATTCACCACTAAGTTCCCAATTTTTCCACATCCCTTCCAAAACCTGTCATTTTTCTTTTCTTTTGCACTAGCCTATCTGATAGGTATGCGGTGGCATTTCAGAGTTGTTTTAATTGCTGAGAATAACAAAATCATTCAAAGCTGAGCATTTATAACATTGTTATTAGTGTATACACAGTACATTTCACTTTGCTTGAGCTCATGGAGCACTTTCCAGGTTTTTCTGATAGCCTCCTGCTCATCATTTCTTATAGAGAAATAATATTCCTTCATAATCCCATTCCACAATTTGTTCAGCCATTCCCCAACTGATGAATATCCCCTCAATTTCTAATTCTTGGACCTGAGAAAACCATATAGGTTTTTCCCCTTTTTTTTTTACTCTCTTTTGAGATTCATGCCTAGTAGTGGTATTGGTAGTTTAAAGGATATGTGTGATT
Organism: Antechinus flavipes; assembly: GCF_016432865.1. NCBI lineage: Eukaryota > Metazoa > Chordata > Mammalia > Dasyuromorphia > Dasyuridae > Antechinus > Antechinus flavipes. Next base: position 206,281,962 of record NC_067401.1, on the reverse strand, counting down.
TTATAGTCCTTTGAGCATAATTCATATCTTTTGATCATTTATCAATCAGGAAATAGCTCCTAATTGTTGTTGGGGTTTTTTTTAATATAAATTTGACTTAGTTCCCTGTATATTTGAGAAATGAGGCCTTCATCAGAGAAACTTGTTTCAAAATTGTTTTCATAATTACTGTTAACTGTATTTCCCCCCTATTTATTCTATTCTTTCCTTTCACATTGTCCCTCCTCAAAAGTATTTTACTTCTGACTAGCCCCTCCTCCAAATGTACCCTCTCTTTTCTCACTCCCCCCCCCTTCTCATATCCTTTTCCCTTCCTAATTTCCTGCAGGTAAGATAGATTTCTATACCCAAACTGAGTGTGTATGTTTATTTCCTCTTTGAGCCAAATCTGATGAGAATAAGATTTACTCATTCCCTTTTGATCTCCCTCTTCCCATCAATTGTAAAAGTTTTTTTGGCCTCTTTTATGGCAGATAATTTATATCATTTCACCTCTCCTTTTCCCTTTCCCTCAGTACATTCCTCTCTTACCCCTTGATTTTATTTTATTTTTAAAATACTATCCCTTAATATTCTATTCATACCTGTGCCCTGTCTATGCTTCTTCTGTCATAAGAATGAAAAAGTTCTTATGAGTAACAAGTATCATCCTCACGTAGGAATAAATGCAAACAAATAAGCTTTATTCAGTATTTTATGATATCCCTTTCCTATTATCTCTTTATGTTTCTCCTGAGTCCTGTATTTGAAAATCAAATTTTCTGTAACTCTGGTTTTTTCATCACAGATGCTTGTAAATCCTCTATTTCATTGAATATCCACCTTTTCCTTGAAGGTATACTCAATTTTGCTGAGTAAGTGATTCTTGGTTGTAATCCTAGCTCCATTGCTTTGCAGAATATCATATTCTACAGCCTCCTATCCGTTAATGTAGAAGCTGCTAAATCTTGTATTATCCTAACAGTGGTTATCCTATACTTGAATTGTTTTTTTCTGGATGCTTTCAATCTTCTGATAGTTGGAGTTCTGGAATTTAATTTAATATTCCTAGGGGTTTTCATCTTGTGCTCTTTTAGGGGATGATCAGTAGTCTTTAAATTTCTATTTTACCCTGTGGTTCTGGTATAGCAGGACAGTTTTCTTTTACTATTTGTTGGAAGCTGATATCCAGGCTTTTCTTTTCTTTTCTTTTCTTTTTAATATGGCTTTCAGATAGACCAATAATTTTTAAATGGTAACTCTTGGATCTGTTTTCCAGGTTAGTTGTTTGTTCAATAAGGTATTTCACTGTTTTTCTATTTTTTCTTTCTTTTAGATTTGTTTTATTGCATTTTGATTTCTCACAACATCATTAACTTCCATTTGCTCAATTCTGATTTTTAAGGAATTATTTTCCTCTGGGAACTTTTGTACCTCCTTTCTCATTTGGACAGTTTTGCTTTTTAAGGCATTTTCCTCCTTGTTAGCTTTCTATATGTCATTTTGCATCATCTCATTTACTTCTCTTCTCATTTTTTCCTTAACCTCTCTTACTTAATCTTCAGAATATCTTTTGAGCTTTTCCATGGTCTGAGGCCAATTCTTACTTTTCTTGGAGGTTTTAAATCTAGGAATTTTTACTTTGTTATCATCTTCTGAATTTGTATTTGGTCTTCCTTATTATGTCTTCATAGTAACTTTCTGTGATCAAAATCTTTTTCTCTTGTTTGCTCATTTTCCCTGCCTATTATTTGACTTTTATCTCTTTGTTAAAGTAGGGCTCTGTTTCCAGTGTGGAGAGTGCATTGTCCCAAGCTTCAGAGATAGTGTACAGCTATTTTCAGAGATCTTCTAGGGACCTGTACTGTAAGCCAGCATTGCTACCCAGATCTGAGAGTATGGGCAGAGCAACAAAGTCCTGCCCCAGTGCCAGCAAAGAAGCCCCTGCAATTTCTTTCTGACCAGTTGTCTAAGCCTTTGTGGTCTGAGATTTCTGATGGACACTGTCACTGCTATTACCACAGCTCTGCTTCTGCATTACTGTTAATTCAGTGACTTCCAAAGCCTAATCCTGAACTGGGACTCCCCTTATGCCCTGGTGCAACAAACTTTTCCTTCTGAGTTGTCCTTGGCCTCTGTGGGCTGAGAGTTCTGGAGATTGCTGCCACTGGTGCAGAGGCTCCATCATCTATCCTGGTTTCCTGGACCCTGGACCCTAACCCTGGGCTGTACTCTCATGGCCTGCACAACACTTGCACTCCACATCCAATTCAGTACAACAGACTTTTCCTGCCAATCTTCCAAGCAGCCTTCAGCTGGAAAATTGTTCCACTCTATCTTTTTGTGGATTCTGGTGCTCTTAAAATTTATTTAGAGTCGTTCTTTAAAGGTATTTGAAGGGTCTAGGGGAAAACTCAGTTGAGTCCTTATCTTCACTCCACTATTGTGGCTCTACCTCTTCAAAAGGGAAAATTCTTAAGTACAAAAATTACAGAACATTATACTTAAATATAATATATTGTAATTGTTGTTTTAGTAAGTGGTAATGAGTGAATAAGTGTGTTGACTGACTTCTAAGACCAAATCTTATAGTGTCTGCATCTTTGTAGAGCAAAGGTCCAGAATCTTACTTGCTATCTCAGAAATTTGATTTTATCAGTTTATTTAATCTTCTGGTAATCATTTTAATAAAAAATTAAGCAAATTTAAAGTGTATATAAGAGAAGACTACATCCCTGAGAAAAACAAGCATATGAAATTTTGAAGAGAAAGCAAAGAAGTGTTAGGAAGGCACTAGATTTCATAATTTCATTTTTTTTTTTTGATACTCAGTAAATTATTATTACTAGAAACCTTTATTCTTAGAATTGTAGAATCCTACTTTATGGATAGAAGTCCAAAGAATTAAGTGATGATGGATAAACCTTAACAACCTAAAAACCCTCTTTTAATCAAATTGTATCAACATATATTGAAGTAAAAATAAACATGGTAGACCTGAATGACTAAAGTACAGATGTCTTACAGTAGCATTTTAGTATGCAACTGTCACCAAATATTTTTCTCCTTTCCTTCCCACCCACTCTTGTCCCAGAACTCCCATTATCTAGTTTGTGCTGTCAATTCTTGACTACCTATAGTGCAGTTTTATTGTTTATTAAGGTTTCTTAAACTTGTGTATTTATAACTTATGTTGAGAATCTTGATGAAACCTAACTTAATGGCTGGAATAAATAAACTTGGGCAGCTGTAAGGGGGCATATTATTCTGCTCACTACAACAAATGAGAGTACTGAGATACCAAAGAAAGAGGGATTCATGTCAGCTTGGCTACTAATAAGTTTTATTAGGGTTAATTGGATTAAGAGAGTTTACTCACAAGAGGTCAGTTGTCCTAGTCAGTAGCAGGACAAAATAACATCATGGATCCCTGCACCAAACATAGACCATGTCAGGTATTATATAGAAACAGAATAAAGAAGGTATAGTGTCCAGCCTGGCCCAGGATCACATGCAAGTTTTCCCATGGGTTATTGGAGCTTCTTTTGTTGTTTACTTTTATTTAAGGTAGTTTACATTCTCTCTGAATCTCAAGGTCACATTCACACTCTGGCCTATACTCATATAGCAGTTACTTTAAAAGAAGACTTGGCCATATGCTCAAAGACATTTTTATGTTGCAGGAAATTCCAGTGAATGATGGCATAGAACTGCTGCAGAATGTACTGAACTTTAATACCAAGGATCCCCTCATCTTGTCTTGTGTCCTCACCAATGTTTCAGCACTCTTTCCATTTGTCAGTTACAGACCAGAGTACTTGCCCCAGGTCCTTTCGAAGGTAAGCAACTGCCTCTCTTTTTGTGCTTTACGTGCAAAATGAATCATTGATTTGTTGCTTTTGAGGCATAGTCATAAACATTTAGAAAATATGTAACTAGCATTACAAATTACAAGAAAACAGTTTGGGGAGAAGGAAAAAGCATGTAATGTTATTATATAATAAGCAGTCATTTAGATCTTTTATTTTTTGAAATCACATGAACTTTTTTCCTATCATAAATTGTCTCACTACTGATACTATGATTATTAAGCAGTATGAGTAAAACTTAACCATAATGTAATTTTGCCTTGTTCCTCTCATGAAATGGTTGGAATTTTTTATGCAACAAAAATTTATTAAGTACCTAGCAGAGAGACAACTATGAGCAAAGCACAGTTCCCACCCTCAAAGAATTTAGAATTCAGATACCAAAAAAAAAAAAAAAAAATTACCAAATACAAGTTCATTTAAAAAAAAAAGTACAATGGAGGTTTATGGGAAGGGAGAGGCTAGAGAGGTACGACTTCATTGGAAGAGGTGACTTTAATTTGAACAGAACCTTGAAATAGAGATAATAGTGTTGATTGGGTGGGGAAATAATTGTAAGCACTGGGAAAAGTATGAAAAAAGGCATATGGGTTTTAGAGACAACCGTTTGATAGTGTAGAAATTAGGGACAGTCATTATTGTACTATGATGATTATTTGCTTCAAAGTATTTGAATAGTAAACTTTCTCAGTTGTTTTGGTGTCAAGTAAACTTCCTTTCTAAAATTAGTTCATGACTTAAAACTGATGGCTTGTACTATGATTATTCTTTCTTGTTATTCATTCAATAAATTGTCAAAAAATATTGAAGGGGGGGATAAAATACAGATGTGGATGCTAGGCTAAACAGTTTGGACTTTATTTGATAGACAAGGGAAACTTGAGAATTTTTGAGCAGAAGTGATACGATTAAAGTTATGCTTTAGAAAAATTAAAACTGGCCATGGTTTAGAGAAGTGGTATTAGATTTAAATAGAAAGGGATCCCTACATCTTGATTTAGAAAATCACAGATTGACATTCTCTGGGTTGTATTGTATTTTTATTTTGTTAATTATTTTCCAATTACATTTTATTCTGATTCAGGCCTTGCTATGAAGTTTTGCTGGCCCTAAGTTTGACACTTCTGGTTTAGAGGCTGCAGTGAGGCACAGACCACCTGGGACAGTGATCTGATAGTCCTTATACACTTTAAGAAGGTCATAAGTGAAAATGAGAATAATAAGGAAGATTTGTATGTCAGTAGAATTAATAGGACTTGCTGATATTGTTAGAAAGGGGAGGAAAAAAGAAGGAACAATGAGGATTGTTGACCAGGAAGATAATGGTACCATTTGAAAGGGTAGGAAGTTTCAGAAGGAAGTCACTGAATTCAGTTTAAGTATCTCTTGACTCTTCTATTTCTGAGATACATATCTGGTACTGAGAAATGATCATTTTCTTTCATCCTTTTAGCTGTTTTCATCTGTTACTTTTGAAATCATCGAGGAAAGTAAGGTAAGAGAGCATTAATTTTATTCATTTTCCAAATCCTAAGACATAATGTCTGCATTGATAATATTATATTTAATTAGCCTATCTCTTAATGACATTTGTAATTTCCTTATCTCTGATTATGGAAGTCAGTACTTAGGTTTTGTGTACTGTCTTTTTCATTTCTAAGTCAACACAGGAAGCCTATATAAGTGACAGTTATTTCCTGCCATCTTTGTTTTCCTTTTTGTGATAGAGAACTATATACCTTATTTAGGTCAGGAATACACAGATCAGAAAATGCTTTTGAAACATTTTCACAAGTAATCTAGAGCTTCTAAGACCAGGTTTCTCCCTAATAATATTTTATCCTACACAGTAGTCTTGAATTTCCTTTAGTTAATGTTGATTGCAAAAATAACATCATGCAAATACGAATATAACTTTAAATTTAGAAGTAAGAGAGGCCTTGAAGGTTTTATATAATTCAATCCTCTTATTTTATAAATTAAACAACTGAGACTTAGGAAGGCTGAGTAATTAGCTTAGAATCAAACGAGGTAGAAAGTGGAATAATTTGGCTTTAAATCCAGATCCAATAATTCCAAGTTCAGTATTTTTTCATCCCAGGACCCATTAGCTAAGGGAAAATGCTTGTGAGTTTTTCCCCTTAAAAAAATTAGGTACGGTTTGTCCAATTAGACTTGCCTTTTAATTTGTTGGATTTTTCTCTTCAGGCTCCCAGAACTCGTGCTGTGAGGAATGTGAGAAGACATGCATGTTCTTCTATCATCAAAATGTGTCGGGACTATCCTCAACTTGTGCTGGTAAGACTTGAAGCAAGGCCAAGAAGTTGTTCTAATCTGCTTTCAGCTTAATTTCACTCTTGTTTAATTATGGTCTTAAATATACCTCACTTCAAAGAAAAATTCTTAAAATTTGGCTTGCTGTGGTTAAAAGTATAATTTTTTTTTCCTATAGAAAACCTTCTCTCTTTATCTTTAGTTCCCCATATAAACGTGCATAGTCTTTGCATTTCTGTTTAAGACTCTTTTAGATATTGTATCCAACATGGCTTTCTTCAGCAATGAGATGATTCCCACCAGTTCCAATAATCTTGTGATAAAGAGAGCCATCTATACCCAGAGAAAGGACTGTGGGAACTGAGTGTGGATCACAACATAGCATTCTTACTCTTTTTGTTGTTTGCTTGCATTTTATTATCTTCCTCATTTTTTTCCTATTTGATTTGATTTTTCTTGTGAAGCACAATAATTGTAAAAATATGTATGCATATATTGGATTTAACATATATTTCTACCATGTTTAACATATATTGGACTACTTGCCATCTAGGGGAGAGGGGTGGGGGAAAAGAAGGGAAATTGGAACACAAGATTTTGCGAGGGTTGATATTGAAAAATTATCCATGCTTATGTTTTGAAAATAAAAAGCTTTCAGAAAGGGGGAGGGTGGGAAGAGGAAGTGTGTCCAAGCATAAAATGGCTTCACCTTGAGAGAGACAAGTCACATTATACAACCTGATAGGATATAAGTAAGAGTCTTACTAAGAAATTAATCTCTACTCAGATATATAAATTAACTAGACTTATCCAGAAATATACAGTATGTATTTGTTTGCCTCCTAGTATGTGTATCAAACAGCATGATCTATGAGGTTTTTTGTTGTTTTTTTTAAAGCAATATTGGTGTAGAAAAGTTAGCCCACATGGAATCAGCAGCTGCCTGTGTTTTCACATTTACATAGCATGGAAAAGTACAAATTTTTTCCTGGATAACACAGTTGATTTAATTAGAAAACCTAAGAAATACTGTCATAGAAATTATTATCTTGTAGATCTGACCTTCCTATAAGACTCAATTTTTCAACAGTTCACGGAACATAATTTTTTATTAAAATCCTGGTTAGGCTCCCTGTTTTATAGCCTTTAGATATCTGGCGATTTCTCCATAAAAAACAGGTCTGATGATTCAGGCCAGTTCCAATGATCTTGTGATGATGAATACCATCTACACCTAAAGAAAGGAATGTGGGAACTGAGAGTAGTTCACAACATAGCATTTTTACTTTTGTTGTTGTTTGCTTGAATTTTTTTTCTCTTTTTTTTCTTTTTGATCTGATTTTTCTTGTGCAGCAAGATAATTGCATAAATATATATGCCTATATTGAATTTATATATATGTGTGTGTGTGTGTATATATATATATACACACACACACACATATATATATAAATTACCATGTTTAACTTGTATTGATTACTTGCCATCTAAGGGTTGGGGAGGGAATTGGAACACAAAGGTCATTATCAAAAAATTATTCTTGCATATGTTTTGAAAATAAAACGCTAAACTAAAATAAATATATAAAAATATAAACAGAATATATGATCCTAAAATATTAAAATTAATAATTGTTTCTGAAAATTTGATAAATGAATAAAAATTTGAAAAAGAAAAAATATAAAAGCAGATTTCAGCTACCCAAGGAAAAAATTAGCTAAGATTCTGTAGCAGAACATGATTGAGAAACAAACCTCCTCACTTTTAAGGGAAAGGGGTGGTGCTAGGAGAGAATACTGTATACATTGTCACAGTGTCTATAGCAGAAATCTTTTTTTTTTTTTAATTTGTCAGAAGGAAGTGGTATCATGGGTGTGGAAACATTAGATATACTGTTACATTTTTACATTGTATTGATAAGTTTTTTCTGTTTTTTTCCATATATAAACAGATAGTTGGGGGGGGGTGAGGAATGACATTTATGTATACAGAATTCAAGAGGAAATCTAGGGGAGCTACACACATACATGTGAATTTAAATCTATTAAAAAGAAAAACTGAACTTTACCACCCTTGGTTCTTTCCTTTGTTATTATAGCCCAATTTTGACATGCTTTATAACCATGTAAAGCAGCTGCTTTCCAATGAGCTGCTCCTGACACAGATGGAAAAGTGTGCCCTTATGGAAGCTCTGGTCTTAATCAGCAATCAGTTCAAGGACTACAAACGGCAGAAAGTTTTCTTGGAGGAACTAATGTCACCAGTTGCCAATCTCTGGCTTTCTGAAGAGATGCAAAGGTATAGTTGATGCTATCTCACATCCTCCTGGAAGTTTATAAAGATAGTGAGGAAACTGGAGGGGGAAATCCTTTAAAGACCAACAGAAGAAGGAAAAGGCAGCTTTTTGGTTTCTGTAGGTAATTGCCATCTTGGGAATCATATTTTAAGTAGTATATGAGGATGTATGATTAGGGTAATGGCACTCAAGTGTTTCCAAATTCTGTTAAGAGTATTTAACTTGTAGTTGAGAGAGGTTTTTTTTCAGGTAGTATAGTGCATGCACATAGATGTAATGTTCAATGCCAAGGGTGGTGCATGGGTAGTCTGAACAGATTGTAGGGTAAGGTTTGTTATGCTTCTCTTGAGCTTTTATTTTTCACTGTAGTTGAGAGAGATGAATAGCTAAGCAATGAACAAAAGTAGAAGTCACACAGATATGCACAAGTGTGCATTTAAAAGGAAGATTCCCCATCTTTGATCCTTCTGAGTATATATTATCAATAAAATGATTTAAACTTATTTCTACTCCTCTGTTGAAACAAACTCTTCCGTGAAAAATAACCATAACCTCTTCCTGTCAAAGAAAATGCTGACATTTGTATAACTCTAACATTGTGTGGAATACAAACTAGCCACCAAATTTTTTTGCATCCACTTGGGTTGAAACTATGAAAATACTGACTAATGTTCTCTCTCCTCTGTGCCCAAAATTCAGAGTGCTTTCAGATGCTGATGCTTTTATTGCTTATGTGGGTGCTGATAACAAAATCTGTGAACCAGGCTTAGAAGATGCCAATGGTCTAAATCGTTCACGAGTAAGTAAAAAGCCTTTTCTGGGAAAACAAATTCTATACAATTATTTTGTGTGTCTGTGTGATACCTTCTTCAGTTTCATAATTCTGCTAGTCCTGGCCTCTCCCATTGACATTCTGGGAAGTGTCTTAGGAATATTGCTGCTGCTCTAAGCTGCTTCTTTCTTTTTAAGTAAGATTTTTTTTTTAAGCTGTGTTCATACAGTAAAATAACTGGTTTTTACTAAGCTTCTGAATAACACTTTAAATAGGAAGTTTCACAAAAATGAGTCAGAGATGAGCACGGAAAATTGATGGTCTCCCAGCCATCATTGTTTTAGCCCCACATAAAAGTCTTCCTAACAGTTTGCTGGGGAAGGTAAATTTGTATAGTCTAGAAAAATACTAGGAAAGGAATCAGAAAACAAGAGGCAAAGACTTAGAAGAACTTAAAGTGAATCTGTGTGGGTTGGAGAAGTGGAATGTACCATGATGGGAATTTTCTTCCCTCTCTTGATGTTGCATGAGCTACTGACTCTTGTTCTTGAAGTAGAATCGAATGAGTCAACATTTAAAAGATTGATAATTTGGCCGCATGACAGCCAATCTCTAAACCACTGAGCACCATTGTAGGACGATGGTCGCCCTGGAGATGTTAATCCACTTTCAGACCTGTTACAGGAGCAAGGTTTGCGGTCAGTCCTCGGAGCATTGTGCTGCAGGGAGACAAGATAGTGGTGACCCAAACACTTCCTTTTAGAGCATATCCTGCAGACACTCGACTCAGCACGACTAGCACCAAGACATCTTCCAGTCATAAGCTCCTGTGGAAGGGTCGTTGCATACCCTGGAAGGTATCCTCATGGTGGGGAAGCTTGTAAACAGGTTTCCAGAGGCTACCACCGACCCGGAGAGGGGCGGCTGGAGGACTCCCCTTGGGCTTTGCTGGCTTAATGAGAGCAAGGTTCAGTGAGCAAGTGAAGGGGAAATCTTCACCTTCTCGCTGGCCTCATACTGCTTTTGCCAGAGCATTAAATAAGCCTTTGCTAAGAAGAAGTATTTCTGTTCATTTTTTTCTTTCTATTTATCTCTGTTTTCTTTTGCTATAGATAAGTTTTTGTGTGTACACCATTTTGGGAGTTGTGAAACGGGCTCGCTGGCCTACAGACTTGGAAGAGGCTAAAGCTGGAGGATTTGTGGTTGGCTATACTCCAAGTGGAAATCCAATCTTTCGTAACCCTTGCACCGAGCAGGTCCTGAAACTTTTCGACAATTTGCTTGCTCTTATAAGGTAAGTCAAGCTGATATGTCATTTTCTGACTCAAAACTTATTTGTTTGCATGGCCTCAATGTGTTTCCCCACTGGAATCAACGGGATTGTGTCCTGGCACCAGGATTGATGCCAGTCTGATTTTTTGGGTGACTTTTTGCTTTTCCTAAAGGAACCCCAGAACTTGTAAAACTCTGATGAAAAGAAATAACCTCATTTCTTACTTGATTTGGTTTTGATGTTGAGTAGAAACCCATAGCTGCTTTTTCCAAAATGGCTATTCTCTTTTTCCTCCCCAAGGAAAAGGGGGAATTCATCTTTCACCTTGAGCTGCATTTGATATAATCATACACATTTTTAAAGTAACTGCTCACCTGCCCACTCTTGCTTTGTCATTGTGATTCTCTAGATGAAATTCATATGAGCTGACTACAAGTGTACTAAAATCTACTTAACTGCCTGTAAACTGAAAAGAAGAAAGTTAACACTTAATGGAGATATTTATATCTTCACCTCATTTACTGAGATGTAGGGGGAGGGAGGAGGAAGCTGAGCTGACACTATGTTGTCATTTGTAGATGTTAAAACTCTTTATTAATGTGAATCAGCACCTGCCTGGAAACTGTATTAAAAAGTTGTTTGGGGCACTGAGAAATTAAATGACACCGCTAGTAATCATCAAGCATCAAAAGATGATTCTACTCCCTACACCATCCTCCATGATTTAACCTGTGAAACAAATAGAAAGAGATGTCATAAATAAGTATGGTTAGAAATTGCAGGTATCATGTAATTCCTGGATTTTGAGAAGCTGTCACAAAGTATTTCCAAAGTGTTTCAAAAGCAAATGTGAAAGCCAATCTTGCTTATCCAGCAATTGAATTTAAGCATCTACTTATTTCTTTCAGTATTGTCCATGTTGAAATTTGAGACTAGGTACCAACCCCATTTGTTCCTTTGCTGGCCAATCAGTCAGACTGTAGTCAGCAATCCAAAATGCTTGTATCTCAGGTAACCCACCTGGTATCCCACATTCATCTCAACTAGAAGAGCAGCATTAAAGATTCTTTTGTCTTGTAACTAGGTACTTGGTAGATTTAGAGCTTGGTTGTCTTATAGCTGGGTACCTTGTAGATGTAGGAGTTTTGTCTTGATATGTGTTAACACATTGTCTTGGTTTCTAGAGAAGTTGTTCTATTAGAAATGTTGGTTGTGAGTTGGACTACAACATTGTATTACAAATTTAGGTAGAAGAAAATTTATTGCCATGTTGATGTTTTTAAGAATAAAAGATTCATGGGACAGCTAAGTGGTGCAGTGGATAGAGCACCAGCCCTGAATCTATCTGTGTGACCCTGAGCAAGTCACTTACCCCAATTGCCTCAGCAACAAAACAAAAAAAAAGAAGAATAAAAGATTCATTTGTCATAGCATGGTGACTTTTGATGTATAATGAATTCATAGAGCAACAAGGACATAGAGCAGTCTATCTTTCCTTCTTCTGGGTAACCTCTTATTGGACTTCTATACCCAAGTATTTAGATAAGAATAAAGAAGTAAGCATGAAAAGCAGTATTCTTCATTGAGTACAACCCTAACTGAATGTTAAAGTAAGTTAAATAAGGAAACATACAAAGTTGCTATAGAATGTCACCTTGATAATCTCAAATTCCTATGTCAAAGTTCTGACATGAATAGATACTTTATTAAATGTTGATTCAGCAATTTTCTCTTCCTTAGGAGATCCTAGATGGTGCTATGGGGCCAATAATGACAATTTTAAAAAAATAGAAAAACCAGAACAAGTTTGGATTTTGATGCCTCTAAGTTTGTCTGTTCAGGGCAGAAGGTGAAAGTTGCCATTATATTCTGTACAGTAAGATGTATTTTATTATTATGTTGGTTATTTTGTATCTAGAATGAAACTTGTTGGCTGGTTTGTGAGATGGTTGGAGATAGTAAAATTGGAGGAGAAAATTGACTTTTCATGCAAAATTCTTCTCCAAAGGCTCATCTCATTGGTCATACTTTTATCTTTTATCCTAATAAACTCTTTTAGATTTACTTTAAATTTGTGCTTGGAGATGCTTTATTTGTTGTAGGTACATAACTACTGATGGGAAGGATATTTGGTAATAAATAGTGTTGGCACCATGGTGATGAAATTGTTAGATAATCTAGAAATTGCTTTATAAGACTATCCTTTAGTATGCTTCCTTGATTTGGGGACACTATGGTAGGCATTCAACAAAAAATGGGGTCAGAATTCATATAAGTGTAGCATGCTCATTGCCTTAACCTAGATAATCCATTTATGAGACCTTGGGCATCATGTTGATAAAATCCTTGGGTAATTGCAATATTATCGTCATCATTAGCATGAAGATTACTGGATGGGCAGGGGGAAAGGGTGAGATAAAAGAACTCCAGGGCCTTGTAGCTTTAATAACATTTGTCATCTTAATGTAATTTGAGAATAAGAACCAAAGATCTCTGTCTCTAGTATCTTGAGATCTTGCCTGAAGAACTGATATTGGCAGAAAGTACATTTTCCTGAAGTAATGCATATAGGTAAAAGCAGCTAAGGGAAAATCTTAAGTAATTCAGAAGGAAAAAAAAGATGGCAAATATGCTGAATTTTCAAGAATAATCATCTCCATAGGTTGCTTTGTGATGCTTTTGATATGCCATGGGCAAGTGGGGAGGCTGTGGAGTGCAGGTCAGAACAGCTTCCTAGTCACTGTTCCTTGGTCCTAAAAACAGCTAGTTTCTGCTCAAGTAAGCTTGGATCTAGCAGCATCCATCAAGGATTTGGCTCTCTCTTGAAAAAGCCATTTATTCTGAGTAGATATAGCAGAACGGTGTCAGTAAAACTCCCAGCCTTACTTTGTTTATACTATAGGGACCAAACATGGACTTATTACTGTCAATGGTGCAGTCTTGGTGTTAGTTTCTAACCCAGCACTGGAGTTCTGTTAGGTAGCTTCAGAATAGATATCTGGCATTACTTGGATTGTGAGCAAAAACTGCCTTTTTGGCTTCCCATTTCAGGAATCAGTTGTTCTTCCAGACCAGCCTAAGACCATGTGTAGTAGTTTGCTTAATGAAACTCTATAAAGACAATTTCTGTCTTGACTCTCCATCTCTGACCCTGAGAATATAATTCAGTAGAAAATTGTTTGGGGAGAGAGGGGTTTAACAAGAATCATAGCTTTTCAAATCTGTCTTTATAGATCTCTCTTCTTTGTAATTCACAGCACTGTTTTGGGAAAGACAATAAATGGGAAAAGAGTGGCTGTGATATTTTTGTAAAAGAAGACTAGGACTGGAAACAATAGTGTGGGATCTTTTTACATTGTTTACAGACAACTACTTTCTTTGTCTTAACAAAAATTGGCGGCAACTTTCTTTTTTCATTGTTTATTTATGATTTAAGCAGATGGTTTTTGACATTGATAATTCTACTCCTGGATTTTTTCTATTCAAAAAGTTTCAAATGGGAATGGTATCACCTCTGTATTTGTGTCTAGTCTCCTAATGTAAGCATTAGCAATAAAACTTCCCTTGCTGAAACAGGTGGATTTTCCTCAGTCCCAAGGAGCCACTTGGCCAAGATCAAACTCTATATAAGTAAGAATCTGTATCATTAAAATACTGGTATTGTTTAGATTTTTGTGAGACTTAATTGTATAAAACGCCTTCTTGAGCCAGCATGAGAATGGGGTTTTGGTGTTCAGTTCTAATTTGTGTTGACATTAAGGTTTTGTAGATTCTTATATTTCTGTAATGTTAGATGCTAAAGAAAACTATCATATGATATAGTGAAATTTGTTTCACAGGATGGAAAAAATTTATTCTCCATTGGGCTAAGGAAGGACTATAACTACTACAACACAGCTTTATGTTTCCAGTGACAAATGAAGCAGAATTGCTTATCATTGTTGCAACAAGTAATATTGACTACTTGCCTCTAGTGATATTAAGACAATTTTGACTTGGAATGAAAGTGTGAGATGTAAAAAAAAAAAGTTGGACAATTCAACTCTAGGAGTGGCCAGAGCAGATCTATTTTAGGTTCAAGAAAACATCATCTCACAGAACTGGTGCTGAAGTGTTAGATTAACAGCTACCTTCCTTTTCCTTGGTTTCATATTTCATATGTTTATACTTCATAGCAGAGTTCCAGGTTTCCATTCAGAACCCTTTTCCTGAAAAACACTCAGACTACTTCGTGCCCTCATTTCTGTCCCCTGTTAGAGAAGTCTTAAGAACAATCTTCATCTGCATACCAGTGGGAAAAAGAATTCTGATGTACAGCACAAGGCAGTCTCTCCACTCTGTTTGTTATTTCCCTTCTTCTTCCTTGTCAGATTTGGAGAAACATGCACATAAAGCAACTTGTCTCTTTCAGAACACACAATACTTTGTATACACCAGAGGTATTGGCTAAACTGGGAGATAACTTCTCAAAGGCTTTGGATATGCTTGAAGTAGAAAAGAATGCCATCCTAGGTAAGAAATTTTACATTTTCTTTAAGAAGTTCAGTTTTTCCCAATCTCTTCTCTTCTATTCTAAGAATTGCTGCAAGCGTACATCTAGAGCAGTTTCAGCAGTCTGGTATGTGTAGTTCCTGTTGCACTAACATCTTACTATGCTCTTGATATATTCACAAGGCATATTATAGTGAAAAGAGTATAAGACTTGAAGCCATTAAAAACCTGGATTCAAATCATACCTCTAATATTTATTAGTTCTGTTCCCCTGCCAAGATACTTAATATCTCTGTTCCTAGTCAATAGTCAATAAACATTGATAAAGCACCTCTGTACCAAGCTGTAAATTAAACACTGGAGATACAAATACAAATAAAAACAAATATAGTTTCTCCCCTCAAGGAGCTAAGAGTCCATTAAATGAAGATAATGCACAAAAGGAAGCTTAAAAGAAAGGTGAGAAGTAGGAAGAAAAGGAGGTGAAGGTATCTGGTACAGGGACATAATGGAGAGTTGTGGCAGAGTCCAAAAGCAGAAATCGGGAGAAAACTGTTCTGAGCCCCCTCCTTAAATAGATAATCTGGAGTTATGTCTCTGCCCTCCATTCAGAGAGGTGGAAGGTACTTAACAAGAAGATAGCAGTACTAGCCAGATTCAGTCTGGCAACATAATAGGAGAATAATATTCCTGGAGAATAATATTCCTGGGGAATAAAGGCAAGATGAAGAGGTCTAGAGAAGTCCAGAAGCAGTGAGGCAATCTATGGTACCTAACTTGCAGGGTTATTGTTAGGGCAAAATAAGTTAACATTTGTGTTGCACATATCCAACATATAAAGGACTGCTTGCCATCTAGCGGAGGGGGTGGAGGGAGGGAGGGGGAAAAAAATTGGAACAGAAATGAGTGCAAGGGATAATGTTGTAAAAAAAAAAAAAAAAATTACCCTGGCATGGATTCTGTCAATATAAAGTAATTATTAAATAAAAATTAAAAAAAAAAAAATTTGTGTTGCAAACTCAAAAGTTCTATGCAATTATCTGTTACTGATGCAGTTACTATATAACCTTTCTGAGAGTTAATTTTCTTATCTGAACAGTGAAGATTATGCTAAATAGGAGTATGATTGTAAGAATTTGTTATTCCTATAGTAGCTATCATCCCAACTCTAGAACAGGTTATCTGGGTAGTGATTGATCAAGTGATATATACTATCTTTTCATCACCTATGTATTACATATTCAACCTTAAGAAGATGCAGTCTTCTTAGACTTAGTACATCTAGTACTAGTACAAGACATAGATGTCTTGTAGCCTCTATGATTTTGGTACTCTACCACTAAGTAACAAGAGTATGCCACATATAAGTAATGCTTAATCTCTAGACTGTTTAAACTAAAAGATTCATTTGCTTTTCTATAAATAGCAAATGTTTTTTTAAAAAATACATTAGCATATAAAATGTTAAGAGATATGTAGTATATTAATAAGAAATTATAAATGCATAAAGTATTGATGTAAAATATGAAGCTCTATCTCTTAATGTATTTGAATTTATTTGACCAGTGGCTTACTTAATGCTTTTATGGCAGCTTTTTCTTTTAGAAACCCACAGACACTTTGATATCTAGCTGCAAATAAGTTTTACTAGAAACTGGTTGAAGTTCGAGGGACACTAGGAAATGGAAGGTAGATATGAAAGATAGATACAATGTCTAAGCAGTCCCACAGACTGTTATAGGACTACCTACACTGAACGTGTGATTGAGTCACAAGTTGTTTAATTTTTGAAGCTAAAATCCTGCAATAATAGCCTCTCAGTTTATGGGTTAATCTAGTTGAGAATTAATTATTCAAAGATGACCAAAAATGCTGAATATCAGTGCCTTTTTTGGTAATTGTTATATTTTCTTCAGGGCAAAAATGAATGTCTTTATTGCTTGGTCCTCAAGTGGACTGAAATAGAGGCATTTAGAGCATATCCTGCTCTTTCCCCTAGAAAAGATGAGGCAATTGGGGTTAAGTGACTTGCCCAGGCTCACACACTTAGGAAATGTTATGTGTCTGAGGCTAAATTTGAACTCAAGTCCTCCTGACTTCAGGGCTGGTGCTCTATCACTGTGCCACCTAGCTGCCTCTCCTTTTTTTTTTTAATTTAAAGAAATTTAAATATTCCTTTCCTACTAACCTGAACTTGATTTGAATGATTTTTTTAAAATAATACAGAATCTTTGTATACCCAAAACCTTTCCCCAACTTGATTAGAAGGCAAGCTTAGCTCTACCAAACAACACAAAATATGTTAGAAAAAACACAGTGGGTAAGGCTAAATTTAAGCAAATTCAAGTGGGAAAATATTATTTTTGCCTGTCCAGTGTTATCCATTAGCCAGAATTGCCTTTTCAATCCCTTATCCTATGAATCTTCCCCATCATGTAGAAGTCTGAAGAGAGTAATATATCAAAACAAATCAGTAAAAAACAGTTTATATCCACTGAAATGGAAGTCTTCCCATTTAGCTTAGTTTTTCCTAGTAGTTAGTGATACTATGAATATAGTCACTTCTTTCTATTAGCAAGCCTTCTAATGCAAATTGGCACTATTAGAGGAACTGTACCTTTTATGATTCAACACAAATGTGGCAGGCACATTTCTTCACACCTCTTTTAAATCTTCAAAGAAACTACGGAAACAGTCTGAAGCCTTGGTCAGCCACATGGGAATCTAAGCCATTAGCCCAGATCACTTCAGTACCATGTTGTGCACTGTCTACTTTAGGTAGTTACTGGTAGAACAATATGTACCTCAACAATCTTCTTCCTGGGGCAAGCAAAATGGCAGAGCAGAAGGAAGCAACACAACTAAGTTCCCATCAACAATTCCAAACATCTATAAAATGTACCAGATCCAATCCTGATGGAGAAATCCAGAAAAAGTCTCAGACCCATATTTGGACATTCTACCGACCCACACCAGAAGGAAGTGCTAACTGGAAGCTTTGTCACTCACAAATCCAAGGTGGAATAAGAAGGGGATTTATAAAGCACATAAGGGAGGGCTTCATTATTATACCCCCCCAAAAAAAGAGAGAGAGAAACTTTAGAAGTTAGTAGCAGTTTGTGATTTAGGGACAGAGCAGAGTCTCTTTACCAGTATCCATTACCAGAATAGAAATCTCAAACCAAAGAGGAATTTATGACTCTGTCACCCTGAGGCAGCAAAGCTTTCCAACCAGCTTATGGGCTGAGTCCAGCATCTTCTACTTTTATTAAATCCAGGTCAAGACCTTGCAGAGTTAAACCAGGGAGACACCAAATTGTTGAAAATTTCTAGATCCCCAAAAGTGATCCTGACAATCTGGAATAACACAGCACTCAAAACCCCAAGAAAGTGTTAATACAGCCAGCTCATAACATTCCTTTGGAAGTTCTGCAGCGCCCAACTCTGATATGAAGTCCACAGTCAGGAAGTAGTCTGGAAGAATGGGCCAAAAAAGAAAAAAACTACCATAAGGAGCTATTATGATAGTAGGAATGCTCAACAAAAACTCAGAAGAAGAGATCATGACTCCAAGACATCTACAAGCAATGCCTCAGAGAAAAAATTTAGTTTGGGCATAAACTAAACAAGTTGCTGGAAGAGATTAACCAAGAGGTTTTTTTTAAAGGAGTTAAAAATATTTTTTTATAAATAGAATGTGAATGTTTTAGTAAAATTTTGGAAAAGAAATGAGACAGATGGAAGAAACAACTTGGAAAAAGTGTTGAAAAGCTTGGCACAAGAGGTACAAAACCTTATCCAAGCAACAAATTCCTTATAAATTTGAATGGACCAAATAAAAACCAGTGATATCATAAGGCAAGGGAAAATAATAAAGTCAAAATGCTGGGGGGAAAACAGAAGAAAATATAAGTATCTCATAGGAGAAATAACTGACCTGAAAAATAGATTGAGGGGGGAAAATGTAGATGTGGAAATAGAATTTACCAATCACTTCCTAAAAGAAAACCCAAGATGAAGATTCCCAGGAACATTTTAGCCAAAATCCAAAATTTCTGGGACAAAGAAAAACTATCACAAGCAGCCATAAAGAAAAAAATTTGAGCACTAAGGAGCCACATTCAGGATCAGCCATCACTACAAAGCAGCAGAGAATTTGGAATATAATGTTACAGACAGATTTACAGCCAAGAATAACCTAAGACTGAATATAATACTTTGGGGGAGTAGGGGAAGGGAGAGATGAACCTTTAATGAAATAGAAGACTTCCAAATATTTCTGAGGAAAAGAATGACATTGCATAAAAACTTGGAAATGCAGAGAAACCTTAAAAAGTAACATGAGCTGCTTACATTCAAATTACAATTCAAATGCAAGATGATGCATGTGTCTGAACCCTATCATCATTAGGGTTCATAGAGGGAGTCCAGTTAGATAAGGTGCAGTATTGGTTCTGTTGTTTATGTCTTGATTATCTTTATTTAAAAAAAAAAAAAAAAGAATAGAAAAGAGAGAAAAGGAATACTGTGGTAGAAAGAAAAGGAATGTTAGGGAAATTATTGAGTTATACAAATAGCTCTCTATAAAATAAGAGAGAAGGGTAGAGGGGAGCATTTGACATTTGAACCTCACCCTCAGCTTAACCAGTCAGAGGGAAAGAGGAAGTGTGAGAAGGGAGGGAATTAAGGAGAAGATAGATTATGGGAGGGAGTAGTTCTTAAGAAAATAAACTCTGGGGATGTAGGAAAATATTTATAGTTTTTTAAGCTAGCAAAGAATGAGATTCTAAGGAAGCAACCATGAATTGGGGAATGGATAAACAAGTTATGCTAAAATGGAATGCTACTGTGCTTGAACTCCCTTTGGTATAAGCAGACCAATCATGATCCCAGAGAATTGATGGAGAAACATGCCACCCACCTTCTAATAGAAAAGTTGAGGAACTTAGAAGTGGAATAAGGCAAGTATTTTTTTTAGAACAGGCTCAATGTGGAAATTTGTTTTGATTGACTACATGATAGTAATTTTTGTTTTGTTTTCCATGTTTTCAATTGGAGTAGAAGAGAGAGAAGGCCCGTCTTGTCTGATTTTTCTTTTTTTTTAATCTTCTCCCTGATCTAGGACTTCCTCAGCCTCTCCTGGAACTGTATGACTCTCCTGTCTACAAAACAGTGTTGGAACGAATGCAGGGTTTCTTTTGTACTCTCTATGAGAATTGGTAAGAGATTGATATTTTCTATATTCTGTTCCTCACTATTCCTATTCATGGGCACATTAGTGTTAGAATGCCTAGTGATTGGTATTTAATTCATGTTCCTTTGGGTACCAATCATTTGAGTAAGTACAAATACAAATATTCTCTTATTAAGGACCAATGGCATTATCAACAGGTTGAACTTCTGGTTCTCCTCCACGATTCCCTTGTGAATATCATGGTTATTCCTTTTCCAATATTGAGGTATATTTGGTCTGAATCTTTTACATTCTTCTGTATTTCCTCATAGGACAAGTGACATACCTGGATTTAGGATGGCTAGAGTTCAAGAATTCTCTAGTTATGGAGTTAGTTAACTGGTACAGATGGCAAATTTACTGTGCATCTTTAGCTTGAATTATCCAGTAACAGCTATCCTGAGATAATTTTTATTATAAAGTCATTCTGCTTTAATTAATGTGCAACTAAAAGGCACTTAACCCTTGACTCAGAAATTTATTGGTTGTCGTTATTGATGAAGCAAGCAGGAGCAAATCACATTTTTGGTTTGTTTGTTTGTTTTTTTTTAAATTTCTTGGACATTAAGAACTGGCATTGGTGGGTACTGAATTTGCTGGTGATTTTCCTTTGTAGTTTCCATATCCTAGGGAAAGCAGGCTCTTCTATGCAGCAAGACTTCTACACTGTTGAAGACCTTGCCACCCAGCTTCTTAACTCTGCCTTTGTCAACTTGAACAGCATTCCTGACTACCGACTCCGACCCATGCTTCATATCCTTTTGGAATCTACCAAAAGAATTGGAAAATAAGAAATAATCCACATAGACTGAGGGATTTAATTATCTGGGTTCGTGAAAATTTCACTGAAAGAAAAATGACTTGAAACCTAAAAGCAATAGAAGAAAATTACAAAAAGAGACAGGAATTCTTGAAAGTTGTTTCTTAATTGGAACCTTATTAGCAAATCTTAAAAGATCTTGTTCATTCTCTTAGGATTAGGTCTTTTCCCTCAAATTTATTGGTTTGACTCAGACTTAGCTTGTGTAATTGTTGTGTAATTGCCAGTATGCTGCTTCTGTGGAAAAGCATCTTCATTTTGGCAATAACCCTTCACTTAGGGACAGAATGACATAGTGGGAAGAACTCTGGGTTTGGGAATTAGGATCAGAGTGCAAGTCTCCTCTCTGTTCATAATTGTCCTTGAGTGAGATACTGGACCTTTGTGGGCCTGTTTCCTCACAGTAAAAGGAGAGGTTGGGTTAATTGGCCTCCAGGATCCCTTCCATCTCCCAAGTTGTCCTGGGATCCAGATACTTTCTCATCTTGTTTTTAATACTGGCATCTTTTTTCCCCCAGAACTGTGAACCAGTGGAGATAGGAAGCAAAACTTGGTTGGAAAAATAACGCCTTCCCCTTTTTCTCACAGTGGATGAAATTTAGCTCTTGCAAATGTAAGCATTCTGGAAATGTAATAGAATTAAACAGCCAAACAGCTTAGCATGTTAGGGAAAGAGACAAGTCCAAAGGCTTACCTAACACTAGATAGTGTCTTTGGTAGCTTTAAAACCATTGGCAGACTTTTTGAACATGTTTATGGTGTACCATCTGACTGTCTCAGATTATCCAGGAACATTATGCTTGTGGAATGAGGGATATACCTGTGCCTTGAATATTATAGTCTCCTTAACCTACCTTCTTAACGGGTTTTTGTGAAACCTCTGGTGCTATTCTGCCCTCCAGAGCATTATGAAGCCCTTGTATCTCCCATCCTTGGACCCCTCTTCACCTATCTGCATATGGTAAGAGGGCACTATCAAAAGGATATTGAAAATCCCAGCTCAAAAGCATCCAGCTAAGGAGTTCAAGTTAAGAATGGTAGGGATTGTGGGGTAGGGCTATACAGGTAGTGTAAGGGGTTAAGTGACTTGCCTAGGGTCACACAGCTAGTAAATGTCAAGTGTCTAAGGCCAGACTTGAACTCGGGTCCTTCTAACTACAGTGCCAGTGCTCTATCCACTGTGTCATCTAGCTTCCCTCGGGTTAGGAATTCTTTGAAGCCTCAAGTTCTTCTAGATTGAATTTATGGCAAAAGTTTCTCTGGTTTCTCATTGTCTTTAAACAAAACTAATAACAGTCTAATTCAGAATATTACAAAAAAGCCTAAAATGTAAGTTTAGTCTTCTTATTGACTATGTGAATCTTGTATAGTTAGCTGCCTTTTCCTGTTTCTTAGGTTTTTCCTAATAACCAGGTTGTTATGGAAGGAGGGGATGTTAAACATTACTACAGAAAGAATCCACAAACCAGCTGTTTATATAAGTATAATAATGTAGTTTGGTAGCCTAAACACTTTAGAAACAAAATTCTTTCTCATTTAAGTGATCCTTTGAACTGTTGGTTATTATATTGAGCTGTGGTATTCTAAACTGTATCCTATCATCACTATTCTTTCTTGTAAGCCTCAAATGTGGCCATCTAGGTTGATGAAAATAGAAGTGTGGGAATCATATCTTTTTTTAAAAATCTATTATTTTTACATGACCATTTCCAGAAATGTTCCTTCTTTATAGAGAATTATCCCTTGTACAAAAACGTTTTAAAAGAGGAAAACAGAATTCACCTTATTTCCATTTGCTTTCCATTTACTTTATTTCATTTTTCTTCCCGTTTCTAATCATGTGTTATTTTCCTAGTTCTGCTTACTTCATTTTGCATCAGCATCTTTCCATGCTTCTCTGTAGTCTTCATATTTATGGTTTTTATGATACAACAACATCACATTCATTTTTCACGATGTGTTTGGCCATTTTCCAATTGATAGGTTTCTACTTTATTTCTTTTCTTGTTGGGTTTTTTCCTGCTCCCACAAAAGGTACTATTGTAAATACTTTGAGTCATTTAACCTACTTGGGAGGTAAGCTTAGCAATGGGATTTCAGGACCAAAGGATATCGATATTTTATTCGTGTTCTTACATAATTCCAAATTATTTCCCAGAATGAACAATTCACAACTCCTCTTTATAATATTTTACTATGCTTATCCTTTTCTTAGTCCTTCCAATATTGACGGTTCGCATCTCTTGTCACTTTTGCCAATTTCCTGGGAATTGATTTTGATTTGTATTTTTCTTATTAGTAAATTTGGGGCAAAATTTCACATGATAATAATTTGTTGTTCTCTTGAGCATTGCTTATTCATGTTATTTGATCAAATTTTTCTTTGGGAGAATGGCTTTTAGTCTTATGTATTTACATTTGTTCTCTTTTTATTTTGAAGATCAGATCATTATTCATCTTTTTGCAAAAAATTTTGGTTTTTTCCTGGTCAGCAGCTTGAGAAGGGGCATTATTCAAACTACTACATTTCTAGGAAGCTTAGATGACTTTCTTCTATCCCAAGGCTTCTTAAACATTTTTCTCACCTGACAACCCCTTTTCATCAGAGAAATTTTTACATAAGCCTAGATATACAGGTATAAAAAATAGGCATGCAAATCAAATATTAATTCATAATAAATTATGAAGAAATTTATTATAAAACAATTCTTTTATATGTGTATGTGATATATATATTTATAGCATATATAAATGTAATTTTACTATTTATTAAAGATAAAAGCAAATTTGTATACTAATGAGATAGATGTGCTTGTTTATTTTCACATAAACAATTAAATCTTGGCAAAATAATTTGATACCTTTTTCTGTCTGAATATTCAATTACACGATCCCATATGGGGTCCTGACCCACAGTTTAAGAAGTTGTTTTTTTTACCATTCCCATCCATAGAATGATAGAGTTCTGTTTATTTCAACTAACCCTTAAGTGGGAAATTATTTCCAACTCTTTCTTTTTATTTCCTCACTGTTTTCCAGAGGCTTTCCCAGAAATGGCAAGTCATCAACCAGAGGAGTTTACTGTGGTAAGAAATGTTTCTGCCTACAGTTTACTGGGCAGAAAGCCCTGCTTAAATAGCCAGTATGTCAGCAGACATTCAAATTGGAATCATTCTTGGGAAATAGTACACTCTTTGCTCAGATGTCCCAGGTGGGAAAGGAAAGATCTGTAGGCTGATATCCAGGTTAAATATTCTTAAATTAACAGGATTTTGATGCTTTGGAAATCTCCTCTGATCTATTATTATATAATCTGACTTTTCAGGTGCATCATTCCTCCCACTTCAACTTTCAGAATTGTGTGTCTAATACTAGATCATTTAGTGCCATATCCAGTTTTTGCTGTAATAAATGTAATGGAATGAAATGAGGAGTTTACAGTGGGAGGGTTCACTTTCCACCTGATTCCCAAACTTTTACCCTTTACCCTAACAACCCATCCAGTGTTATCTAACCCTTTGGCTCTCTTCAGCGGTGAAGAAGAGACTGCAGATGAAAATCCAGAATCTCAAGAGATGTTGGAAGAACAATTAGTGAGGCTTCTCACTCGTGAAGTTATGGACCTGATCAGTAAGTAACACATGAAAGAACAAAGAAAGAAGGGAAGGCCTAATTCTTATGGTTTAAGTGTTGTCATTTCCAAGTATAGATTTTCCATTATTTCAGGTGTAAATTATCTCACCCATTATCTCAGTACCTTTTGATCCAGCCAATCCTACTATGTTAAGTCAATCTTGAGCAAATACTCAGGAAATGCTGACTGATTTGATATTAAAAGATTAAAGGTAGTGTTAATGGTTATTGGATCAATAACAGGGTGTAAACTACTCATCCCTCTGAAGACAGCATAAGAGCTAAGTATAGCTAGAAGAGTTTATCTTAGACAACAGAGAGGGATTTGTCACGGTTAGGAAGGACATAAGCAAAAGAAAACTATAATCTCACTAGAAAATTATGGAGTGAATTTTTACCTAAAGGTTGAGGAAAATAATGAGCTCTTTAGGTTGTTCTCTTTCAGGAGATATAGAGAGTTTTCCTGCAAAATCTTAAATTTGGAAAGTAAATTTATCAAGCCAGAAAATCATTCCCCTATCACACACACCAAAGATGTTTTTATACTTACTACATGCCAACTTTCTGCCGTATCCCATGACCCAGAGCAGCATTAGAATACAGGCTTTTGTCTCCTAGAGGGACTATGCTTTTTATGGAACACCTTTTTTTCCTGTAATAACCCAGCCTTTCTCTACAGCTGTTTGCTGTGTTTCAAAGAAAGGTGCTGAACACAACACAGCTACCAATAGCACCACCACCAATACCAACACCCCAGCTGATGGAGAAGGTGAGCGAACAATTTATTTCCTGATTTCTTAGCTTTCTTTCCTCTTTGACCTTTATGCCACAGTTGTGCCTGTAAAGTTTATAATGTCTTTCTAGTAGTTTGGTAGTTGGCTCTTATGTCATAGATCTGGCCATGCATAAAGCTTTCCCAACATTTGAAGCTTATTGGGTGAATACATTTCTCTTCCATTAGAGGATAAACTGACATCTAGATGAGGGAACTTCCATCAAGCTCTTTTTTCTGACTCCAAATAGAATATGTCTCTAGGACAGAAAGTGCTGTACCTGAGTCAGGGAGAGCATCCAGGCACACATTAGACCATTGTATCTAGTTATGCAGATGTGCTTTCAGCTACTATTTTACCCTTGAACAAGATGTGAGAGGACTTCTCCGAAAGATGACACTAATAATTGCTTTCCTTTTGATTATAGATGAAGAGATGGTTTGTACAGAGGTAGCCCCCTCAGCCATGGCCGAGCTTACAGATCTGGGCAAATGTCTCATGAAGCATGAGGTGAGTGAATGGCAGAAATGATGGTAGTGTACTTTATCTGGCTCTCCATCTTTCTTTGTTCTCTTCACAAAATGAAATCATTCATAAAATTCCCTCATACATTCACTCCCTTTTGTCAAACTTTCAAATCCTAATAGTTCAAATCCTAAACAGAATCCTCAATAAAGTTCATTTTCTTTTCTTCCTTTCTTTAGGATGTGTGTACAGCATTGCTCATCACAGCCTTCACTTCCCTAGCCTGGAAGGACACCTTATCTTGCCAGAGGACCACCACTCAGCTCTGCTGGCCTCTGCTTAAACAAGTAGAGTTCCTCTCTCCTCACCCAATTCTTCTAAAGAGAGGATACTTTAAGAACAGAATCACCAAAGGATTATTGGTTAAAAGGAGGGTGTGGGCCTAGCAAAAGTTTAGTGGAAGGAGGACTAATTTTAGAATTTAGAATTAGAGGTCTTGGGTCACTTGACAGCCATTTTACTACCTGTTTGAAGAAGTCACTGTCTCTGGGCTTACAGTATCAAAAGAGGACATTGGACAAAATGATCCCTTCTAAGCAATTTTCTTAGCATTTCTAGGAAGCTTGAGGGGAAAAATTTGATACTGACAGTTTGTTTCCTCAGGTCCTCTCGGGAACACTCCTCTCTGATGCAGTAACGTGGTTTTTCACCAGTGTGTTAAAGGGTTTGCAGATGCATGGGCAGCATGATGGTTGTATGGCTGCACTTGTCCACTTGGCCTTCCAGATATATGAGGCATTGGTAGGTACACTAGAACCTGCCAGTTTGTTCCTGATGCCTTTCTAGTTATCATTCTTGAGGCTCTTGGCATGTTGTTTAATATTTACAAGCTAAGATGCCCAAATCTGTCCTCCTCAGTAGATATAATCCTTTTTCAGCGCCCCAGGTATGTAGAGGTGAGAGTTGTGATGGAACAAATCCCAGAAATACAGAAGGAATCTCTGGACCAGTTTGACTGCAAACTACTGAATCCTACACTGCAGAAAATTACTGATAAGCGCAGAAAGGATCACTTCAAACGCCTCATTGCTGGCTGTATTGGGGTAAGCCTAAACTTGGAACCATCTTATTATTGCCCTCTGAATGATAATCTCCTTTTCTTTCCCTACTTGTTTTTTGAAACCATCGGGTATTAAAAAACAAACATAGAGAGAAAACCTCAAACTAGTCTTACCAGGTTAATAGTCTGTCACTAAAAATAGAAGAATGGAACTTTTCATTTGCAGAGAAACAGGGAGCCCCATTGCTCAGGTTTTCATAATACCTCTGCTTGTTTCTTACAGAAACCTCTGGGAGAACAGTTCCGTAAGGAAGTTCACATTAAGAATCTTCCATCACTCTTCAAAAAACCAAAGCCGTTGCTGGAATGTGATGTGCTGGAAAATGAGGATGGATGCTTGAGCACCATCTTTGAACCCTGATATGGCCATTTGAACAATTTTCCCAGGCCTTCATTGTCATCTCTTCTCCTTCCCCCTCATAGCTAACCTATAGCTCTATCTCCACTGCCTCCTCTTCCAGTACTGACCTGGAGAAAGAACCAGGCTTGGAGACGGAGAGCCAGTGACTGTCTCCAAGAAGTGGCCAGAAGCAGTTACATTGATGTCATTTTCAAGGGAGTTAGGACTTACATTATTCTGTCTAGTTCTCCCAAGATGTCTCCCAAACCACTCAAGAGCTCCATGTCTGGGCATTTTCAAGAGAAGCCATGAGCAGAACTATAGTTCCTTGTTGTCATTTTTCCCTTCTCCCTTTCCGAGTACCCTTTTTGCAGCATATGTAGAATATGGGATTGGGGTTTCTGTTCCACTGGTTTGCGGCTGACTGCAGGCGCAGAAATGGATGTATATGCCCATTCTTGACATCTTTCCCCACCATGTGCTGGGGAAAGGAGCAATGGGAGGCAGATCTATTTGGGTTTCTATTTTGTTGCTGGATTGGGATGGTAAATGAAATGCATGTATGGCCAACTCATCTTGGCCCTTAGGAGGAGTATAAACATCATAGCTACAAGTAGCTATGGTCAAGGACAAGATCCCTTCAGAAATTGGCCAAACCCAAGTCCTAGCTTCCCTATGTGAAGGGGAAGCCTTCCCATCATTCATGAGAGGATGACATCTATTGTTTATTACTAATGACTAGATGACATTCTCTCATTAGCAGGGGTTCCTCAGGAGCAACAGCCACAATCTCGAACCAATTCACTTGATGCTCGGGTGCTTTGTGGGCATCCAAGGTTATTGGACAGAATTAAGCAGCATCTATTCCTAGGAGCTGGCTAAGTTTATTAGCTTTTTCTCCCATAACTTGGTCCTTATAGCTTGGTTTCCAAGTATCCTAGTTCAGGTGCCTTTAATAAGTTCATGGCTTCTGAAGTTCCAACTGCCTATAGGACATTTTCCTCATAAATACCATCAGTCATGGCTCATTAGAGCTGCCCATAGTTTTGAAAACCCCATTCTAGGGTTATAACAAAACACCCAGGCCTCCTCTAAAATCTAAATTTAAAATGAGCTGGAAATGTATTTGGCAAGGATTCTGTAGTTCATGGACCCATAGAGAAGAACAAGAGAAAGCTGGGAAAATGTCTCAAATCCAGTGTGTCTACCTGTATTGCACAGACTTCCTGTCCTCTACACACACATTCAAGTATTCTGTTGTAGTATTTTTAAGTTTTTCTGTTGACCACAAAGGCAGTTTGGGAACATGCCTTCTACTAGCTTTGACTACTGCCTCAGTGGAACTCTTTATACTTGTGTGTGGTTGGGGCCATGAAGGGAACAGTTGTATTTATTGTGTTGTGATAATTTTTAACATCTTGTGATTTCATGTTAGTTTTTTTTTAATTGTTTTTAGAGCCTTTTTGTAGAAACATTAACTGAGGCACATTTCTGCATGTCAGTAAAAAATCTGAGTTTGATATACAAGTTTAATATACAAGCTGCCTTTCTCATAGTACATACTACTTCCATGGCACTTCAAAGTTATTGTTTTTATGTTGTTCTTCTAATTGAGCTTACCAATTTCTGTCTTTTCCCCATTGACTTGGGGAGCATAATCTGTATGCCAGATCTTTTCACTGCAAAGTTGACACTTTGAAAAAGTAATCAAGAACGCTTTTGAATTGAGGTCTAATCAGTGATTGCAGTCCCATTTCCAATGATATTCTCTTAAGAGTCTTTTAGATATCCAGACTATTAGGGAATCAATTCCCAGGATTTATTTGAAAAGTGAAGCATCTCCATCAAGCAAACCATCTTGCCATCCAGTTGTTGTCTGCCACTAAGTCTCCGCAAGATAATTCAGTCCATCTGAACTGAATCCAGTTCATCCAGGAAACGTCGACATTTCCCCATTAAAACTTTGATAGCTTCACTCACCAGGACTTCAGGGGGCAAGACACCTGTTGATTCCACTGAGACTGTAAATGTTAAAACATTTAAGAACTTAATGCATTCTAGAAATATAAACAGGAGAGAGAAAGCCTGCCTGTAAAAAGCTCAATTGTAGCAGACAATATAGAGCTACAGGGCTGGGAAAAGGAAATCCTTTTCCCAGGGTGTGGGATCGATGTGTGATTTTCAGTTTATACCTACACCTTTCCCCCAATACTCACATATGTAATGATCCCGGACTCGGGCCAACCGCACCAACTTCTTAAGGTTTTCGTGCCGAAAAATCTCTCTGCTAAAGGTATCCAGACGGGGGTTGGCAACTGTGGCTACTTTCTTTCCTGATTGGTAAAATGATATTACTGATTCTGTCAAAGCGAAATCATACTCATATGCATCATTAAATCAATCAGATCTCTGAATTTCTTCAACTGCATTATCTGTAGCCAACAACTTGTAATGAGGCTTCAGAAATGCTCTAAAGGGTGTTATTGTTAGAAATGAACATTATAACAATCAGCTACCTGCTATAAACTTAAGAATCCCGAGAAAGAACAGTAACAATCAGGAAATATGACAATTGAGAAGTGTCTTCAAGGACTTTAAAATGTGGGGATATAAGCATCCCTTAAAGATACCTTTAATATCTTGCACCTGAATGACACCAGGAGAAAAGCATCGACTCAGCTCCTCAGCTGCTTCTCCCTCTACGGGCTGTAGTAGAGTGATATCTGGCAACAATCTGTAACTAGCAGTGGCTACAGGAGAAAATTTTGCATGGTCTTTGCCTGAAGAAGACAAGAAAGCCACAATATTATCATGCTTTGAGCTACACCATTAGCATTTCCAAACTGAAAACTTTATAGGAGACTAGCTATAGCTGGACTAGCACCCAACAATCCTCACCGATGCCTTTGACACAATGCATAAGTAGGTCTAGCTCTTGGCCAGGACGTAGCTGAGCAATAAGGATGTCATCATGTAC
This sequence comes from Antechinus flavipes, assembly GCF_016432865.1. Lineage (NCBI taxonomy): Eukaryota > Metazoa > Chordata > Mammalia > Dasyuromorphia > Dasyuridae > Antechinus > Antechinus flavipes. The sequence continues at coordinate 206,251,647 of NC_067401.1, read as the reverse complement.
AGGACGAATGGTGCCTTCGGGAAAAACATCTGCTTGGTTCCCCAAGGGTATCCATGTCATGTGTTTTGTGTATACTACAGGATAGGACAAAAAAAAAAATGTCACTTTTTGGATAATCTGAAGGAAATTTGGAAGGTGTCATTGGAAGGCCCAGATGGCCTCTGTGGTCTGGTGATAGTGGCAGAAGCTCCTCCTGCCTCCCTATGTACTGCTAGATTTACAACTATAAAATCTTACCCCTGCATTTTACAGATGAGACTGGAGGTCAAAAACAAAGTTTGCCTAAGATCATATAAGAAATGGAACTGGCTTTGCACCTTTGTTTTTCTAATCCTGTCACCACTAACCTTTGTGATTGAGATAAAGTTCATTAGGATCAGAGGAGTCTTTGGCAGCTTGAGGATTACGGGTACACTTGACTTTCAGCTGAAATTGCAACGTGTCTATCTCAGTACCATCTTCATCACCTGCACACGAAAGAGGGGTTATTTTACGCCAACCCACAACCTCTCTTCTTTATCCTACACCAAATCTCTCCTTTCCTACCTTGGTTCCGATATTCAAAAAGCCGGGGATCAGCACGAATGGGAATGAGACCCAAACGATGGGCCAGTATCTCATCCTGCACAATGGATGTATTGTTGTACACAAAGACTTTTTCCACAGCCATGGTTGGAACCTAGATAAGGAAATGATGCTGCTCTTTGAAAATATTCAGTAAACAAAACATTCAAATATAAACAGAACAGACCCTCTCTTTCCTTCCACCGGGGAAGAAACATTTTCTGTTTCTAGGTACTCCTTTAAAAAAAAAAAAAAAAAAGGTAGGGGAATGGGGGAGTGGGGGTGGAGAATTGAACAAACACAAGCAACTAGAAGGAAACTTACAAATTTACCAAAAAAATTAAGCAAGCCGAAGTAGTAAATGTGGATATAACAGGGTGGTTCTTTCCTTTTCACTTTCCCCCTCTTCACAAAGTCTTACCATCACCTCTTCCCTGCAAGTAAGTACCATTACTACCTCAGCTAATAAGATTCTCCGAAAAGCATTGGCAATGGCAGCATCAATTCCAACCATATCAAATTCCAGTGAACTTTCGTCCATGTGCACCACATCCACGCGGAATTCCTAAAAGAATTTGGGGGAGAAGGAGCGCAAAGATTCATCTGCACTCCCTTCTGCGGCACAAGCTTCCAGGACTCGCCTTCCCCTCCCCTCCAGAGGCTCCTCTGGGCCCCTGGCCAAACCTTTAGCCTCGCGGGTCCCGTGCTCCCCTCACCAGCTCCCCTGTCACCACTCGGCGTCCTCTCACCTTTTCGAAGCGGCTCTGGTCCCATGCATCATCGAAGCCGCAATAATTTCCCGGGAAGTCCGTGGTATGAACCTAGACCAAAAAGGCACAGTGACGCTAAGGGTCCGCACCCTGCCCTCCGTACACATCCCGGTCCTGTTCATCACTTGAGTCTTACATTTCGGACCCCGAATTCCCCGAGTACCACGCGGCTCCGCATTTCCTCCACCGCTCCGGAGGCCGCCATCTTTTACAGCACGTGATTGCTGCACACTCAAGGCGCGTGCGCACTAGCCTCTTCGCGTCGTCGCCGTGGCGACAAGCGTTTCCTGGGTCTCGCGAGATAGAATAGACCTGCTGTTTCCACGTCTACAACTTCCGGGTGGGGTTGCCTAAACATCCGGTCGTCTTCCTCTGGGAGCATCCCACGGTGGGGGAGACTCTTATCTGTCCCACTACCCACCTTGGGGCTGGGCCCTCTCCGTGTCCTCTGCGCAGTCCCTGCGCGAACCCGAGTGACCGGAACCTTCGAGGGACATGGCAACCCCTGTGGCCCCGGTGGGAGGTACCCGAAATGGAGCCTCCCCCGAATGGGGGGGCTTCGAGGAAAATATCCAGGTAATGATCCATTCTGCCCCTCAATCTTCCCGGACTGGCCGGCAGATCCCTCGCGAGGTTCTTGCAGCAATCAGAACGTAGAGTCTGAGTCTGTCCCCTCTACTTCCTTTCCCTTTGCTTCTCCCTCTCCTTCTCCTCTCTCTCCTCCTCCTCTTTCCTTATTTGTGACCTCCCCATTCCAACCCCATGCCGGATCTTGGGATTTAAAGCCGGGAGACCTCGGAGACCATTTAGTACAGCGCCCTTGTTTTACAGAAGCGGAAACTGAGACCCACAAACGGGAAGCAGCGTAATGCCACAAACGCCGTAAGCCAGGGAAATTCCTTTCCACATCTGAGTCCGCCCCCTAAGTAGTACCTTTTTTTCTTCTCCAGGCCCTTCCGTGGAGCTGGAGAAAAAGAGCTCCTGGCTTTGGGCCGAAGACCACCCGCACGGAGAGTCAGTAGTCCCTCCACAGTATTGACTGAGTGCACCCTGTATTGAAAGGGAAGGGAAAGGACTTGATTGGCCTCCAGGGCCTCAAATTGGGCCGAGAGGGAAGATCAGTTTACTCCTTCAACAAATATTAACAGAGCTTTTACTGCATACTTGGGGAGATTCAAAGAACTTTGAAGTTCAGTCCTGACGATTAAGGAACTATGACAAATATCATGGGAGAAGGAGAAAACGGCCCCATGAAAGATCCCAGAAAAATAGAGAAAAAACTTTATTTGGAATGGAGGATGCGGAAATTTATGATATGTGTACAAATTAAGTAAATATAAAGTAATTCCAAGAGGAAGTAAAAATTGGAGGAGGGGAGAAGGGGAAAAGATCAGAAAACATTTGATAAAAGGCAGCATTTAAGCTGGATTTGGAAGGACATTAACCCAAGTGGAAGGGACAGCAATCCAAGTATTAGGAAGACTGCAACATGGGAGGAAATTATTCTGGAATACCAAATTTGGTTGGAATTTACTAGGAAATGATGAGAGAGCATTTGATTTAGTAAGTGATACTCTTTGTCTCTATTGATGAGAATAAGGAAGAGGGTAAGGGAGAAAATGTTCCACAGAAACTCATTCTCTGTCCTCATTGGAGAGAAAGAAACAGGACAAAAAAATGAGTTTGGCTGACTAAAATGTAGAGCCTGAGCCTGAAAAGTTTAAAGTCTTTAGAGAAAATACCTAGAGTTGGGAGAGACAGGAAGATTCAGTTCAGACAAAATGGTTACTGTATATAAAACATTTCTAAACATTAGGGGTATAGAAAAATTATACAGTCCCTGTTCTCAGGAACATTTCATTTTAATGGGAGGGAAAGGAGTGAAGTTAAGAATATATTTACAGGTTTGTAATTACAAAGTAATTCTAAAAGGAAGGTGGCTAATAGCTAAGAAAGAATCAGGGAAGTGGCACTTCAAAAGGAGGCTGGAAGTATAGAAAGTTGAAGAGCTACTAAACATGAGGCACCATTCGTGAAGAAGTTATAAAGGTGAGAAGTGAAATCCTAGGAAAATAGTAGCCTAGTTTGCTTGTTAAGAGGAGTAGATGAATGGGAGTAATATAAAATAATTCTGGGAAGGAAGATGAAAACCAAATTGTGTAGGACTTGAAATGCCTGCTGGGTTTTTGTTTTTTTTATGGGCAATAAAGCACTTTTTAGGCACTGTGTGTATAAGGTTTGTGATATATTCATTTGTACACTCAGTCATAACTAGATCTACATTTTAGGAAAATCCCAGTTTTCAGATAAGAGAAAGAGGAATAGTGATAGCGAGCTGAATGGATAGATTAGAAAATTCAGCCTGTTATTAAAGATTTTTAAAGCATTTAGCACAATGCTGGAGGTACAAATAAAAATGAAGATAATTCTTGTCCTCATGGAGCTTACAACATAAAAGGAGGCTGACAATGGGGAGAGGTGTCTTGAGTTGAAGTTAGGTGGTGGGACTCAGGGAGAAAAACGGTACTGAGCCTCCCTCTAGGACACTTACACAGCTCTCCCCCCTTTAAATAAAAGCCCTGGAGCCCATGGCCCTGCCTTCCCCGCATAGATCCAATCAAAGGGGCCAAGAGTATTGATGAGATGTAAGTACCATGGTTATTAATCTGGATTCAATACAGACTATATCTTTGACCCCACAGGGTGGAGGCTCAGCAGTGATTGACATGGAAAACATGGATGACACATCAGGATCTAGCTTTGAAGATATGGGGGAGCTACATCAACGGCTCCGTGAAGAAGAGGTGGATGCAGATGCAGCTGCTGCTGAGGAGGAGGATGGAGAATTCCTGGGAATGAAGGGTTTCAAGGGACAGCTAAGTCGTCAGGTGGCTGATCAAGTAAGCAATACTGAGCTTCTAATAGGCTAAGGAATAGCAAGCTTCTGTCCAAGCTATTCCATTTGTGTCTCCATCTTTAGGCAGGATGGTCCTTGTATCAGCCAAACAAGAATCTCTCCTATTCTGGAAAATTTGAGCTAGTTTCTAGAAACCAGAAGAGGCTCTTAGGGGGTTACTTTCTTTATCTCTTTCTCTCAGATGTGGCAGGCCGGAAAGAGACAGGCCTCCAAGGCCTTCAGCCTCTATGCTAATATCGATATCCTTCGGCCTTACTTTGATGTGGAGCCTGCCCAAGTTCGAAGCAGGTAAGAGTTCTCTTTTTCCCATCCTAGCTATTCTTCCCCATCTCTGCCAGAATCACAGTAGCAGCCAGCTGACTCGGCTTCCCTGATCCCCATACCCATGCCCCTTGACCAAGTCCTCCAGTGCATTTTGTTCTACAGGCCTGAGTCCAGAAATATGACTCCAGTCTCAGGGCCAGCTTTTGTGAAGGTCATACATCACAAGAGTACATAGGTTCTTAAGCATAGAAATACAAGCAAAAGCAAATGCAGGTAGAGTGTTTGCCTGCATTTTTTCTCCTCTCTATCACAGTTATTAATGTGCTTAGTTTCTCTCCCAGCACCCTAGGACAAGTGCCTCTGTCTTACCTCTCTTTCTCTTATACTTAAAACATTGACTTGAACATAATTAATATTCGATAACACAGAAGATGTAAAGTAGTGGAAAGAGTACATAGTTCAAATCTTATACCAAGTAGCTGTGAGATTTGGAGTAACTTAATTACTTCTCTGAGCTTTCTAATTGACAAAATAGGGATAATATTTACCCTGTCTACTTATAAAATTGTTCTATTGTGTTTTATAAACTTTGGTCATGACATAAAGGTATGGCTGTAATCTTGAACAAGTTTCTTACACTCTTTTTACTCATCCATAAAAATGAAAGTCTTGGACAATATTTTGTCTTTCAACTCTAAATCCAGTAACCCTAGGGGAAATAAAAGAATCATTTTTCACTAATATTACAGAGTCTTCTTCCTAGCTGTGCTACCTTGGGCAAGTCATTTATTCCCAATTGCCTCCGGGAAAAAAAGTGTGTGTGTGTGTGTGTGTGTGTGTGTGTGTATTAGACAGTCGTTACCCATACTAAGTTAAACACATTTCCATACAGTCCACAATTTCTCAGTCCCTCAGGTAGAGCTCTTCAAGATCTCCTTGTTTCCCATTGGCCCAGTTTCCTCAAAGACTTTCCCCTTCTGGTGATGGCACCATAATAGAAGAAGGAAAGAGATCCCTCCTAGAAATGATTATCCTCAACCCTGTCCTCTCATCATTCCTATTTTATAGGCTTTTGGAGTCCATGATTCCTGTTAAGATGGTCAACTTTCCCCAGGTAAGTGGTAATGGTCCCTTTTGTTACTTGATATTCCCAAATATTCCCAAGTAGAAAATGCTAACCCAGTGAGGAACAGTAGTTTGAATGTGTGGGAGCTTGGAAGGTTTGGGCAAAGTCACTGAAAGGTAGGGTGGGAAATCTGACCCAGGACTCAGGGCCAAGGGCTCCAAGGAAAAAGCTCAGGTTGGGAGGGCAGAAGTAGAAGGGAAGGCTGTCAGTTAATTGAACATCGCAAGCTGAGCTAGTGTCTCCACAGAAAATTGCTGGCGAACTCTATGGGCCCCTCATGCTGGTGTTCACCCTGGTTGCCATTCTCCTTCACGGGATGAAGACATCTGATACCATAATTGTAAGCAGATCAGGGGGCTGAGGTTAATGAAGGGGCTTTCCAGGGCTGTGCTACTGGGCTTAAGGACATGTGCTTGGGTATTATTAAATGAAGTGGGAAACACTGGGACAAAGGGTAAATGGCGGCTTTGAGAGAGCTGATGAATAGGACTCAGACGCTTGAGAAAAAGAATGAGGGAAGTGAGAGTGAAAGGTTTTGTGTGATTAAATCAGTCTTTTTTTTTCCTCACCCCAGCGGGAAGGCACACTGATGGGCACTGCAATCGGCACCTGCTTTGGCTACTGGCTGGGTGTTTCATCTTTCATTTATTTCTTGGCTTACCTGTGTAATGCGCAAATCACCATGTTACAGATGCTGGCACTGCTGGTAAGAGGACCATGTGGGTGGGCAGGCAGCAGACAAACTCTCTGACCCTCAGCTGGATCAATCCCTTAACCAGCCAAGGCCAGAATGAGAGGTATCTGAGTCCCTGGGATAAAATTGGGAGGTTCCCCAGGCCTGCCACCAAGTGCCATCTCTTCTCATTCCTCAGGGTTATGGACTCTTTGGACATTGTATTGTTCTCTTCATCACCTACAACATCCATCTCCATGCTCTCTTCTATCTATTTTGGCTGTTGGTGGGTGGATTGTCCACCCTGCGCATGGTGAGTTGGGGAAGGAGTTATGAGGGTGAGGGGTATGAGAGGAGGCCTGAGAATGAAGGCATAAATCTAAGAGTGGCTCATGAATGGGTAGATTCTTCGCCCCCAACCCCAAACCACCAAGGTCATGGACATGAAGAAAGGTCATTCGGCCAAGTGCAGAGACAGCTCCCCACTCCCACCCCCTTGCTGTCCTTCCTACCCACAGTGTTTGTCCCAGGATGGGCCAGGTTTACTTGAACTGTGACATCCTTTGTGGCCCCAGGTGGCGGTGCTAGTGTCAAGGACAGTGGGTCCCACACAGCGACTGCTTCTCTGTGGGACCCTTGCTACTCTACACATGCTCTTCTTACTTTACCTGCATTTTGCCTACCACAAAGTTGTGGAAGGTAAGTCATGGATGTGGGTGGGGGTAGGGAAGGGAGTGGAGGGTGATTATTGGCTGCTTTTTTCTAGTTTGACCAAAGAATGAAAGAAAGGAGAGGGAAGTAATCCCTGTTCTAGTCCTGTCTCCTCCCTACAGGCTTCTCCAGCACTTCCTGAAATGTTTTTGAGGAACTCTTGCAGCAAGAAATAGGCATTAAGTACTGTGTGCCGAGCATTGGAGATACAAAGGGAAAACAACAAGAATAAGACTTGCTCTCACTGAGCTTTCACCCTAATGGGAGGATCACCACCATCTCTTTAAGCTAGGTTAGATGCAGTACAGGAGCCAACATTAACAAACTTCCTAGAGGGTTCAAGTACATTGTCTTTAAGAAGATTCCCTAGAGTGCCCGGTACCTCAGGATGACCTTCAGAGCCCAAGGAGAACTTCCAGGGTGGGTTGTGTTTCAGTATCCAATCTAAGCCATTCAGAAATTCTGTGTTTGCCTCCTTTCTTTCTTCTCTTAGGGATCCTGGACACCCTCGAGGGTCCCAACATCCCCCCCATCCAGAGAGTCCCCCGAGACATTCCTATCGCAGGGCTCCCTATCGCCGTGCTCAATGCCACAGCCAAGGCTGTTGCCCTGACTCTGCAGCCACACTGACTCCATCCTGGTCTTTTCAAATATCCCCTCCACTCAAGTTCAGCTTGCTGGTCCCCACAGCATCGTGGGGAAGAGGATTAAAGGACAGTGTTGGTGACCTGTGTCTTTTTGATGGGGGTTGGGGCTTCTGTGGAGCTATGGATTCCCCCACCAATATTCCTGCATCTTTTCCAAGCTTATGAAGAGAGTGGCCCGGAGCTCCTTGCCCAGGATCAGGGCTGTTCTTCCAGGGCAGAAAGTATGTCAGGCCCTCTGGGTCCTCCTCTCCATTCTCCCCCCCCCCCCCCTTTTCATTCTCTCTGTACCATCTTGCTAATTATAGACTTGATAATTAAAAGATTAATTGGGATCTGGAAATTCAGCTACTCTTCCAGTGGCCCGCCCTGCCATCACCACTTTTCTCAGCTGGTGCCCATTATAAAATATCCCCTTCTTTTCAGCCTTTCACATTTTGTGGTAGGGAGGAGGGTGTGGAGATTGGGGGAGCTGGGGTAGGTACCTAGGAAGCAGGGCATAAATATGTAAACTCATTTGGGTCAGAAGATTGAGTAGCAACAGTAGATTCAGCTAGTTGGGTCAGTAGACAGGCCCGAATCAGGATAGTAGTGTCTTCCAGACTTGACACAGATTTTTCCAAAACAAGTCGTTTCCTGTGCATGCAGCATGGAACTAAACCAATCTTTCCCAGCACTTACCCTAGTATGATGTGTGCAAAGACATCCAGGCTTTCACTTTCTAGCCTATTAACCCAAGATATACATTTGCATCATTATCAGAAAACTTGTTGTAGTGCACTAGGGCACGGTCTATAGACTCCTGTTTACCTTTAATAGGTTAAAATTGCAAGGCAGTTTCTGGTTGATTAAAGGGCAATAGGTGTTAGGTGTAGGAATACAACATTTGAAATTAATATGTCTAATACACAGTGGAGGGTGGAGAGTGATGGCGTATGTTTTTCCGAGAGTATAAGCATCCTTCAACCCAAGACTTTGGAGAAATGGGGTTCAAAATACATTTCACTTGATGGTGGTCCTGGTTGGAGAAAACAATTTCTACATTGCTGAGATTTTGAGCAAACTATCATGTTCTGCTCTGTAGTCCTTAGCTCCTCCTGGCTTCCTATTTATACTAGGGGTGTCAGCCAGAAAGCATTCCCTGTTTCCCCACTTCTGCATTTTTTTCTGGGGAATAATGGTAGTAACAGTTGACATATATTGCTTCCCCATGCAAAGCACCATTACTTTTGAACTCCACAATACTGGCCAAATTAGAAGATAAATGGTAAATCCTACATTGCAGATGTAGAAACGGGGTCAATGAGAGGAAAGTATATATCTGAAAATGCAAGGAAAGGAATATGCATTTATTTATAGTTCACATTGAGTGCTAAGCATTGTAAGTATCTAGCAAATATTCTCATCTCCATTTTACTACTGGGAAAATCAGGTATACACTGTAGATAGTGTTAAGACCAAACTTGATTACAGGCCCATTGTTCTATCCACTGTTGTTCTAGCGGTTCCAGAACTAGGCAGTGCTCCCTGGGTCTGCACCCATGTTCAATAGAGTGCCGTGGGTGGGTTCGGGATGATTGCTCTCCCAGAGTTCGAATCTGGCTTTAGACACGCTCTCGTGACATTGAAACCTTAACCCTGTATGCCTCAGTATTTTCATCTTTAAGATTAGCTGGAGTAATACATGTTAAACCATATAAAGAGGGTCAGGCAGAATCTGACGCTATTGGACACCACCAGCTACCTGGTTTTTAAACTAGGGCTCTAGTTCCCACCTTTACCTTTGTTTCCCTTACTCCATTTGGGCCTGCCTTCATGCTGATATCTGTGTAACCTAAGCTCAGACCTAGAAAGGTGCTTGAGGTAGTGCAGCATCACACACACCCACGCCCCGGCCTGGCAGAGGTCGTCTGCTTACCGGGCGCAAGGTGAAGTGGGTAATCGGACCAGTCCCACGGAATCCCCACGCACGAAATACATCACGTCACTGCGGCTGGGACAAAAAGGGCGGGGCAAACGAGCAGCGATCTGGGGAGGAGGAGTCGAGGGAAGGCGGGGGCAAATTAAAGGGCCTGGGGAAGCAAGGATCTCTGGGTCCGGAAACCAGAGGGTCGCATACCACTAGGAGAAAATCGGGTTCGGGGCTGAGTATGTGTGGCAGTATGGGCCTCCACCCATATATACACATACATACACAAGTGATTTCACGCAGGGCTCGCCCCCAACGTGATCCTCCCAGGGCATCTCTCCAGCGTAGGTCGATGACCCTAGTTCAGTCGGAAGGGAGAGAACTTTGTTAGCAATCTCACCTCCCAGCTTTAACCCCGCGATCCCGGGAGATGAGGAGGTGAGGTCACCTCGCCCATGCCCACTGCCTCGGCTCCTAAGTCCTTCTCGTCTGGATGGACTGACAGCGGCGGGGCTGTCACAAGCCCCTTCCTAGACCCCGGGCTCGGGCTAACCCGATGGCCTGTCAGTGGAGCGAGGATTGGATTGGGAGAGGGCGGAGCGAGAGGCCGTGACGCGGCCGTTGCTGTGGAAACCGGCCGCCCTCCCCGGCAAAGCCGCTGGAGCCCCAGGCCGGAGCCCGAGCAGATCCCGAGCCGCAGCTCTCCGCAGCGGGGTTCTGCGGCCGCGGCCCACGGAGGAGCGATAACCAGCATCCGCCCGGCCCAAGGGAGACAGGGAGAGGCTTCGAGGAGGGGAAGCAGGAGGAGCAGGAAGCCCCGGGGCACGTGCTCCATCTGCACCGGCCCTCCTGGTCCGGGGCCACGCGCCATGAGCCGAGGCCCCGGAGCCTCCGCCGCCCGCTGCGCGGGGCCCGGGGCTCGGAGCTCTCAGGGTACCTGTGCCGCGGCCGGGACCCCGCCCGCTCGAGTCAGACCGCACCGCTGCCTCTAGCCCGGCAGCGGAGCCCCGGGCTGGGGCCCGCAGGCACGGAGCGCCCTACCCGCCGCGCGCCCCCGCGCACACCCGGGTGCCCGGCTCCTCGCCCCCGGCGCCCTCAGCGGCCCGGCCCCGCGGCGGAGACGATGCTGCCCAGCTCCATCCAGATCTCCGGGGAGCCGCTATCGAGCGCCGAGGTGAGGGACATTTGTCGTGGCCTGAGGGACAACGCCGTGCGCCTGCTGTCCCTGCGCGGCTGCCGCCTCTGCGACCGTGACTTCGCCCGCATCTGCCGCGCCCTGGCCGGAGCCTCGTCCCTGGCGCAGCTGAACCTCAATCTGGGCGTCGTGTCCAGCCCCGGGCGCGTCAAGCAGCTGGCCGAGGCCCTCAGGGTCAACCGCTCCGTCCAGTCCCTCTTGTGAGTGTCCCAGGCGTGGGCTGGGGAAGGGGATGGGTTGGGCAGGGGGCCCCCTCCCGGTACCTCAACCCGGCTCCCCTGGGTCACTGCCCCCTTTGGGACTCCCAGGCACCACCCGACTTAAGGAATGAGACCCTCCCCAACACACAGGGGAGGACCCCGTAACCTCATTTTCATATACTTTGTCAGTTCTTGTCCCCTTTTCCCCTCCCAGAGACACCCTCCAATATCTTCCTCTCCCCCCACCCCCTTACACTGTTTATTCTGACTCCCATTTAATAATACCTTAATGACCTTGGCAATTCCCATCTACTGAGCTTCACTTTCATTTATAAAATGAACTGGAAGCCTAGATTAACCCCTTAAGGTTCTTTCTACTAAAATCTTATCAACTTTGGAAACTCATTCCCACCCTCACTTTCTAAGTATTCCCCACCAAATTCTCCCAGAGAAGAATACTCCTTTAATAAGGCGTTCTCATGTCATCTTCCATTAGAAGTCAAGATCTGCCTCATCTAAGTGACGTCTTTTGTTCCCGTGCTGAACCTGGCTACTCTCTTGCTACTTCCCGTGCTGAACCTCCTTTTTTAGGGCAGTTTCTCCCTAAATTCCTACTTAGGGTCTAATTTTTATTTCCCATAAATTCATCTCTAACTACTCACCCCCTCCCCGAGCTGTAACTCCTCCTAATGCTCTTCTCAAGATGAAAACCTAATTCCCAATTCTGAATGGGGTTTTCCTTTTCCCATGCAGGATATACTCTGCCCTAAATTCTTACCAGATACTCCTGACCTCCCATCTTAGGGCATTCTGGCTTTCCTCTTTTAATTCCCCTGACGCAGCACATTGGACCAGCTTTCCTTCACACACACCCCAAAGCCCAGCCTTCCACTCCACCAATCCTTCACCTTCAGTCCTCTCAGATTGAGCTTTCTCCCAAAACTCCATCCTTCCAGAGGTCTCCTCCCTCCCCCATAAAGACCTGAACTCACTTCCACTTTGACCCCACAATCTCCCAGGCCCCTCTGTGATACTTTGGCTAATTGGATGTGATTTTCTTCCACTTCCTCCCTGCACCCCCAGCCTGCCCCACCACATGACCATTTACAGAGGGCCACTGCCCCAGCATGCAGAAAGCAAGACCACGCTTTGTGTAAAGAGGCTGGTGCTTGATAGCCATGACTGCCTCCTCACTCTTCTCCCCACTCCCAGCCTTCATGGGAGCCCCCTAACAGATGCCGGATTGGCCCTGCTCAACCCCGCCCTGGCCCTGCACCCTGCCCTCGTGGCCCTAGACTTGGGGGACTGCATGCTGGGGGATGAAGCCATCAATCTCATCTGTGGTCTCCTGCCCCCTGATGGGGCTAAGTCAGGTGAGCAGGGCAGCGCAGAGGGTCGTGACCAAAGGGACAAGGGCATTAGGTGGGAATTTCTGTGCTTCTCCTGAAGCTGACTTGTCTCCTTTTCCAGCAGTTTTGTGGGTTCCACTTCCAAAGGTGGGAGGTTATTCTGCTTAAGGGGTGGAGTAGGAATTACAGAGCCTAATGCATTTTAGGGGTGGAATGTCTTGGACTCCCGAGGGGAGGGGTTTTTGGAAATGCCCCAAGTATGATAAATATGAACTAAGAGGGTAAAGAATGAATCGGGATCACGCTCCATATCTGGATAGAAGAGCAGCTGGGCTGGGAGTTTTGGAGGGGCTGGGAGAGGAGGAAATGGGATAAGGTCTCACATCTGGATGGAACAGCAGGGGCTTTCATCAGGTCTCTGACTGCAGCCTGAAGAATGGGCCCAGGCGGGCCAAAACTCAGCACCGCCGGCTTCTCCCCCCCACCAGGCCTTAAGGAGCTGACCCTGAGTGCCAATCCAGGAATCACCCCCAAGGGCTGGAGCAGACTTGCCATCGCTGTGGCCCACAGCTCCCAGGTCCGAGTCCTCAATCTGGACTACAACCCCTGGGTGAGACCTCAGGAAACCCCCAACTAGAACTTGGAATGCAAAGTGTGAGCATGGGGACAGAAGATGCTGCTTCTCAATTTTCCTGATCAACCTTTGCTTTGTTTTGGCAATCCTAGAATATTGTAAGGTCCTGTGAAAATTTGCTGTGCAAATGGGGGATATTCAGAGGGAGCCACAGTTCTCTATACACTATCTTTTCTCTCCTCCTCCCCCCAATATCACTGTACTCCATACATTCACCAGTACCAGCCTCTGCTGGCAACTACTGACCAATCATAGCTATCTTCTTCTGATGACCCAACCAATCACCAGCTTCCCTCCGAAGGGAAGGTGGGGCATCCGGTGGTTGCTAGGGCAATGGGTGATGCTGAGGGATGGGAGGGGGCAATAAGTTCTCCTTGGCTATCTCCCTCCAGGTGACCATGTGGCAGGGATGCTGGCTGTGGCTGTGGCCTCCAGCCGCACCCTCGAGGTCCTGGATTTGGAGGGGACTGGGCTTACCAACCAGTCAGCCCAGGTGAGGAGCCCAGGAAGCTGGCCACACAAACTCAGCCCACTGTGTGCACAACACTCTGCTGGGTGCCAGGGGAATGAAAAAGCCTAGAGCACAGAATTTCCCCTGCCTTCCCCTGTGCCTCCGGAGGGGATAAGAAAAACACCGAGTGAAAATACAGGATTTACAGCCCGGAACCTTGGAGATTTCCTACCTAGTCTTACCTCCCTAGTATTCTCATTGAGGAAATTCATGCTCAGAGAGGGCAGGGAAAGCTTGTCCAAGGTCACACTCATTGGATCACTCAGCTCCTTCTCCCAGTGCAGTGTTTCATGAGTGCCCAAAACAAAGCCCATTGCTAGAAGCCACCCTTTCCCGTCTATAGCCATCTTGCCCGCTTTGTGAACTGTTTTTCTTGTTATGTATGACTTTGGTCCCCTTCTCCCTGCAGTGCAGAAACCAGTCTGGCCCACTCTGGGCGAGGAGCTGGGGAGGAGGCCGGAGAGCGCCCGGCTTGGGTGAGGGGTGGGAGGCTGTGGGTTTCGTGTGCTGCAGGAAGGTGGCAGGGACTGGTGTCCGTGTACCTCACGAGTCCTCCTCCCACAAATCACCCCCAGACCCTGCTGGACATGGTGGAGAACTATCCCACAGCTTTGCGGAGCCTGGTGTTAACTGAGAACAGCATCAGCCCAGAGCTGCAGCAGCAGATCTGTGACCTGCTCTCGGAGGGCGAGGAGGAGGAGGAGGCGGCTGCAGGGGGAGACAGCGGCCGGGTCCAGGATAGGGAGCGAGATGGGGAACTCAGTGCTCGCCAGAGGGGCGGATCCTGGATCTGCCCCAGCGGTAAGAGCCAAAACCTGGAACCGCAGGGATGGGGACAGTCAAGAGTGAGAAACAGACGCTCCCTTCTTCAACGGCTCCATACATGGCCAGCTAAGGGACCCCTCACCCCAGACCAGATATTGCCTTCCCTGCCCCCCGATTCTAAATAACCTCAGTAACCTTTGTTTTCTTAACCCTTTCTGCAGATCCTGGCTCGCAGATGGTGCTGATGACATCAGGGCTGGGAGAGAGTCTGTTGGCTGAGACTGAGATGTGAATCCTGCCATTGCACCCGCCCCAACCCCATCCTCCACGAGCCCCGTGTGTGTGTCCTCCCGTTGTGAGCAGGGCAAAGCCCGAGGGTCTCCAGGGGGTGGCGCCCGGGGCTCCGGCAGTCCCCGGCTGCAGGGTGGGCAGGCGGGTGGCTCTGCGACTGACTAACTGGCCCTCGGGCGGCCCCTGTTCCCGGGCAGTGCCCCGGCTGAAGCCCGCTGGCTCGGTAGATTTTATAAACTCCACAACCTGGTGTGTGGCTATGGTCACTGGGGGTGGGTGGGCGAGGGCTCAGAGGGCTCGGGAGGAGCGGTGACGACACAGCAGGCGCTGTCTGCGGCGCAAGAGCTACGGGAGAAGCCAGATCCGGCCCCACTAGGGGGCAGCAACGCCCCTCCGCACCGGCTCTGGGCCTGCCTTTTAACCGTTTCCGGTCCCATTTCTGCAGCCCCGGAGCTACAAAGGTTTTCCCGCATTTAATCTTCACAACGCTGTAGGCGGGTAGCGCTGTTAACCTCATAAAGCTAACTAAGAAGCTAACACCCGGGATGGCAGTAGTCAATCGTCACCTTAGCTAAAAGCCACTTTCTGCCTAGCGACCCTGACGGACAAAGCAGTTTCAACTGTGAGATGAAGGGACTCGAGCCTTCTGAGCTTTCCAGCTCTAACTCTCTGGCCCCCACTCAGCGCTTCCTGCCACATGGTGCTGGCCGCTCTCCACGCACGCCCAAGGACCGCCACGAGAGGCCACTGACGGATGGACCGCCTTGCTGCTGACCGTAGGGTCACTAACAAATGATCCAAACAACTCAGCCTCGTGCCGGACGACAGCCCTGAAGCTTAGGTGGCTCAGATAGCCTAGCCCCGCGTCCCAGGTCAGGAGGTTGTCAAGCTCAGGAAGGGTGCCGAGAATACCTCGATGTCAGGGTCCTTTGTTGGATCTCCACCACCACCTTGGAGATGCAAAGCTGGGGGAAACCTTAGGCAAGAGCTAAGTTAACATCCTTAGGTGGGAGGAGGGATCCAAGAATCACTTCTGCCGTCAGGGCATCTGATGTGGGTGGGGCATCTTCAGAAGCATCTTTGGTCTGGAGGAATTACCAGGCAACAAAGTTTGGTGGGTTAAGTAGAACAGATGACACAAAACTACCGATAAAATAGTTTATTTCTGATTTTAAAATAGACTCATCAATGTGAAAACTTCCCAAAGCTGAGAGTAACAGTCTAGAGCCAAAGGAGGGGAGGGGCATCTATAGTCTTCCCTAGGTCTAGGGCCAGCCCAGGCAGATTTCTCTCTACCCCACTGTCCCCAAGGAGGAGACAGAAAGCCCTAAGCCATCCTCCTTTCACTCTCACAACCCCATAGGACCAACTACACTGGAAGGACCTGCAGCAGCTATATAGCAACCTTGCCATCATGGCTTCAAGGATTTCAGGCAACAGAAGAAACTTGGGGTTCGAAAACAACCCCTTCCCCCAAAAACTCCCATGAGAAGTAGACTTGGGTTAAATACTGACAGGACCTTCCCCTCCCCTCCCCCACCCCTACTCAAACACCCAGTGCAGACCAAAAACATGGGATGGTCAAGGTGTGGGAAAAGATAATGGTCTCTGCTCAGCACAATCAGTAAGGGCCTAAAGGCCATATGTGGACAGACGTGTCTGGGGTCCCAGTTTTTGAAATGGCCAAGCTCAAGTTGGGTGAAGGGACTGATTCAATGCTTCAACCAAGGAAGGTTAAGATCCCTGCTTTTCAATGGCTTGAACTGGCTGGTCCAAGGAGCAAAGGGATGGGGAACCTGAGTTTAGAGTGAGTGAGATGCCTCAGAATCCCCCCATGCAGTAACAACCTGGTAGTGTGTTGGGGGGCAGGGGAACAGGGAAAGTGTTTGTTAGCAGAAAGGGTGATTAAGGCCCTAGTTAAGCAAGTTGCCCTGTTCCTGGGCCTGGGTTAGGCTGTCCTTTCGGTGTAAATGGTGCACACCCATTCGCTTGGGGCTTCTCTGGGGACGGTGTGAGGTCAATCGAACCTTGCCTTCTCCAGGAGGGGTACCCGACTCTTCCCCTCCCTCTTCAGGAAGCAGCTTCTGGCGCTCCTCTTCAGGGCTCATGGGCAGATTTAATTCATCCTCATCCCTGGACAGGGGTGGGCTAGGAAACGACAACAGTCGACACCCCTCACCAACCGGAGAGGAGGGCACAGGGCCAGTGTCCTCATTATCAGAGGTGCTGCCAGCAAAACTGCGCAAATCTGGAAGCGCATCACGCCCAAAGCCTGTACGCTGGGTCAGAGGGGCAGGTGGAGGTGCCCGATCCACAAACGCTCGCTGCCAGCTGGCCAACAGCAGATCTTCCTCAGAGCTGGCGGAACTGGCCACAGCACTGAGTGCAGAGGGCGGACTGGCAAGTGGTCGAGGGGAGGCTTGGGCAGAGGCAGGGCTGCCAGGGCTGAGTCGGGCCCGATCGGACCCCTCCTCCACAAGACTCAGAGAGATGGCCTGTCGAGTGGCATAGGTACAGTTGGGCAGAGGGCTGTTCCTGGGAATCCGCACCTTGTCCTCAGAGAACTCAATCACTTTTCGACCCGGGTACAATGGGTGGGGGGGTGGGGGAGTGGGGTAAGGGCTCAGCTTCTCACAGGGCAGCTCTTCCTCTGATGAGCCCCGAGCGCTGTCTGCTGGGCAGCATTCCCCATTGGCTTGGGAGGTGGGACTCCTCGGAGCTGTGGGGCTGGCGGGATTGCCGGGGACCCCTTCACTCATATCCACATGCACAAAGACATCCTCAGCTACAGGGTGTCCGGCACTGCCAGACTGGGCAGAGTTGAGCAGGAGCGACTCTGGCTTTTCCAGTACTCGAGCAATGACGGAGGTGGGCACCACAGCTCCTGGGGCCAGGCTAGGAGCAGGGCTAGGGCCAGGGGCATCTTGTGTGCTGTGCAAATGCTTGCTCACCATGTCCTGAAGTTCATAGGGCAGCTACATAGGAAAAATACAAACAGGAGTGGAACAACTTAAGGCTATTATAACATAAACCCACTCCTCCTAACCTTGGGTGATGTCTCTGTCCCTGGATGGGGGTGTGTCCTCCTAGATCCAGAAACAAGCTTAAGGAGTCAGCAGTGACCCCCTTCAGCATCTCACCCTGCTTGCTTACTTACATCCTCATACTTTTAGCTTGGGGGGCAGTCTTCAGGAGTTGGTCCCTAGTTGGAGGAACCCTTCTTACCTTATGTCAGCCACCCCATGCCTTTGTCCCTAATAGCTCTCTCCACATCCCCCTCCCTCCTCCTTGCTCAGGAATGAGAAGTTTGATCCTCCCCCTTCTATACCCCCTTTGCCTCTGCTCATGAAATGTTAACAGATCCCTTACTCCCATTCTCATCCCCTAGGGAAGGACAGTGAGAGCAGAGAACATCAGTGACAGAATATAAAGAGGAGAGAGGCAAAAAAGGGAGGTGGGAAAGAAGAGGCAAACAGAAGTACAAGTAAGAATCAGAGAAGAGGCTGGGGGAGGTAAGTGTGGGTGATACTTACATCAGCAAACTTATGGTTTCTGAAATGGGACTTATTGCACTTCAGCAGCTGTACAGCCAGGTTACAGTCCTGCCGGTAGCGTTCCTGGAGGAATGATACTAGGATCAGTGCCCATCCTGATTACGAGGAGGAAGGGAGTCCCTTTCCCAAAGGCACTGGATTGTGACAGCCAGAACCCATGCCCTCCTCCCCCCCGCCCCAACCCACTAGCCATGGGGAAAAAAGCACATGTATCCAAAGGGAACCTACATTGAGTTCCTCTAACTTGTTAATGGTAGTCTTAGCATCCAAGAGCTTGTTGGTCAGCTCCACAATTTCCCAGTCCAGGGTTTTCCGGTCCATCTCAGCTTTCTTAATCTAAAGTAAGAGATGAAATATCCTTAGCCTAGTACCTACTGCTACCTCAAATCATTCCCCCTCCCCCCCAACAAATATGGGATAGCCACAGGAGCTGGGACAGCTAAGGTAGACAACACAGACAGATGGACGGATGTAAAGACAAAGGGAACCAGGGGCCTCTCTTTTTCTCTAGGTTGGCTAAATGGTAGGGATAGGGATAGGAAGGGGCATGGACTATCTATCACCTTCCACATAAAGAGTAGATAGAAGTGTTTATGAGTTGCTATGTCTCTATGCAACTCAAAGGACTCCTCATGGGCATAAGTTCAGGGTGTGAGATTGAATGGGAAGGAATAAAGGGAATTAAGAGCAGTTGACATCACCTGTTCAGAGTCAGGAACCTTCCAAACACAGGCTCTACTGAACCAATAGGATGTATTGTGCCCAGGAGTGGGGAGGAAGGAAATGGTGGATGGGGAGGGACAAATGGCAAAGGTGGCCCTGAGAGGTATCCTGGTATTTCTGTAGCACTGATAAGATTTATAGCAATTCCAGGAGATGGAAATAAAAGGGACACATATTCAAGGTACCCCTCAATGTTCCAGCCCCTCTGAGGGAGAAGCCACTTAAGTCATCTCTGTTGAATGTAAGCAGGGAGGACACTGTCCAACACCCGCATAAATTGGTACCCCAAGAGCCACCTACAAGTTTCCCTGGCCCTCCATAGCTCCTGGAAGAAGGGGGCACCCATGACCACCGTTCTAGGAAGAGGACAGGGCCTAGAACAGGGATAAGGAGGAGGAACAGAATAGGGCACTAGTGATGGAGCAAAGGGTGGGGTTAATTATTCAGGGTCCCAGGGCAAGGCCAAGATACAAGAGAGAAAAAACAAACTCAGACGCAACTGCAAAAATCCAGCTGTGGCTAAGAGAGGCCTGAGAGGAGAGCGCAGCAGCAGCAGTGGCGGCATGGGGGAAGGGAAGACGAGGAGAAAAGAGAAATAGCCGTGAGCATTAGGACAGTCTTGACTCAGACAACACACTGTGATTCCCCCCCTTCCTCCTCCGCACCCCTGGCTCCTGCCCTCCCCCACACTGCTCCCAAGTCCCTGAGAGTACAGAGATCTCCCTGGAGGCCCTAGGGCACTCTGCCCTCTGGTGGACTCGGTGCCCTGGAGGTACTCTGTGGCCAGTTACCAGTGTGTGTAACTTGTCTTCCAGCTCCTGGTTATTCCTCTGTGATGCAGTGTAGCTGTTCTGTAACCTATAGACACAAAAAGAGACGGCTAGTTCCCAGCAAGCAGGGTCACAGCCCCATCCTCCCCCTCCCATTTCTTGCCCAGTGCACCCCCTAGCTCCACTCTCACCGTCGGAACTTGTCCTTGAACTTGTCCAGTTCTTCCCGGCTCTGACCCAGCTCCAGTTCCAGGTAGTCCTGCCCAATTTCCAGCTCCCGCTCCAGGGCTTCTGTGCGACTGGTAGCAGAGGCCAGACGCCGCCGCAGCTCCTCGTTCTCCTGCTGCAGGAGCCTGGACGGGGAGAGGTGAATGCCCAGGATCAGAAGAGGCAGCAGAGAAGAGGAGCAAGAGTCTAAGGCCTAAAGCCTAACTTGACTCTCTGCTGCAGAAGGAATCCTCAACCAAACCGCTGCTCCCCTCTGCCAGGGACAAGGCGATGTATGAGCAGAGGCCTAAAAACTTGGCTAAGAAAGGGGTAAGGGCAAAGCCGAAATGAGAAGAAAAAGAGATGAGAAGGTGGAGGGGTCTCTGGCTCCCGTCCAGACTAATCAGGCCTCCAGGTGTGGTCTTCTCTATTATTCCCTTAACCATTCGGTGTAGGTACCCAGAGGCTTTCAGCGCCTGGCCCGAGAGGCCTGGGCCACCTCCCTCTGCCCAGCACTGTCCTTCCCACGGTCAGAGGAGACAAAAATAGAGATGAAGCTTCCATCTCTCTCCAAAACAAAAGCTGGGGCAATGGGGGCTGGTGGGGAATAAATCAATTAAAATAATCAGATGCCTCTGATGTTCAAAATACTAGAGACACAAAAATGAAAAAATTAAGGGGGCAGACAAAGAATCATGAGGAGGGGCTTGAAGGCAGCACTTACTTCATCCTCTCCGAATCTGTCAGGGACTCCTGTGCACAAAAGAAAAGAGGCCAAAGGCTCAGCTCTGAACCTGCTCCTGGCTCATCCTACCCCCTATCCTAACTTTTAACATAGCCAGCCAGGAAGGCCCGCGTCACCCCCCTGCTCTAACCATAAGGAGATGGCAGTACAAACTTCCCCATCCTGGCTTTTCCTCTAACCCCAAATGCCAATCACCCAGAGACCCTGCCTGACAGACTGACCTCAGATTTCCTTCACCCAACCCTCCGTAATGATGTTTCCCACTCCCTAGACCTCCATACAAACAGTGCAAGTGTGCTCTAAGCCAGCTGTCACCCTGATGAAAGGGAAGAAGCAAATATTGTTGGTGACTGGAGCAAAGGTCGGATACTGAGAGAGTACCCTGATCCCCCCAAAAAAATTTTAACATAAGACTAAAGAGAAGGCACTGCCCTGCCTTTTACCCCCAAACCAATGTGGCTCTAAATTTGGGTCCTAAGCAGAGGTGAGAGTGAACAGGGAAAAGGAGGAAAGGGGTCAGTTCAAGATGGAGGGAATTTCCTTTAGTCAATGAAGAGTGAAGGGAAGTTAAGTCCTTGGGGAAGAGGAAGCCTCTGAAATTGTTCAGCACAGCAGCAGCAGGGCAGGGATGTTACTGAACTCTGAGGCAAAAATATTGTGGGGAAAAACAAATATTTAGAACTTAACTGTCCATTCTATCTCTAAACACCCAATCCTTGATAGAAACCCACTTCAATATGCACCATCTTGAAAGTATTCCTTTTAGTAGGATCATTTTATTTTTAATTTGTGATATGGATAGAATTAAATTCTCCTACAACATTTATTCTCATGGCTATGATGACTCTTTGGAATGAAGTTTAACATCACCATCCTGTTCAAAGTACATAATCATTTCTAAAAGGGGATATACTGAGCATTTCTTTAGGAAGAATACATACACCACTGAGGTTAAGCTCTGATTCTCTCTTAAAGTGGCAATACCACCTTCAAGCCATGGTCTTCTAAGATAACTTCTTTGATACCGCTTTTGGTCAAGCCAAAAACAGTATCTTTTCACTCCAGGAACCCAGAACTCTGTGTGCTTTGAGGCCGTTTTGCCTCCCCTGAGAACATCTTCCTTCAGAATTCCCTCAGGTGGGCCTCACTCCCAGGCTGCTTGAATACCAGAAGTAACCTGGACAGGTGCCGAGCACACCCAGACACATCATCATCACCCCCTCCATGCTGCTCCAGTCTCCTGATTCCTACTTCTTCTTTCTCAGGCCAAGAGAAGTCAAGGCAGTGGCAGTGCTGGCTGACTGCCCGGATTTTACGCCTGACAATGCCCACTGGCACTAGGTTACCTGGCATTCAATCATGCTGACCTCCTGCTGAGCCCATGGAGCAGGCAGCTCAGGCCGCAGCTCCCGGTGCTGGGGAGGTGCCTTGCGGTATGGCTTCTTAGAGGGGGCTGTGCTGGTCATCCTGGGAGAGGTAAAATTCCTTAACCTTCTGGAGGGAGCTAAGGCGGAGGAGAAAAAGGAAGACAGAGAAATGCTCTACTACTGCCTGAAAAAGACAAATGGGGTTGTAAGCTTTTCATGGAAAAAGTGGGGATGGAGACTCAAGACCGCCCCCAACCCCCCCCATACCTTGTTACTGAGATGGTCCTTTAGGAGGGGTTTCTGGCAGAGAAGCTGACTGTCTAGCTCCCAGAAATAAGGAGGGTGGGGGAAAGATGAGATGTAACCTGACAGCCACGGAGACCCAGTGGATAAAGTTGCTAAGGTCAAGAAAATCTGAGTCTAGATCAAGACTTAGGCACTTAGCTGCTATATAATCTTGGGCAAGATACCTAATCTCTTTCAGCCTCAATTTTTTCATCTGTAAATGGGGATAAGAGCCCCTATCCAACAGTGGGTTTGTGATGATCTACTGAGACAACACATGTAAAAGGTTTTACCAACTCTAAAGTACTAGGTAATGCTAGCTATTAGTTATTATTATCTCAGCAAACACCAAGCTAATAGAAGTTAGTAGAACATGGATGCTGATTACAGGGACTGTTACAATGTCCTGGTATGCAGTTGCTAAGGAAGAAGCACCCCCCTCCCCCAAAGCCCCAAGCCATAACTGGGGGTTTGGATCATCAAACCAGCTGGGGTAGGATATGTGATTAGGAATTTGTGGATGCCCATTCTTTTTTCTTCCTTCCTTTTTTAAGCTCCTTGTGAGTAAGAAAAATATTTTCCATAAAAAATACAACTCACCTATGGGTTCAGACTGGGGTTTCACCAAGGAGATTCACTCAGGCATTCTGGCAAGAACAGAGGAGTTTGAGAAGCCCCTGAATGTAGGCTCCTCTACGACTTCGTCCCCATCCCAAACAGAGAACAAGTCTTGGCTAATACACTGGAGAGCTTCTGTCACAACCACCTCTTCCCTTGAAGGTTTGGGTGAATTATGAGGCCAAAAGAGCTCCAGGATCCCCAAAGTTTTAGATACAGCAAATTCACACCATCTGTTTACCACAGCTCTCATGGTCCCCAACACCTCCTATCTAAAGTTTCCCAATGTTTAGCTTGGGCCAAATCTGCCCTCAAAAAGACCCACCGTTTCAGACTTCCACAGAGACATACCGTCTGTTTGTCAGCAGTTCCCTCCGTTCTGCCGTCCTGGAGTCAGCCCTTGGCTCTCCTCATCCTGAGGCCCCTCCAGCGCCTTTGGCCGACAGTTCCTGAAATCCAAGAAGAGGCAGAAAGGAGAAACCGGGTGTCAGCCACCTGTCTGTCAGGACCGTCACTGCCTAACCTCAGTCCCCAGGGCCAAGAAGATGTACTAAGGAGAACTAGAGAAAAGACTGCTACCAGGAGGGAATGGAAAAGGGTATGTATGAAGAGAAGCAGGTCTTGCTGAATCAGAAGAACTCTAGTTCCCAATCCTCCTCTCTGGAATTCTAAAGGAACCGTCCAGACAGGAATCTCAGAGACACAACAAAGGAATCTCAATTTGTCACATGGCTTCCCCTCTCCCTATCTGCCACTTCTTTCTCAGGGCTTTGAAACAACCAAAAAATCTCGCAGGGAAAAAAGAGAGAGATATAAAGAGCACCCCAAGGATGGAGAGGACACAAGCCGACAACACCGACGGTGCCCAAAGGCTATCCCACTTGTTTCTGGGGGCACAAACACTTACCCGTTCCAAAGGGAAGTTTAAGGCCCTTGAGAAAGAACAATGAAAGGTCCAGGAGAGACCTTTCCTTTCCCATCTTCCTCAACTCCCAAACCCTATTCTGTAGGCACAAGGGTTCTATCACTTGCAGTGAACACAGCTACAGCATGGGGGCAGTCAAAACCTTCCTGGAGTTGGGGGAGGCACTAACCTCAACTGGCCTCTTTGGTATAAAAAACAAGCTCCCCTCCCACCATGGGGCTGGGGCTAGGGGGAGAGGGGGAGCGAGCAGGAAGGAGCACGTGTTCCTGCTGTCAGGACATGCTCTGGCTGTGACTCGGCACCGAACTTGCTCTCAAAGCATTCCTGCGGGGCCTAGGGCAAGAAGCGTGCAGGAGGGGTGGAGGGGGGATGCAGGAGAGGCCCGGGTAGGGCGGGGCAGGGGACCCGGGTCTGGGCCTAGGGGCACGAGCCACAACCTGGGAGCTCCGGGGCTGGGCCAGAAGCATGCCCCCACAGGGCACAGGCAGCGTGCTGACTGACTCGCTCTGCAGGAATGCTGGGCAGGCCCACAGGGACAGAACACATTCCTCAAGAGCCGAGCAAACAAGGGAGAGAAAACAAGCCACAAGCGCTACCCCCGCCTGGCTCCCCCAGAGATAGCCCTCAAGAGGAGGCCTGGGGAAAGGGGTCTAGAGAGACCATCAGGCTGCAGATTTAAAGGAGTAACTCCCCAGCAAGGCAGAGGGTCAGGAAGCAGCAAGGGGAGGAGCACAGGGCAACAGCCCCAATACTATCACTGCCCACGGGCAATCAGCAGGGAATCTGCTAGTGGCCCAGGACAGGAGAAAAGAGAAAGAAGGCGCAGCACCTTAACCCTGTGGGGAGGATGGGGAACATGCCTGCCAGTCTCCCTCTCTGAAAGAGAAGCCAAATGCCCGCCTCTCTTTCCTAATCACTCCACCCCCTGCTTCCAAGAATGACTTCCTCCCTGCAGGTCCCTTCATGTACCCTTCACCCCCAGGGTCTATGATTCTCTCCTCCCTACAATACAGACTTTTCTCTCTTTCATGGCACCAGGCTACTGGTATGAACAGAGGGAGGGAGGAAGAGCTCGTGCTGTCTCAGACTCTCTCTCTCTCAGGTGTCTGGTAACCCTACCTGTAAGCAGATCTGCCCCATTCCAAGCCCTATAGTCCCTGGCTCTGGTTACATCCACATCCTCTGGCTCAGCTTTTTTCAGCTGCTAAAAAGGCAAAGGGCCTTGACCAAACATTTCCCCCTTCCCACCCTAAGACCAGCTCAAGTGATCAAGAATAAACATGATGGTCAGTTGAAAATTCATACTGAGAAATCAGCATGGAAGCCATTTGTTCTTTTCAAAATACTTCTAAATGGCAGAAAGGAGACTTGGTATACAAGGCATACAGGTATCACGTGGGGAGAGGTAACCTATTGCCATAGAATAAAAGGAGGGAAGACAATTATCAGGCAGATTATTAAAAGGGAATCTGTCTGGAGAGAGAACATGATTTATACTTAGGAATGAAACTGCTGATTCCCAGGACTAAAAGCACCCCTCTTCATCCTCAATTTTGATCTATTCATGTACATGTTGGCCCTTCAGGGTCATCTAGCTCCATATCCCAACTCTGGACCTCACAATGAATCCTAAATCAGGTTCTGCTGGGAGAAAGGGGATAAGGCATTAACCTTCTATACATTCATGGAGCTTGGGAAAAGAGAATTTTTGTGGAGAATTAGTACTGATAATGCAGTGTGAGACAGAAGGCAATAAAGGGAGGGGCTAAAATACAGCAGCGAAAGGAGGTCAGGAGAGAAGATGGAGAACATTACTTTAGACCCCCAACCCCTCCTCTAGGTCTTTAATAAGAAAAGTCTTCCTAGGATTAGATTCCAGCTTGAAGAGGCTCAGCCTAGGATAGATTTCATGTCATTGGAAAGAATTTGAGGAAAAGCAGTTGGGGGTGGGGGAGGTGTGTGTTGAGGGGAGAGGGGGGTGGAGGAGAGAAAATGATGAATTTCACAAAAGTCCAAGAAGAGTTGGAGGTGACTGTGGCTGAGACACTGCTGCTTCCCCAGAAACTGGAATGATCCCAAAAAGGACCTCTCAGGACCAGGAAGGAGATGTCTTAAGTAAACTAGAGGAGCTCCTGAATCACCTCACCTACCAACTTGTGAGAAAGAAAAGATCTAGGTTTTATGGCATGTAGAATTATAAAAAAAACAGTTGAAAAAGAAAGATGGGAAAAATCCCCAAGAACTCTAGCTGCTTAGGTTTGCCCAAAGCCATCTTGGACTTCTACTAAAAAGCCGACAATCACACAGCTGGGTCTATGTACCAAGTGAAGTCTATCACAGTAGTGCTTTCTTCTTCCAATTCCTGGGGGAAAAAAAGAGTATGCAAAGCTCCTCCCTGCCCTGCCCACCCCTTTCTGTACTCCTGCATAACATTCATTCTTCACCATTTCGAAGGACGTAAAGGGAGGAGGGGAGAGAGATGAGACCCTAACTAATTGTCATGTTGCAATCTGCCAGCTGGGACAGGCCGCCTGTTCCCGCCTGCCCTGTATTAAATACCTTCTCCCTGATTACACCCCCATGGGGCACGATTATCAGCCTCCAAAGAACAAAGTCTACTTTCATCAGAAATAGGACCAGACATGCACTGCTAAACTACAGAATAGCTGGGCAAGAAGGTGAGCAGACAAGCGAAATCTGCTACAGTCCCTGGGCCACCATTATTCCCCATGCTAGGAAATGGGACACACCTGTTTCACTGAGTCTACTGAGGAATTGGGGGTAAGGGGCAATGCCATTAACTCTGGTTCTTCCCTGGCATTCCTTTACTCCTGATTTAAGAGGGAAAAAACTGAACAGCTATTTCCAAGTCCAACTACACACTTCCACAATTAAGGCAGACTCTTTATGGACTTTTCCAATGCCCAGGAGAAAGAAAAGAAAAGCAACCTATTTTGAAGACACAGGGCAAATCTTTAGGCATGATTCAACTTTGCACTGTACTATGACAATTTTCTTTGTCAGGGATCAGATTCTGTCTGTCTACTAAACAAAACAGCAAAATTCATATTGTTGTTAGGGAATGTAACAGCCCCAATCCTTAATACCTGGTTTCTCCAATCGACTTCCAAACATACACCCTCCTGTTCCTGTCCTTCATCCCCTCTCCCTCTCTCCTCTCTTTCTCTTCATACTTTTCTTGAAATGGAAAACAGGGCTCTTAAATGTTGCTGTCTCTCTTGGCCCTTTAAATTCAAAATCATCTCCAGACTCTAACAACTATACCAGTTCTGGAAATCCATTTGACCCTGGTTCAGCTTCTTCAAACCTGAAAAAGGCTGAATCCCTATCAGAGAGGCAGCATTATACAGAAGAAAAAGCAATCAAAACAAATACAAATCTCCCTCTATTTCCTATTCTATCACAAAAATCTTCATAACTTTGGGAAACAGGCATAATTTAAGAGTAGACCTCATTCAAATTCCCATTCAGGAAAAAAAAAAATTGGGAGCTAAGGCACATAGAGTCCAAATGCTACCTCATGACAAAAATAGAAAGGAAGACTAGTATCTTCAGAGTCAGGTACTTGGACATTTCGGTAACTTGAAAGTTAGACAAGACATCCCCGGAAGGGAAAGGAGATTCTATTTCTACTAGTCTATTTCTAGGCTTCCCCTAAAAATCAGGGTTCTGCTTCTAGCCAAATTCCATGACAGTCAAAGCTGCTGGTCCCCATTACCCTACCAATCCTCTCTTACTCCCTCACTCAATGTTAAGGGGCTATATATCAAAGAAGCAAAACAGGGTTCACCCCAGAAGGGGCTCCTTCCTCAGTCAGATGCCTTTCACATCTATCCTCATGTAACCCTACCAAAGTGCAAATCTTTAGGCTGAGGCACACAGGGCAATAATTATTCCCCGTACAGCTGTCCATCTATCTCCAACAGAGTGGACCTGAGATTCAGGCTTCCGGTGCTTCTTCTACTACCCTTCCCTCTTCTATATACCCTACCCAGGTCAAGTGTGCAGCTGTTCAAGAGATGCATGAGCAAAGCCTGCAGCAATCCTGGGCGCGTGGCAGGCAGGCAGCCAACAGAGTCAGGGTGGGGTCTGGGAGGAGCATCAGCTTAGTACAGTGAGCACCAGCTAGATGTCAATCGGCTCCCAGGCCAGTCTCCTAAATCAGTGAAAAAGCTGGCTTGGCTTGCCCCAACTAACACTGACCATTACCATCCAAATCAAGCTGTTGCCCAGGCTTGATCCTCTGCCTGGCTTCGAGGAGAGTGGAGTGACAAGTCCTCAGAAGTCCCAAAAAGATAGGAAATATCTGAATCCAGGGTAACCCTGAGCTGCTTAGAACCAGTGTTAGTTACTTAGGACCCACCTGAGCAAACACAAGTACTGCTTATCTGATCTTTCACTCTAAACAAACACCAAAAGGAACAAAGGTAACCCCTATATTATTCAAGACCAAATTATAACACACCTGGCAATGTACTTTGTTTATCATTCAGCCCCCTTTGCCAACCTTACTCTCCCATTTTGAATATAGTAAATACTGAGTTTACTAAACCAAAAATACCCTGTACCAACATATCCCAATCAGGGCTTCTCTTTCCCAAAGAAGACAGGGTGATAAATTGTTTTTCTCCAAGGCAAATGGGGTCAAGTGACTTGCTCAGGGTCACACAGCTAGGAAGTGTTAAGTGTCTCAGGCCAGATTTAAACTCAGGTCCTCCTGATTCCAAGGCTAGTGCTCTATCCACTGCACCATTTAGCTGCCCCAATAAATGTTTTTGACCAAGGTTTTAGCTCCAAATCACTCTGGCTTTCTGAAACAGAACCAAAATGGTCACCCACACACCTTTCCCTGCCTTCTTCCACAAAAAGCAAAGTATATAAATGCAATTCTTTCACAGACAAGACTACTTTCTGCTTTCTGAACTCTAAATAAAAGCCACTTTCTCTTTCTAAAAGGGCTTAGCCAAGCCCAAAAGGCCCCAAACCCCCTATTTCCGAACATTTAGTAACAGGATCTTCTGTCAGAATGGGATAGGAGGGAATTGCAGAAAAGAGAGCAACCAGGAGGTCACAGAAGCTGTTTTTAAAAAGTGTTTTATCAGAACACAGGGGAACATTAAGAATATATTTGGAAATCTTCATCTTCCTTACCTCATCTAAGTTGGCAAAAGGAAAGCTTTGAATGAACTGCCCCATCCGGCATGAGTTTTCACTCACCGATCTACAAGCCAAGCTAGAGATGGCAAAAATCGAAGATCTCTTCTCTTTCTGGCTAAGTCTTCTTGTGGAGTTACTACTAGCTTAACTTGGGCTAAAGTCCAGCCCCACCTCCAGACATGGAGAAAGGTCAAACTTCACTCAACACCCACCTCAAAGAATAATGAGAGCAAGAGGGCAAAGTCAGGATTTAAAATAGGGGCCTGAATCTGGATACCAGTTTCACAGGAATTAGAGCTGGAAGTGATATTGGAAAAGATCTAGTCTCATTCCTTCATTTTACAAAAGAAAATCAGAGAACCTAAGTGACTAATTGCAAAGTTATGGTAAGTAACAGTGACAAGATTCAAACCCAGGTCTTCTTATTCAAAAACCTAGTCCTCTTTTCACTATACTACATTTTGAGTTTTAGGAAACAACTATTCTTTCTTGGAATTCCCCAAAGCCTAACCTAAATTCTTCCCCAACTTCTCTTCCCTGATTCCAAACATTTCCCTTGATGAAAAAGTCTGGATTGCTCCTATCCAGAGGGGAAAAGTAATGGGAGTACTAATTAATCCACCATTCTTTCCAGAATAAAATCCAGGATAACAAGAGCCTTGGGATAGCAGTAGTACATTTAGATTAGAGGAAAATCCCCTTTCTACTCCTGTCTACTTCCTAGTACAGAAATCAGAAATCATTGTAGCTTCTAGGGAATCTTCAGGTCCAACAGTCAAAATGGAAACTACAGAGTAGCCTGGGACACCAACTAATACCTCTCGAGGACAAACCCAAAGCACTGAAGGCAATGGAATTGCGAGGAAACTGGAGGTGAGAGTCAGTGCCCATCTAGAAAGGATACAGCTCTCTAATGACACACCTCCACATCAAACCCTTGAAAGGGGCTCCCTCTCAAAGCCAAGCAAGAGATTGGCAAGATAAGCAGAACATAGTGAATGAGATTAATGGAGAAATAAATGCAAGTGTCCATCAGACAGCAAGAAGCAACTAGGCTCTAGTAAAGACTCAGGGAAGGGGAATGGCTAACAAACCATCAGAAGCACATTATATGGCTAGGTTCAGACTCACGGAGTTAGTGTCTTCTCCCAAACCAGCCAGTTCTTGTTGTTAGCAGCAGACTCATGGCAGACACCCTCCAGGCTCTCCATATAAACAGACAGCTTGGTTTACGAGCAGCCCAACTCTGGAGCTGCAAAAAGAGAGGAGAAGGGATGCCAAACTACAGAATACCACAACTAACCCCTGCCTGTGGGGCTATATGCCACAGATGCTCCCAAAAGAAAAGATTCAGACAGACCACCCCCTTCAGCAGGTTTGAACAGAGAAAACAACCCTCGGGGAAGCATGACAATTACCTGGTCTTCACCCTCCATCAGCCAACTATGCTTGGGCACAAAGCTTTTTCTTTAACCAGAAAAGAAAAACAAACAAACAAAAAGATCCACAGTAATTCTTGTATCACAGTACTTGTTCACAGTAAGGGTGGATAAGGAGAGGGACGAAGGTATTACTGGCAGAGAGATAGACTGCCCTCCCTATTCCCTGCTTCACAAATACTGCTGCCAGGTTGTGCTGTAAAAGTCTGGCAATACCAATCTAAAATGTTGATAGAATCTGGGAGTAAAGCTCTCCATGGCCTGGCACTACTACCTATCGACTTAGCCTATGCCAGCTGAGTCTGTCTCATCTCTCCCCACATGGGCAACAAGTAGAAAGTGAATGAAGGAACCAGCCTCAGAACTGAGAAGACAACTACAGGAATTACATCAGAAAATGAAATACAATGGGATAGTGTGTGACCACATTCTACATGCCAGGAGGGGATGGATTAGTGTCCTGCCGGCCCCATAAGCTCTGAAAGGGCCTCTAGGACATAGAAGCCTTATTTTCAGTAGAAAGCCTGTAGATCCAATGAAGTCTTTTCCATCTTTTCCCAGTAACAAAGATCCAATAAAAAGGATATCACATCCCCCAGCATAGGAGACAATTTCACTTATTCATATGAAAGCATTGTGGCTATAACTTTTCAAGTGGGTGGCAGTAAAAAGCAGGCCGTGTCAAGCAGCAGAAGTAACAAAACTCCCCCTTAACCTCATTATACACCCTCTCTGCCCTGAACAGGCCTGCAATGGAAGAGAATTTATCAGGTGCTGATTTTGGAATTCTTAAGGCAGAAAGCACCTGAGACTCAGTGTACCAACTGCTGATGGCCAATAAAATGAAAAGGCCAAAGCAGATCCACATCTGCCTACATTTTAGCATGATGGAGAGTGGGAAGGCAGGAAAAAATGAGGGGGAAAGAGGGACCTGTCTTATAGTAACCTCATGCTATAGCACTGGTGGCTGTAGCTATGAGACTCTCATAAATCCTTTTCTATTTGCTGAGCTTTACACCTCTCAAAACACAAATCTTTCAGTTCTTTGGTATCTGTGAATAATAGCCCAGAAGTGGAGGGAGGCTTGACAAGCAGGAGACAGGAACTGTCTCTGGAATCCATCCTTGCTCTCAGGAGGTGGATGTCATGCATCACTGCTGGTCTATTGGAAACATGAGTGATCAGATTTCTTAAATTGAGATGGAATAGAGAATGACAGGCTGTCTAGAAATCCTCACTGGAAAACTCTTCCAAACTCCAGTCTGGGGGATGGAGAGAACTGTCTTTTTTTCAGCAGATACAGAAGCAAAAGGGAAGTAGATGCCAATCTACCTTCCCTACCTTATTTTATGCAAAAAGCATGATAAAGACCTAATAACTTGAGCTAAGATAGAAGACTATTCTCCTTCCCTGGAAAAAAATCTAAATGCACTCATAGAGAGCTGCCAAGAAGCGGTACTATTCTGACTGAATCAAGGAGGAAAGAAAGTGAAAGAGCCACACATAAAATAGGATTACTGACTCAACCTATTCTTACCAGAAGGCAGAGGCAGCTAGATGTCGAAGTGAATAGAGCATCAGCCCTGAAGTCAGGAGGACCTGAGTTCAAATCTGGCCTCAAATATGTAATACTTGCTAGCTGTGTGAGCTTGAGCAAGACACTTAATCCCAATTGCCTCAAAAGAGTAAAATGATAATAATAATAACTATTACCAGAAGGTCCAAAGACTATATCTCAAACTGAGGAATAATTTCAATATGCTTAAATTCAACAAACATTAAGGACCTACACAACATGCAAACTGCACAAGAAGGATACAAAGATGAAAACAACACAGTTTTTGTTAGAATTTTTACAAGGTGCTAAGTCAGTGGAATTGATAGAGATAATGGTTGTTTAGCAGGGTGCTTACAGATCTCTAGTTGTACTTAATATTTACTACAATTCCAAAAAATTCACACCTTTAAGAGAGCATCTATAAGCTAGGAGCCTCGACCAGGATGCAGGAGATTCACAAACCAGAAACGGCAGTTGGGCAGAACTAAAGAAGACAGAGAAGTGGTGGCAGGCTATCCTGTGGAGAACACTGAAACCAAGTTCCGGAAGGCCTCCAGAAAGCTAGCCAAGCCCCAAGTGAAGGAGATAATATTTTAGAAGAGACAATAAAGGATTTGGACTTAGCTGAATTTGAGGTGATTATTACTCTGAATTGTAACTAAGGCTGCCTCCAGAAGCCCCCCAAGAAACCTGCTCCCAAAGAACATTATATTTAAGAGAACATTACAGTTTTGACTTGAACAGACCAATATAAGTACTGTGATTAAGTGTTATACATAGTACTTGCATAGATACTTTTATTGATAGATTGTGCTATCTTTTTTTTTCCTCTCTCCAAAAATTACTATTTATCATGTGGGATGGCTCTTTAAAAAGTGCAGGAAATATAATACTATGGTGATATAAGAAACAGAGAATAAAAAACTTATTTTCAAAAAAAGTAATGAGACAAAGGAGATATTAAGACAAAATGCTTTAGGGAAACTTTGATATTAGGGAGGATTTCACCAAAAAAAGGCAGCATTGCTCCAAGTCATTATTAATCAGAGAAATGCAAATTAAGACAATTCTGAGATACCACTACACACCTGACAGATTGGCTAGAATGACAGGGAAAGATAATGCGAAATGTTGGAGGGGATGTGGGAAAACTGGGACACATACATTGTTGTGGAATTGTGAATACATCCAGCCATTCTGGAGAGCAATTTGGAACTATGCCCAAAAAGCTATCAAACTGTGCATACTCTTTGATCCAGCAGTTTTACTACTGGGCTTATATCCCAAAGACATTTTAAAGAAGGGAAAGGGACCTGTATGTGCCAAAATGTTTGTGGCAGGTCTTTTTGTAGTGGTCAGAAACTGGAAACTGAGTAGATGCCCATCAATTGGAGAATGGCTGAATAAATTGGGGTATATGAGTATTATGGAATATTATTGTTCGGTAAGAAATGACCAGCAGAAGGATTTCAGAAAGGCCTAGAGAGACTTACATGAACTGATGCTGAGTGAAATGAGCAGGACCAGGAGATCATTATATACTTCAACAACAATACTATATGATGATCAATTCTGATGGACATGGCTCTCTTCAACAATGAGATGAACCAAATCAGTTCCAATAAAGCAGTAATGAATTGAACCAGCTACACCCAGCAAAAGAACTCTGAGAGAGGACTATGAACCTCTACATAGAATTCCCAATCCCTCTATTTTTGTCCACCTGCATTTTTTATTTCCTTCACAGGCTAATTATACACTATTTCAAAGTCCAATTCCTTCTGTACAGCAAAATAACTATTTGAGCATGTATACATATATTGTATTTAACTTATATGTCAACATATTTAACATGCATTAGTCAACCTGCCAACTGGGGGAAAGGGTGGAGGGAAGGAGGGGAAAAGTTGGAAGAAAAGGTCTTGCAATTGTCAATGCTGAAAAATTACCCATGCATATATCTTGTAAATAAAAAGCTATAATAAAAAAAAATTTTTTTAAAGGCAGCATCTGTTTAAGGTCTAGAAAAAACAAGGATTTTGATCAGTAGAGACTGCAAAAAGGAGTACATTATAGCCACAGAATTATGTGAATTCACATAGGGCAGAAAATATAGGGTAAGACTGGAGAATAATCAGTTTAATGGGAACTAAACATGTGTGGAATGTAAAGTTAAGTTGACAAGATAGGGTGTTCCCAGACAGTCTACAGCTTTTCCAACCTAAGCAATTTGCATTTTATCCTACGGGGAAGTCTGTAAAAAGGAATGGAGTGACCATATTTGTGTGTTACAACAATTATTTTAGTAGCTGTGTGAAGGATGGAGTGGATAAAAGCCTCAAGGCAGGGAGACAGGGTAGTAGGCTATTACAATAGTCCATCCAAGAGGAATTATGGTACAATGGAAAAGAACATGTTTAGAATTAAAATAACCAATATCAAACCCAAGATTTGACGGTTTATACCCATTTGACCTTAAAAAAGTCACTTCACCCCTCTAGTTTCCTCATCTATAAAACAAGGTGAGACTGACTAAATGGCCCCTAAACTTACCTATCCCAACTTTAAATCTAGGGTCTCAGATGATGAAAACCTAAGTTAGGATATTAATAAGAGAATCAAGGCAAGCAATAGCATGGAGAATCACGAGGACTTTGCAACTACCTAGAAGAAGAGGAGGGAAAGAGTCAAATGAGACTTGAAGATTTTAAAATAAATTCAGTGGGCAGTAAGTATCATCCACAGAAATAGGTACTTGAGGAGAGTCAATTTTAAGAAAAAGGCTTTCTAAAGAAGAATGAGTTCAGTTTGGGATATGTTAAGTTTGAGCTTCTAGCAGAACAGCAGCCAGAACTGCCCAAAAGACAATGAAAGACATGAGGTTGGAACTGGGAAAGGCACTGGGCTAGGACATAAGGATTTAGGAGTCATTGGCATATACGTGAAAACTGAACCCACTGGAGTAGATAAGACTGCCAAGGAGGAGAGTTGAAGAAAAAGCCTTGGTGGATATACACAAATAAGTGAAAAAAACAAGAATAGACAAGACAAGAATAGGCCCCTCAAAGGAGGTAATTTTTTAACCTGATTTGGTTAGTTTGGTCACTTTACCCCTAAAATCTGCTTGATAAATAATCCAAATACCATTTCTTTGTAGGAAATGATAACAAAGAAGAGACCACCAACATTAAATTTATAAACTTCACCTCCTCTCATTCCCCTAGTGGCCCTGTAAAGCAAGTACTACTGGAAAACAAAAAAGTCAAAGCCTACATTAGAGAATTACAACAATCTAGCCATTAACCATATAATTCAACCCTCTATAAAAAGAATTAATGTTGCTATTATTAATGCTACTCCTTGGAATTTATAGTTTATATAGCACTGTTTCTATAAAGAATCAGAATACTTTCCTAAGACACACACTCTTCATTCTTCCAAATGGAAAGGGAAGACGACCCTGGTTCTCATCACATCATAGAGGCAGCAAAACCAGATGTCATGTCAACTGATTTCTTCTCAGTTTCCTATTTCTATTCTCTATATAATATCACCCTTAATTCCACCCTTAACCATTCTGTGCTGGGTTAACAATGAAGGTACACAATACAGAGATATAGTATTTCTGGGAACAAACTGCCATCAACACAGACATACTAGAGCCAAATCACAGACTGGGAAGAGGTGCGCCTCAGGGGCTACCAAACACCTACACTGAGGAAACCCATCCATTCATGTCACTGTGTAGCAACTTAAATTCCTTTTCTGGCACATCAATTGAAAGAGCAGCTAAGCAAGACAGTTTATTTAATAGTTCATTTAACTAACTACCTTTTGACATTCCTTTTCAGTGTTTTTTCAACCTTTTTCAATCCCAAGCATATCTGTTCTTTCCTCTCCTTGTGCAGAGAGCTTCTAGTTTTTTTCCTGAAATTCATGATCCAATTGTTTACTAGTCTAGTAAAACTTCTAAGTCCATGATGCACACAAACCACCATGAGAACATCCCCACCTTCCCATCTCCGCTTTCTACCATGATTAGCATCGATCAAAGAAGCAAGATGGGAACACAAGGATTGAAGATGACAAATATCAACTCCATTATATATTAGTCGGGGAACAGGTTAATAAGTACATAAAAGGCATTGGTTGTTTTTATCTTATTTTGCAGGAAATGGATCTAAGGTAAAAATAAGGAACCAGGGCAGGATTCTTATGAATTGTACCAGGCAAGCCAATTTTAGCAAGACTTTGGTTACGTCATAATAAAACAAAAAATCCATGAAATTTGTTTATTCGTTTTTATGATTTTAAATTTTAGTTGCTATGTTCCCCTAATTTCATAGGAAAAAGAACACCTTTTGCTATTTGGGTGTTTTATATTTTTGCAAATTTTCATTTAAATTCTTCCAAATTATTGACTTCATTAGCATGTAGCTGGGTAAATAATTCCTGCTAATTTCCTTAATTCCTCATCATTTTAATATTTGATATAATTTGGTTTTCTTTTTTTAATCATGTTATCTAATTCTTTGTTTTTTAAAATAGCTTAAACTAAATTTTTTTTTAAAACTTCTAATTTTATTTAGCAATCCAATTATCTTTTTCCTTCCAATTTTACTAATCTTTAATTTTTATCATTTTTACTTTGTTTAGATGATTTTTTATGTTGTTCTTTTTTCATTGTTATCTCAATTCAATGATTTCTGTTGATAGAAGCATTTAAAGATATAAATTTTCCCCTTACAACTGCTTTAGTTGTATCCCTTAAGTATTGGTATATAGTTTCATTACTGTCATTTTCTTTAATAAAATTTCCTATTATTTCTATAACTGTTTCTCTAGCCTATCAGTTTAGAATTACATTAATCTCCAATTAGTTTTTTAATACTTTATTAAACATAATTTTCATCATACTGTAATTAATAAATGATTTGTTTAGTATCTTTGTTTTTCAATTTTTTGTGTAATGTCTTTATACCAGAATAGTTAATTTTTGTAAAGGTGCCATTAACAGCTGAAAATATATAAACTTCTTTCTATTCACATTTAGCATCCACCAGAGAACTAATTTTTCCTAATTTTCTCTTTTTCCCAAATTTTCATTCAAGTCTCAAATTTATTTATGATCTAAGTTAAATTTTATGAAGGCCTAAAAGGAGTATAAGAAGGCCTCCCTTCTATGGTAAATAAATAAATAAACCAAGGATAGATTTATAGTTTATTTTTCTCCCCATTCAATTAACTTTTCCTTTAAGTACTGTTATTGTTTTGCTACCTGAAGTGTCTTTTAGCATAAGTAAATTCACTACTTATCTTTTTTTATCTGTATTTATATTTACAGTATTTTATGTATAAATATATTTATCTATATTTACACAATTGGAGATTATGATTACTACATAAGGTTTTTTTTGGCTTTATCTGAATGTTGCTATTTTTTTGTCTCAACTAAAAACCCTAAGAAAAAAGGAAAGGCACTGAGATAGGTGAAAATTAAGAAGAAATGGTCTCCTTCCACCAAGATTTTTCCTCATAGACTATCATCTCTCCTACTCTTTTCCCAACCCCTTCACATTTTTTCAACTAATTTACTGAGGACAAAAACCTAAACTCCGCCTAAACCAAAAATTATATTGGCAACTAGCCAGAAATTTAGAGACAATTTCACAAAATAAAATGATTTCTTTAACATGGATCTATTGAGATTCAAAAGGAGACCACAAAAGGTTGGGGTCACAGATCCGGTATGGCAAGGCATCTCAAAAGAATTGCAGGTTTGAACCCATCTGTAAATCAAGGGGCAAAGTTTATTGTGATTGTGAAGGGTAAAACTGTGTTCCCTTTAAAATTATCACTCTGAAACTGTGTTCCCTTTTGATCTCAGGCCTTTCTGGAAAGGCATATCCCACCAGATAAGTTAAATGTCATTATTCAATTAGAAATCTTGGTCAAAAAGCACTCTTTTGGAGATGCCAGACCCTTTGAATTCCAATTCCAACTGGAGATCTGGGCTAGAACTGGGAACTTTGGCTTCCCTTTCAACTTGAAACCTGAGCCTTAAGACTCCTTTTTAAAGGGCAGTTTCTGAATTCACTTCTTTTTTTTTTTTTTTTTTAATTTTTATTTAATAATTACTTTATATTGACAGAATCCATGCCAGGGTAATTTTTTTTTACAACATTATCCCTTGCACTCGTTTCTGTTCTGATTTTTTTTCCCCTCCCTCCCTCCACCCCCTCCCCTAGATGGCAAGCAGTCCTTTATATGTTGGATATGTTGCAGTATATCCTAGATACAATATAGTTTGCAGAACTGAACAGTTCTCTTGTTGCATAGGGAGAATTGGATTCAGAAGGTATAAATAACCCGGGAAGAAAAACAAAAATGCAGATAGTTTACATTCGTTTCCCAGTGTTCTTTCTTTGGGTGTAGCTGCTTTTGTCCGTCATTTATCAATTGAAACTCAGTTAGGTCTCTTTGTCAAAGAAATCCACTTCCATCTGAATTCACTTCTTGCAGAAGGTCCAAAGCAGCTTGTTAGGACCCTGCCCACTGAGAAGGCATTCTCTTTTCAGTGCCATTTCCTAATAGGACTTGGCCACTAAAGAAGTCAGTCTCTTAGTACAGCTGGCTTCCTATCCAACAATAAACTTTCATTTTTGACAATTAATATTTCAGGTTCATGAATTCTTTCATAAAGAACCTTCTCCGTCCAAAAGGGGATTTTAACAACTCTGACTATCACTAACCTCGGCTAGTTGGTGCAGTGGATAGAGCACCAGCCCTGAAGTCAGGAGGACCTGAGTTCAAATCTGAATTCAGACACTTAACATTTCCTAACTGTGTGACTCTGGGCAAATCACTTAATCCCAACTGCCTCAGCAAAAATAGAAAAAAAATTAAAATTAAAAAATTTTAATATCAATTGAAGTGGGCTAAGTTCCAAAAAGATTTTAGCAAAGAAAGAAAAAGAGACTAGAGCTTCATGTTACTTATTTACTAATTTTATGGTTTACAGATAAGTTTGAAGGATAGCCTATTCACCACTGTCTCAGGAACTTAGTTATCAATGACCAGCAGATTATCTATCTGACAGTCAGCAATGTTTATAGGATTATCCTAAAGTCAAAAGAAGATTATGGAATCATTGACAAACTTATTGTTGGAACAACAGCACTCTAAGGTCAGGAGACCCACTGCTTCCCTTAGAAGATGTACCTCATCAAGTTTGGTTTGGTTTTTTCCAAAATGGAATCTCTACTATAATTCACCAAAGTACAAAAGATAGTGCAAGAGGGAGACTAAAAGAAATGGACATATAGCAAGTTTACTTATGAAAAAAAAAAAAAATGAGAACTCTGTCAACAACCATACTGAAATTAAATCACGTGCTAAAACATGCCTTGTGGCAAAAGTTTTAGGACTTCTACTGAAATATAAAGTTATAGTCCACAGAAACAACACGCTTCAGCATGCAAAGCTCTTGCAGCACAAACTGAGATAAAGTATAGCATGCTGAGATGTGTAAATTGCTATATATTTGTGGGGGAGGGAAAGTAGAAAAGTCTAACTACATATAACTTGGAATTCATTGCACGATCATAACTCTTTCACTTCTATATAAAAGATTTACCACATCAAATCAAGGAAAAAGCATTAGAATACTAAAAAAGGAGGTATGCACTGGGCCCCAAATCTGGAGCTCTGTGGACAATCAGAATGCAAGTCTAACCTTGCTCACAACACAATCATTTATGGAAGTAAAAAAGGAAAAAAAAAAAAAAAACTGGCCTAGAGGGTATGTTAAAGATGGAACATGACTCAGAAAGAGGGAAAGAGTGAGTCTAAAATACAGGGCTAAGGAAACCCAGTCAACCAAATACCTGCCACACCCCTAGATCTATGGCTTCAAAGGTATCTCTTTCCTATCAGGAGAGAGGAGAAAGAGAAGAAAGGAGAAGGGGAAGGAAATAGGAGGAGAGAGAAGAGAGAGAAGGGAGGGAGGGAGGAAGAGGAAGGGGAAGGGAGACAAAGGAAGAGAGAGAAGAGGGAGAGAGAGGAAGAAAAGAAGAAAAGAGGGAGAGAGGGGAAGAAGAGCGAAGAAAGAAAAAGGAGAAGGAAAAGAGGGAAGGGAAATGAAAGGAAAGGAAAGGAGGAAGGAAGGAAGGGGGAAGGGAGGATAGGAAGAAGTGGGAGAGGGGAAGGAATGTGGCCCATCTAAATTTTACAACAGAGTATAAGAACAAAGCAACACTGGACATTTGGCTAAATCTGCTTGAGGTTCAAATACCCAGACCTTCATTTCCTAACAACCAATACAATCCAAAAACTCCCATTTCATTGGAATCTCATTTTTTTTTCAATTATTTTTATATGGAGGTAAGATCTAGGGAACTGAGGGGAAGTGTGAAATTCCTTATGTCTTTAATAGCACAACTTACTGCTACCTTTTTTTTTTAAACAACAAAACACTAAAATGAGTCAATCTAAGATTTATAGACACCAAAGAGACTTCTAAACATGAATGTATATGATGATAAAATTTGTTTCTCAAAGGTTCCCAAACACAGTAGCAAAGGGCTCTGAAAAAAGTTTATCTTATTGCCCTAAAATGGTTAAATGTTGAATAGGAAGATAATCCCTTGTTTCATTAGCATTATGGCTTCTCCAAATAATTAGGGCTTGTGTGGCTCTTTATACGAAACAGACTCTGAAGAGAGTCAGGTCAGTGATTCAAGTCAGAAAAAGTCCCAAATGAAGGCTCAGTTCCACAGCCTCATGTCTTCAATTAAAAGAAAATCATTGGTAAGATCCATTCAATATGCTGACATTGAAGTGAAGCTACTAGACACTTGTTGATCCACATTCCCCTAAAGCTAGACCTAAATTTTGCCTTCAGTTAGTCCTATTGTTAGGCCACCCAAGTCCCCCTGAAGAGATGCAGCTTCCAGAGGAGGTGTGGCTGTAACCCTAAGGTCACTTCGCCTTGGGAGTGCTGAAGTTAAACAGACAATGCTGGCTGCCAGATAACAATCTGTTGGTCAGGGATAACTAACCACTAAATCATAAATTTCAATACTGAGGTACATACCAGACCACTCTTCAATTCTCTAAACCATAAAGTCAGCATATCAATGGCATGAAGCTCTCAATCTGATCTTGTCTTTTTCCTATAAATTTTTCTTTTTGTTCCTGGTTCTCTGCAAAATCATTTTGGAATTTAGCCCACTTCAATTTGCTTTACAAATAAACTTTATCCCTTAACTTGGAGATAGATTCAAGCCTGCAAATTCTTTTGAGATACTTTGTAATACTGGTCTGCAATCCCAACCTTTAGGATGGGTTAAAAATCGGACTAAAAAAGGAATTAATGCCAAGAGCTATATATAAAACATAGGTGTCTCACTAGATACAAGGGAAAGGAAGAAAATAAACATTTGTAGAGTGCTTACTTATGTGCTAAGAATTTTTACAAATATTACCTAATGAGATTCTCCTTAACAACAAGGTAAATATAGTTATTCTCCCCACTTTACTGTCAAGAAAACAGATTAAATAACTTGCCCAGATTTGAACCCACATCTTCCTAACTCTAGGCCCAGTACTTTGTTCACTATGCCCCCAGTTATTTTAGTTGACTTCCAAGACGTTTATTACAAAACAAGAGAAATGTTCCCAGCTCTTCAGCTTTTTCTAGACCCTCAGAAACCAAAATGTTGCCACCTCAGCTACATGAGTTTGACCTTATCCTAAGTGACTCTTAAGTAAAAGTGACTGTTTAAAATCACAGATTTATCCTGAAGAAAACCCAAGCTCCATAAGAAACACTTCTATCATGCAACCCTTGAGATTAGGATCAAATACTGAATTTCGTTGAAAATTCAAGCAAAGGGGTGACATCTTTATCTTTCCTTTCCTTCTAAGTCTGTTGCTCCTCAACTTGATTTTGATTACTTTATTCCAAATCCCACTCCCTATTATAAAAATAAACTCTGTATATAAAAATGACAAAAAGAATGTGAGACTAGTTAATCAAGAAAGCCAGATCTAACACCTGGAATAGTGGAGAGCTGGCTATAGGAAATAAGAATAGGGAGAGGACAATGATGAGTCTTTCTTCTTATTTCACCCCACCTCAATCTCCTATTATTTTGTATAATTTTCCAAGGTCTTATTCCCATCAATCTTCACTTTAAGTCAGGTTATCAACTTTAGAGGTTAAGATAATTCAGGAGAGACTTGTATATGTATACTGCCACACATAACACTGTGAGAAATGCTTCTAAAGCAAACATGCAAAGCAACATAAAGAGATGATTTTTACGGAGGCAGTATGGTGAAAATGACAGGGCAATGGACCGTTTTCTGAAGTTTTGAAATCCCACCTCCAACATTTAGCTGAGTGGCCACAGACAAATCTCTTAACCCCACGGGCTCCATTTCCTCAAAAGTAAAATGGAAATTAATACCATTTGATCCTAGGCGACAGAATGGGATGAAGTTTGTAAATCTTGAAACTCATAAAAATGTTAGTTATTATTTCTCTAACTACATTTTATATATGAAATAGCTCCTTTGTTCAACTTTAATAAACCAGACAAGCAACTCCTGACCCGAACTAGGGTATATTCACCTAACTACTAACAAAAAGATATTCTTCCAGAAGTTCCCAACCATCCCTTGTAGCTCTCTCAAATGAAGGGCGCCTCAATAGCACACCATGCTCAATTCGAGGACCCACCTTACCCGCTCTGGGGAGGAGTACGTGGCAATGGACCACCCCTCTTCTTTCCAGGTGGCCACGCTCACTCTGTCCAGTCCCCAAGCCCTGGGGACTTCCAGCTGAGAGAGGGGCGGATGCTGCTGTCAGAGATGGGAGTTCCAAGAAGGTTCCTCGAGGCCTAGAAGAATGTTTCACCGCAGGCTCGAGGCGACTTCCTCTAGCTCCCAACCATCCACTCCAGGTTCCCCGCCCCCTTCCCGGACCCTCCAGGTAAAAGGACCTAATCAACCCACCAGCCTCCAAGCACCTGGGGGAGGGAAAGGGGGAAGTTCAGCCTCAGGTAGGAAGAGAGGTTGCAAGAGTCCCCTCCCGCCAAGCTCCTAAAGAGCACTTTCCACATAATTCCGCAGAACACCTGCTGTTCCACCCTCGCCTGGAGCAGCAAGGTGGGGATCAAAGAAGAGCCCCCCGCCCCTCCCCCAATGCCCCTCCCCCCCACCCATGTGAACCCCCCCTTTTCCTCCCCCTCACCCCAACTCTTGAGCTCGGCTACCGCCCGGCCAGCCTCTCTCAGTTTCTGCAGCCAGCTCCCCCGGCCCCACGCCCCCGCCCCCGCCCCAACTCCTCCAGCCCCCACAACAAACTTTTCACCGCCGCCCGCTCCCTTCAGGCCGCCATCTTGCCGCGGGGCAGGCCGGGTAATCCTCCGCTGAGGGGAAGGGGGGGGTCGCAGCCGGAATCCCCACGCACAGCGGCACCGCTCGTCATCAGAGTGGGCGGGGCCCTTGGAAGGCGGACTCTAAGTGTAAAGGGGAGGGGCATAGGGGAAGAGGAAGGAGAAAGGGAAGAAGAGGAAGAGAAGGAGTAGAAGGACGAGAGAAAGAGGGAGGCGGAAGAGGAGGAGGAAGGAGGAAGGGGAAGGAGGAGGAGAAGGAGGAAGAGGAGGAGGAGAAAAGAGGAGGAAGGAGAAAGGAGGAGGAGAAAAGAGAAGGAGAAAGGAGGAGGAGGAAGAGGAGGTGGGGGTTAGTAGGTGGTAGAGTCTTAGACTGAGTTTTTAAGTTTTGAGAAAGGGTGACCCAAGACGTTCCTTTTGCAGAAGGAGAACTGCGGCCCGGAGAGGTTAAACGATTTGTTTCAGAAGAGTTGTTCATCAAATGG
Organism: Antechinus flavipes; assembly: GCF_016432865.1. Lineage (NCBI taxonomy): Eukaryota > Metazoa > Chordata > Mammalia > Dasyuromorphia > Dasyuridae > Antechinus > Antechinus flavipes. Next base: position 206,207,871 of record NC_067401.1, on the reverse strand, counting down.
AAGAAAGGAGGGGGCGATGGGAGCTGGGGGTGAGATGGGGGTGAGGATATGGGATGACGGGACCCAAGAAAGGAGGGGGCAATCGGGAACAGAGGACACACTGGATGATAATAATAACTAACAGTTACCTAGTGCTTGCTTTGAGCAGACACTGTGCTAAGTGCTATTATGGTGCTAACTGAAATTTATGTACTATTTACTACGAGCCAGTCACTGTACTAAGTACTATAAAAATATTTACACAGCATTCACCATGTGCCAGACACTGTGCTAAATGTTATTATAATAATATTTATGTAGCACTTCCTGTGCGACAGGCACTATGCTAAACACTTAACCTTTGTTATCTCATTTGATCTTCACAACAACCCTTAGCGTTATTATCCTAATTTTACAGACTGAGGCAAAAAAGAGTTAAATGAGTTTTCCCCACGGTTACACAGTTAATAGTTATCTGGTTGGATTTTATCTCAGATCTTTCTGGCTTCAAACCCAAAGCTCTGTCCACTTCATCACCTAGTTACTCAGATGGGAGAAATTTGGGGCTGGAGGAAGAAGAATGAAATAGAAAGAGGATAGAAAGAGAGGGACAGAAAGAAGGGTAAGGTACAAAGAAAAGAATACTAGATTTCTGGAAACAGCTGGATTTGCTTCTAATGAATACTGGCTGTGTATCATGAGCAATTAACTTGACATCACTTAGAATGAATGTTAGCTGTTTTTACACTATCTTTACTTTATTTTTATTTATTTGTTTGTTTGCTTATTTTATTCAGAAAAATAAGATATATTGAAAAGAAGAAGAAAAAGAAAGAAAGAAAGTTTGGTTCTGGCACCAAAGCAAGTGTTTCTGCTATCATGCTACTCCCCTTATATTGAGATGAAAAATCAATGAAATCTTGTAATTGAGAATGATTACTATTTTATGTTTTTTGGCAACCACTGACATTCTGTTTTTAGAAGTTCTAATTCTAGTAATCATACCACCTCCTTGGGGACCATACATTCAAATGTCGGCTTCTTGAGGGCAGGGATTATGTTTCTGTCTTTCTTTGTGACTCCACTACTTAGCACTATGCCTAACACATAGTCTTCAATTAAATAAACATGACTGACATGGTTAACTCCAGCTATGTAACCTTGAGTCTCTGCTCCAATTAACCCCAATCAGCAAAGGACAGAGCCTGCCTCATGCTCAGTGAACTTGGCCAAGTTCATTCCTCACAATTTGTTGGCATTCTGATTTAGATTGTACCAGAAGACTTGAACTTGATTTTGGATTCCACGTGTTCCTAGTACTGGCTAGGATCCTAGTTCATGGATCATGACTTTATTTCTTGATGTCTAACTTTCATATTATCTACAAAACAGAGATGATAAAATTGACTTACTCTATTTTCCTCCTCATAGGGATGGATAAAAATCAAATGGGTTCAAAAATTCTTGTAAAGCATTTTGTAACTGAACAATTATTTAAAAATACATAAACATTTAAAAATTATTTTACATATAATTGGGAGAAAATATTATTTTTAAAAATCCCTTAACCTCACTTAACTTCAGTTTCATTATCTGCAAATAGGGATAGTGATGCATATAATACCTACTTGTCCCTCAGTTAATAAATTCTATGTGCCAACCACTGGGTTAAGTTATGAGGGATATTTGCTTCAAAAATATCAATAATGAATCATCATTTCACTCCTTCCACTTGTTCAGATAAATGCATCTTTCTAGGTTTCTCTTGATTTTTGTGTTTGAATTTCCAAGGTCCTACTTAGCTCTGGTCTTTTTATCAGAAATGTTTGAAAATTCTCTATTCCAGGAAGGATTTTTATTCTCTCCTGCAGGATTTTACTTGTCTTCATAAGTTTTTAAAGAGTAATTATTCTTGGTTGCAAGTCTACATTTTTTCAATTCAATAAACATTTATTAAGCATTTAGTATGTGCCAGGCACTGTGCTAAGGTCTGGGGAAACAGCAATAGGCAATGATAGTCCTTGCCTTGAAAGAGTTCACAATTTGATGGAGACAACAAGCAAACAAGCTATATACAGATTAAATAGAAATAATATACTGAGAGAAGGCACTAGAATTAAAAGGGATTGAGAAAGGGTCTTATAAAAGATGAAATTTTAATTGACGTCTGAATCTAGGGAAGCCAGGAGACCAGCAGGAAAAGTGAAAGCATTCCAGAAAAGGGGAACAGACAGACTCAAGAGAGAAAATATCTAAGGAACAGCTAGGATAGTGTCATTTGATTGAAGAGTCCACAGCAGAAACTTACACGACTGGAAAGTTAGGAAAGTTAGGGCTGGGCTATAAAGCATTTTGAATGTCTCATATTCAGAATATTTTATATTTTTATAATAACTTTTTATTTTTCAAAATACAAGCAAAGATAATTTTCAACATTCACTCTTGCAAAACCTTATGTTCCAAATTTTTCTCCTCCCTCTCCTAGACCTCCCTATTTTCCTAGAAGCAAGTAATCCAATATAGGTTAAATATTTTCAATTCTTCTAAACATACTTCCATATTTATCATGCTACACAAGAAAAATCAGATAAAAAGGAAAAAAATGAGAAAAAACAAGCAAACAAACAATAAAAAAAGGTGAAAAATACTATACTTTGATCCACATTCAGTCTCCACAGTTTTCTCTCTAGATGTGGATGACTCTCTCTATCATAAGTCTATCAGAATTGTCTTAAAAAACCTCGTTGTTGAAAAAAGCCAAATCCATAACAGTTGATCATCACACAGTTTTCTTGATACTAAGTACAATGTTCTCTTTATTCTACTCACTTCATTTACTACCAGTTCATGTATGTCTCTCCAGGCATTTCTGAAATCATCCTGCTTGCTGATCATTTCTTATAGAACAATAATATTCCACTACATTCATATACTATAACTTATTCAGTCGTTCTCCAACTGATGGCATCTACTCAAATTTCCAGTTCCTTTAAGTTACAAAAAGAACTGCTACAATCAATCTGCCAAGGGAAAGTCAGGAACTATATGAGCAAAACTACAAAACATTTTTCACACAAATAAACTCAGATCTAAACAATTTGAAAAATATCAAATGTTCTTGGACAGGTCAAGTGAATATAATAAAGATGACAATACTACCTAAACTAATCTATTTATTTAGTTTTTATACCAACCAAACTCCCAAGAAATTATTTTACTGACCTAGAAAAAATAACAACAAAATTCATCTGGAAGAACAAAAAGTCAAGAATTTCAAGGGAACTAATGAAAAAAAAAATCAAATGAGGGTGGCCTAATCAGATCTAAAACTGTATTATAAAGCAACGGTCATCAAAACCATTTAGTCATTTAGTACTGGCTAAGAAATAGATTAGTTGATCAGTGGAATAGGTTAGGTTCACAGGACAAAATAACTATAGCAATCTAGTGTTTGACAAACCCAAAAACCCCAGCTTTTGGGATAAGCACTCATTATTTGACAAAAACTGCTGGGAACGTTGGAAACCAGTATGGCAGAAATTAGGCATTGACCCACATTTAACACTTTATATCAAGATAAGGTCAAAATGGATTCACGATCTAGACATAAAGAATGAGATTATAAATAAATTAGAAGAACTCTCAGACCTGTGGAGGAGGAAGGAATTTGTGACCAAAGAACTAGAAATCATTATTGATCACAAAATAGATAATTTTGATTATATTAAGTTAAAAGGTTTTTGTACAAACAAAACTAATGCAGACAAGATTAGAAGAAAAGCAATAAACTGGGAAAACATTTTTACATTCAAAGATTCTGATAAAGGCCTTATTTTCAAAATATATAGAGAATTGACTCAAATGTATAAGAAATACAATTGATAAATGGTCAAAGAAAATGAACAGACAATTTTCAGATGAAGAAATTGAAACTATTTCTAGTCATATGAAAAGGTGTTCCAAATCACTATTGATCAGAGAAATACAAATTAAGACAACTCTGAGATACCACTACACACCTCTCAGATTAGCTAAGATGACAGAAAAAGATAATGAGGAATGTTGGGGGGATGGGGGGAACTTGGACACTGACACATTGTTGGTGGAATTGTGAATGAATCCAGCCATTCTGGAGAGCAATCTGGAATTATGCTCAAAAAGTTATCAAACTGTGCATACCCTTTGATCCAGCAGTGTTACTACTGGGCCTGTATCCCAAAGAGATCTTAAAGCAGGGAAAGGGACCCGCATGTGCAAAAATGTTTGTGGCAGCCCTTTTCGTAGTGGCTAGAAACTGGAAACTGAATTTATGCCCATCAGATGGAGAATGGCTGAATAAATTGTGGTATATGAATGTTGTGGAATATTATTGTTCTATAAGAAATGACCAACAGGATGATTTCAGAGAGGTCTGGAGAGATTTACGTGAATTTATGCTAAGTGAAACGAGCAGACACAGCAGATTATTTTACATGGCAACAACAAGATTATACAATGATCAATTCTGATGGATGTGGTTCTCTTCAACAATGAATTGATTTAGACCAATTCTATTTGTTCAGTAATGAAGAGAGCCCTCTATACCCAGGGAGAGGATTGTGGGAACTGAGTGTGGACCACAACATAGCATTTCACTCTTTCTGTTGTTGTTTGCTTGAATTTTTGTTTTCCTTCTTAGGTTTTTTTTTCTTTCTAGATCCGATTTTTCTTGTACAGCAAGACAACTATGGATATGTGTGTATATATATATATATATATATATATATATATATATATATATATATATGTTAAATCCAATATACATATATATATGTATATTGGATTTAACATATATTTTTAACATGTCTTAGAATACCTGCCATTTAGGGGAGGAGGTAGGGAGAAGGAGGAGAAAATTTGGAACAGAAGGTTTTGCAAGGGTCAGTGTTGAAAAATTACCCATGCATATGTTTTATAAATAAAAAGCTATAATAAAAAAAGGACGACTACAAATATTTTTGCACATGTAAATTCTTTTCCCTTTTTTTATGATCTCTTTGGAATACAAAGCCAGTAAAGATACTGCTGTATCAAAGGGTACACACAGTTTTATAGTTCTTTGGTCATAGTTTCAAATTGCTCTCCAGAATGGTTGGATCAAATTCACAATGCTACCAACAGTATTAATGTTCCAGTTTTCCCACATCCCCTCCAATATTTATCATTATCTTTTCCTGTCATCTTAGCCAATCTGAGGCATGTAAAGTGGTATCTCAGAGTTGTCTTAATTTTCATTTCTCTAATCAATAGTAATTTAGGGCATTTTTTCATATGACTAGAAATGACTTTAATTTCTTCATCTGAAAATTGTCTGGTCATATCCTTTGACCATTTATCAGTTGGGAAAATGGCTTATATTCTTATAAATTTGAGTCATTCTCTATATATTTTAGAAATGAGGCCTCTAACAGAAACCTCCTATGTAAATTTTTTTTCCCAGTTTTCTGCTTCCCTTCTAATCTTGGCTGCATTGCTTTTTTTTTGTACAAAAAATATTTAATTTAATATGGTAAAAATTATCCATTTTGCATTTTATAATGCTCTGTAATCTTCTTTGGCCATTAATTCCTTCCTTCTTCACAGATCTAAGAGGTAGACTGTAACTTGTTCTCCTAATTTGCTTTTAATATCACCCTTTATGTCTAAATCATGAACCCATTTCAACCTTATCTTGGTATAAAGTGTGAGAGGATGTTAGGTGTAGGTCAATGTCTAGTTTCTGTCATACTATTTTCTCAGCAATTTTTGTCAAATAGTGAGTTCTTATCCTAGAAGCTGGAGTCATTGAGTTTATCAAACACTAGATTACTATATTGACCAGACTATTTTGTATTTGATCCTGGAACCAATAAGGGACCTATGGAATTCATTGAATAGGAGCATGACATTTCAGACCTGTGCTTTAGGAAAATCATTTTGGTGGCTGAAAGGAAGTTAGATTTGAGTAGGGAGAAACCTGAGGCAGGCAGATCCACCAGTAAGCTATTGTAATAGTTCAGGGGTGAAGTGATGAGGGTCTTCACTAGGGAGACAGTGTCAGAGAAGAGAAAGGAACATATTTGAAAGATGCTGCAGAGGTGAAATTGATAGGCCTTGGTAACTGTACATAAGAGTTAGTATGGAATCCAGGATATATCCTAGGCTGTGAGTCTGTACTCTACAGTAAAAGGGAAATTAAGTAGAAGGGAGGATTTAAGAAAAAGATGATGAGTTCTGATTTTGGACATGTTGAGTTTAAAATGTCTACTGGACATCCAGTTTGAGATGTCTAAAAGGCAATTAGAGGATTTGAGATTGGAATTCAGGATCCCACCATTCTGGAGAGCAATTTGGAACTATGCCCAAAGGGCTCTCAAACTGTGCATACCCTTTGATCCAGCAATGTCTCTATTGGCCCTATATCCCAAAGAGATCTTAAAGGAGGGAAAGGGACCCACAAAAATGTTTGTGGCAGTCCTTTTTGTAGTGGCAAGAAACTGGAAACTGAGTAGATGCCCATCAATTGGAGAATGGCTGAATAAACTGTGGTATATGAATGTTATGGAATATTATAGTTCAATAAGAAACTTTCAGCAGGATGATTTCAGAGAGGCCTGGAGAGACTTACATAAACTGATGATAAGTGAAGTGAGTAGAACCAAGAGTAGAACACTGCAACAACAAGCTTCTGTTGCAACTATCAACTCTGGTGGACTTGGCTCATTTCAACAATGATGTGAGTCAGGCCAATTCCAATAGACTTGTGATGGAGAGATCCATTTGCATCTAGAGAGAGGACTGTAGGGACTGAGTGTGGTTTATAACATAGCATTTTCAGTCTTTTTGTTGTTCTTTGCTTGCATTTTATTTTCTTTCTCATTTTTTTTTTCCTTTTTGATCTGATTTTCCTTGTGCAGCAAGATAATGGTATAAATCTGTATGCATATATTGAATTTAACATAGATTTTTTACCATGTTTAACATATATTGGATAACTTGATGTCTGGGGGAAGGGGTGGGAGAAAGAAGGGAAAATTAGAACACAAGGTTTTTCCAAGGTCAATGTTGAAAAATTGTCCATGTATATGTTTTGAAAATAAAAAGCTTTAATTTAAAATAAAAAAGATTCTCATGGTATCTCAGGACAGAGAATTAAGGACCTGGAATCCCTGGACATTTGGGCTGTCTTAGTCTGAGCACCATCCAGCTCATTTCTGTTGTTTCCCAGGGCTTCCTCTCATTCCTACCCATTCTGGAACTTTCTTCTGGGAGTTCTGTTCTTACTAGCTCTGAATATAAAACCCTACAGGCTATAAGTATCTCTGACAAATCTTTGGTCCTGCCTATTTGTCTGTACTAGCACTGATTTTGCATGATGGTTCCTTTCCTATTGCTCATGGGTTTCTGGATGATTTTTTGTGAGGTTCTGGAATGAAAGAAGTAATTTACTGTAATTTTTCTTTTTTTTTTTTTTCTTTTTTTTTTTTTTTTTTAGTATTTTTTTTATTTAATAATAACTTTATATTGACAGAATCCATGCCAGGGTAATTTTTTTTTTTTTACAACATTATCCCTTGCACTCGTTTCTGTTCTGATTTTCCCCCTCCCTCCCTCCACCCCCTCCCCTACATGGCAAGCAGTCCTATACATGTTAAATATGTCGCAGTATATCCTAGATACAATATATGTGTGCAGAACCGAACAGTTCTCTTGTTGCACAGGGAGAATTGGATTCAGAAGGTAAAAATAACCCGGGAAGAAAAACAAAAATGTAATTCACATTCGTTTCCCAGTGTTCTTTCTTTGGGTGTAGCTGCTTCTGTCCATCATTTATCAATTGAAACTGAGTTAGGTCTCTTTGTCAAAGAAATCCACTTCCATCAGAATACATCCTCATACAGTATCGTTGTTGAGGTATATAATGATCTCCTGGTTCTGCTCATTTCACTTAGCATCAGTTCATGTAAGTCTCTCCAAGCCTCTCTGTATTCATCCTGCTGGTCATTTCTTACAGAACAATAATATTCCATAACATTCATATACCACAATTTACCCAGCCATTCTCCAATTGATGGGCATCCATTCAATTTCCAGTTTTTAGCCACTACAAACAGGGCTGCCACAAACATTTTGGCACATACAGGTCCCTTTCCCTTCTTTAGTATCTCTTTGGGATAAGCCCAGTAGTAGCACTGCTAGATCAAAGGGTATGCACAGTTTCCAAATTGCTCTCCAGAATGGTTGGATTCGTTCACAACTCCACCAACAATGCATCAGTGTCCCAGTTTTCCCGCATCCCCTCCAACATTCATCATTATTTTTTCCTGTCATCTTAGCCAATCTGACAGGTGTGTAGTGGTATCTCAGAATTGTCTTAATTTGCATTTCTCTGATCAATAATGATTTGGAACACTCTTTTATATGAGTGGTAATAGTTTCAATTTCATCATCTGAAAATTGTCTGTTCATATCCTTTGACCATTTATCAATTGGAGAATGGCTTGATTTCTTATAAATTAGAGTCAGTTCTCTATATATTTTGGAAATGAGGCCTTTATTAGAACCTTTAACTGTAAAGATGTTTTCCCAGTTTGTTGCTTCCCTTCTAATCTTGTTTGCATTAGTTTTGTTTGTACAAAGGCTTTTTAATTTGATATAATCAAAATTTTCTATTTTGTGATCAGTAATGGTCTCTCTTTCATCTTTGGTCACAAATTTCTTTCTCCTCCACAAGTCTGAGAGATAAACTATCCTATGTTCCTCTAATTTATTTATAATCTCGTTCTTTATGCCTAGGTCATGGACCCATTTTGATCTTATCTTGGTATATGGTGTTAAGTGTGGGTCCATGCCTAATTTCTGCCATACTAATTTCCAATTATTCCAGCAGTTTTTATCAAATAATGAATTCTTATCTCAAAAGTTAGGATCTTTGGGTTTGTCAAACACTATTCACTGTAATTTTTCATTGTATTTTCTAATCATTATTCAGTGTGGTGTGGATTTCAGTTTTTTGCAGGATTATCTTGATCAGAAGATCACTTTTTGAATTGTTGCTAGTTTAGACAATCTAACTCTAACTACTTAGTGATCTTTTTCTTCCTAAACTCTTATCAACTAATTACTCATCAATACTTTCCATTTGTTGAATGAATGCCCATCAATTGGAGAATGGTTGGGTAAATTGTGGTATATGAATGTTATGGAATATTATTGTTCTGTAAGAAATGACCAGCAGGATGAATACAGAGAGGCTTGGAGAGACTTACATGAACTGATGCTAAGTGAAATGAGCAGAACCAGGAGATCATTATACACTTCAACAACGATACTGTATGAGGATATATTCTGATGGAAATGGATTTCTTCGACAAAGAGAAGATCTAATTCATTTCCAATTGATCAGTGATGGACAGAATCAGCTACACCCAGGGAAAGAACACTGGGAAATGAATGTAAACTATTTGTATTTTTGTTTTTCTTCCCAGGTTATTTATACCTTCTGAATCCAATTCTTCCTGTGCAACAAGAGAACTGTTTGGTTCTGCGCACATATATTGTATCTAGGATATACTATAACATATTTAACTTGTATGAGACTGCCTACCATCTGGGGGAAGGGGTGGAGGGAGGGAGGGGAAAAATCAGAACATAAGTGAGTGCAAGGGATAATGTTGTAAAAAATTACCCATGCATATGTACTGTCAATAAAAAGTTATAAAAGGAGTAAATCTCCATCAATCAGCTAATGCATATGTCCTTTGAACGTGAAAGTGTTTTTTGCCCCCAATCTCTGTTATCTTGCTATAGATCTTGCTACAGATCTTGGCAACAAAATCAGTCATAATATCTTTGCTTATCCTGTTCACAGTTTCTGAGCTGCAGTTATTACATCTATCTGAGAAGCTTTCTTCAACTTCAAAGATGTTGTTCAATCATTTTTCTATTGTGTCTGACTCTTTTGACTCCATTTTGGGTTTTCGTAGAAAAGATAATGGAGTGGTTTGCCATTTCCTTCTCATTTTACAAATTAGGAAACTGAGGCAAATTGGGGTTAAGTGATTTATCCAGGATCGCAAAGTTAGTAAATGTTTGAGGTCATCTTTGAACTCAGTTTCTCCTAACTCCAGGCCTGGCACTCTATCCACTGTACCACCTAGCTGCCCAAAAATCTATACATGTACATATTATCTCCCCCAGATAGGGGAAGATAATCTATACATGTACAGATTATCTCCCCCAGATAGGGGAAGATTTACTCAAGTGACCTTGAGGCCAAAGACAATTTCACTTTTGTCTTTTCATCTGCACTGCCTAGCACAATTCCTGGCACATTATAGGTGGAAAGTAAATGTTTGTTGATTGAACGATGGTTTTGTTAACCTTAAAGAGGTATATAAACATAGTAGAATCTAGTATCATTATAAAGATACCTAAAGATTAACAGAATATCAGTTGTGCAACAGGGAGATGAAGGGCCCTAAGGAAGAAGGATAAGGACAAAAGTATGGAGAACCATAATGATGAGAATTTGGGGTCACTGGGGTGAAGAAAGGAAAGGGAGCCTGGGGAAAAGAAAAGACCATTAAAGACATGATGACTCAGAGTATGAGAAAGCTATAGAAAGAAACAGGATGTCAAAATGGAGAGACATCAGAAAAGTGGGTAACAAACAAACAAAAACTAGGACCTCTAAGGAATGGAATCCCATACTCTAGAGAGATTATATGATACAAAGGAAAGAGACCTAGTTTATAGAATCAGGCCCTGGATTCAAATGTTATCTATGCTGTCTTAAGCATTACATTTTATCTTTTGGGCTTGGAATTCAATGAAGAATTTGCATTAGATGATTTTTAAGGACTCTCCCAGCTCTAATTTATGAATTTATAATCTTAAATAATAGAAAGAATATCTGAAATGGCAAATATTCTGAGAAAGAAGAAAAATCCCAAGTCACTGAGTCCAAGGCCCTTGAAGAAGTATCTGATGAGAATAAAAATTTCCCTGGAAAACTCTTAAGTCAACACAGGGAAATAGACAAAAGAAAAATGATACTGGTTTCAAGAGATGGAGAGGAGATGAGGATGTGCACCCAGGAAGTTAGTTAGGATCAAAGACAATGCCTACCTCATTCCCAGCCCACTCTTGTTTACATATTTCCAGAAGAGCCTCTAGTGTTTCTCTCTCCATAAATTATCCAGGACTGACTCCCTCTCCGGTGACAGGCCAATATAATAGCTCCAGGAATTCCATCTGCTCCTTGCCACACGCTGCTCCCACTACACCCTCCTCAGCTCATCAAAATTTCAGAGCCAAAAGGTGTCTCATTTCTCCAAGCCTGGGGGTGTTTCACATGGACCAGTTTCTCCATGGACTAGTTTAAGGCCTCAGGGAATAGGACAGACAGTCAGGAAACTTAATTGCATACCCATGTTCTTTATGACTTCAGCCATGGTCCCCAGGCTCCTAAAGGAATCAGCAACCTTCTTTTCTCATTCCTCATTTATACTGGTTTGTGTTCTTTGTATATACTCAGCACAGTGCCTGCCACAAAATAAGCACTTAATAAATGTTTATTGTCTGAATGACTGCACACATATTATTTTCCTTTCGTCTTTTATGGATATTCTGTCTCCTCCATCTCCTAGATCTGCCTTTCCTGTGACTGTCCTCAAAAATATTCTTTCTCTTCTCCACCTTCTCTGGCTTCCTTCAAGACACAGATCAAAAGATCTGTTGTAATGCCAGAGAAACTGAGGCAGGAGAGAGATTAGAGAGTTTTTAATATTTTATTAATGGGAGAGTAAGATTGACTGGACAGGACTCTCGTCTCAAATTATCCAGTCAGACAGAGATAAAAATATACTGGGACCAAGGAATTCATGTTGGTCCCAGGTCTGGAGGAGACTATCATCTCAAAGAATCCAGCGTCCAGCATCCACCTGCCAGCCGCCATTCTCCAGCAATGAATGGAGAATCTCTAACCTTTATATACCTTTTGGAGACAAAGAAGAGGGAAAGAGTGGGAAAGAGCGGGAAAGCCCAGCTGGAAAAGGCTATGAATCAAAAAAGAACCCAGAGATAGGATGTCTGAATACCCAGAGATAAAGATGTTAGTGAAATATCTTGGAATATTTTAGAGGGATGTTGTAAATTCTCAAGGACAGAAGATAATCAGGAAGTCTACTCTCTTGTTTATCTTGCTTGGGCTAACAATTTATAACCTTAGACTAATTGGTCCTCAGCCTTCATGGACCAGAGGGAGATTTACAGCTTAGGGGAGTAATTAGGAAGACTGAGGCAAGGGAAACTTGTACTAGGAAACTGAGTCCGGACAGTTAAAGAGAACTGTGGCATAACATTGCAACTCTATCATTACTAATCTATATCACAGTGCTGGGGGGGGGGGGGGGGGGGGGGAGGGAATACATCAGAAGGCATGCTTGGTGGATTTCTAGGTGGTAAAGCAGCCCCATCCAGAGTGCCTCTTCTGAATCCACTACTGAAAAGATTGACTAGAAGCACCAGAAAACAGAGCATTCCATAGGTTTTTCAAAAAGCAAAGGAACTGAATTGGAGCCAAGGGTGCCATGGCAATTGAAAAATCTCTCTTAAACTGCTATGTAAATTTTGAATTCTGAATATGTGAATGTATGCAGAAGGAAAGGTGTGAACAATTTCACCCTTTACTAGTATTGTAAAGAAGTAGAAATGCAATTCTTATCCTAGAGAATAAAATTGGTTTTAAATTTAAATTTAAAACTGGTACCAAAAAAAATCTCCTCAAGCTATATATATATAAAGAGATAGAGACAGTTTAAATACCACCTTCTGTAGACTTTTCCTGGTTATCACCCTCCTCATATCTCTGTTTTGGGGATGTTTTCCCCCATTCCCTACTCTATTATTATTATATTATAATATCCCCTGTTTTAGTGCTTTCCCACTGAGATTAACTTCCATTTACACTTATAATCTTGCATAAATATTTTTAAAATGTTGTTTCTCCCATTCAAATGTAAGTTCCTTGAGGATAAGACTTGTGTTTTTTCTTTTCTTCTTATCTCCAGCACTTAACATGATTTCTGGTACATAGAAAGCACTTAATAAATGTTTTTTTAACTGGTTAGTGCTTGTCAAGTTACAAGAAGGCAACATGGCCAGATAAACTTTTTTATTTATTGCTGTCCTGTTGTTCAGTCAATCTGACTCTTCATGACCGTATGGACTATAGCACACTAGGCTCTTTTATCACCCACTTTCTCCCAAAGGGTGTTCAAATTCATGTCCATTGTTTCCATGACATTATCCATTCATGTCATTCTCTCTATCCCCTTCTTTTGCCATCAATCTTTCCCAACATTAGGATCTTTTTCAGTGACTTCTGTCTTTCTATTATGTGGTCAAAATATTTAAGCTTCAGTTTCAGTATTTGACCTTCCAGTGAATAGACCTACTTGCTGACCAGATTGTCTTGGGAAATGACAAGGTTCTCTTAATGATTTCAAGTTTTGTCCTGAAACAAAGAACCATTTTTTTAATACCAGTGTTCTTCCAGGGATAGAATATATGGCTGGTAAAATTGTAGAATGTCATAGGCACAGAGCTCACCCTTAGAGGCAACTAGGTGATATAATGGATAGACAGTCCGGGAATCAGAAAGCCCTGAGTCCAAATCCTATTTTAGATATTTACTAGCTATGTTATGCTGGACAAGTAAATTCACCTCTGTCTGGCCCTATTTCCTCAACTGTAAAATAAAGATTATAATCCTACTTCACAGGTAATTGTGAAGATAAAACAAGATGACATTTGTAAAAACTCTTAGCACAATCCCTGACACAGTAAAGGAATTTAATAAATACTTGTTCCTTTCCCCTAATGCATGAGTAAGTTGCAACAAAGAGAAGGCAGAAAGGATAATATCAGAAAAACTGGGTCACTCAAAATATCAGAAGAGCAATAAATAATTAATAGATAGCCCACATATTCTGCTGGGATCCATGTTATGACTAGATATCTAAAGGAAAGCCTCTAGCATATTGGGCAGACCACCTATGAGGAATTTATAAGAGGGCATAAATAAGAATTACATAAGATAGACAGACATGGATATGTCACAATCTATATCTCGTTGGAGGGAGTAAATGAGATCTCATTCAGATCCATTGAAAAATTATTTTTTCTCTTAACTTAGGAGCTAAGTATTGGCAATTTTGAATGCTCCAGTTTCTTTCCATACTCTCCCCATTAAGAGGTTCTTGTCTAAATTTCAATAGGCTTGTGATCGAAAGTGTTATACATACCCAGAATTGTGGATTGTGGAGACTGAATGTGGATCAAAGCATGGTATTTTCACCTTTTTGTTATTTGTTTGCTTGTTGTTTTTTCCCTCTTTCTTGTTTTTTTTTTCCCTTTTGATCTGATTTTTCTTGTGCAGCATGATGAATATGAAAATGTTTAGAAGAAATGCACATATTTAACCTATATGGGATTGTTTGGTTTCTTGGGGAGGTGAAGGAGAAAAATTTAGAACACAAAGTTTTGCAAAGGTGAATGTTGAAAATTATCTTTTCGGGAGTGGTGAGGGTCATATTCAGCACATATACGAAAAAATAAACTACTATTTAAGAAAAATAGGTTTCAACTGGTGCTAAGTGAAATGAGCAGAGCCAGGAGATCATTATATACCTTAACAACGATACTATATAAGGATGTATTCTGATGGAAGTGGATTTCTTCGACAAAGAGCTCTAACTCAGTTTCAATTGATCAAAGATGGACAGAAGCAGCTATACCCAAATGTAGCTGGGAAATGAATGTAAACTATTTGCATTTTTATTTTTCTTCCTGGGTTATTTCTACCTTCTGAATCCAATTCTCCCTGTACAACAAGAGAACTGTTCAGTTCTGCACACATATATTGTATCTAGGATATACTGTAACCTATTTAACATGTATAGGACTGTTTGCCATTTGGGAGAGGGGGTGGAGGGAGGGAGGGGAAAAATCGGAACAGAAGTGAGTGCAAGGGATAATGTTGTAAAAATTTACCCTGGCATAGATTCTGTCAATAAAAAGTTATTTTAAAAAATAGGTTTCTTCCTACAAGCCCACTGCTCTCCAGGTCTCTGGGTACTTTAGCTTTTGATACTTGGATCCTTCAAACTTGCCTTCTATGCCTGTGTCTCCCCAGTAAGTCCTAGATGATACATGTATGTGCTAGCTGAAACATGTGGAAATAGAGAAGAAGCTCAGGCTGAATATCTAAACAGGTTCGAGAAATATACCTGCCTTCCCCACCCCTCTTTGCAGAAGTGAAGGACCATGGGCATAGAATATTACATATACTGTCAAATTCAGTTGATGGATTGGTTAATTTTGCTGAACTCTTTTTTTCCTTTCTTCCTCTTTTTATCCTTTATTTCAAGAGATGACAGTTCAGCAGGGAAGGGAGGAAGAATATATTTGGAAATGAAACAAAAGATATCAATAAACCAATTTTAAAAGTCATCCCTTGAAGCCACCCTAGGGGAAAAAAATCAGTTCAAAACAAGGTTTAGGTAAATTCCTAAATGACAGATCTAGGTGACAGGTTACAAGGAAGAATTAGAGAAGTTGGGGCACATCCCTAATCTGTATTTTTTATATCATTTTCCCATTATGCTTCTTGATATTGCAGTCTAGAGAGAATTCTGAAGTGAAGGGAACATGGACTGATTGGGGGGAATTCTGACATGGGTCACAGTACATGTATACACATACATCAATCAATCAGTCAATTAACAAGCATTTTATTAAGTACCTACTCTATTCCAGGACTCTGCTAAACCCTAGGAATAGAAAGACAAAAATAAAAGTTTCTCCTCTGAAAGAAATTATATTCTAAGGAAGAGACAGCAAATGTATAAATAGGTCTATAAAAAATACATAAAAAGTAAAATTATGGAGAGGAACTGGCAGCTGAGGGGATCAGAAAAGACTTCATGGAAAGGATAGCACTTGAGCAGAGTTTTGAAGGAAGCAGGATTTTAAGAGGCAAAAGTGAGGAAGGAGTGCAGTTAAGGCATGAGGGACCACCGGCGCCAAGCTTCAGGGGTAGCTCAGAGTCTCCTGTTTCTTTTGGCTCTTCCATAATCACAAATACACACACACACACACTCATTCCTATCCCTCTTTTCTTCCCCTCCCTCTCTACCAACCCCCTACTGGTCTTGAGCCAGCTATTTCTAAATGATCCTGGGCATCTGGGGAATGGGATTTGGCACCCCCACCCCGCTATGTGCACCATAGACTCCCTTGTACACATACACAAACACACACAGAGTCAAATATAGCTTTGAGGTGAGAAACAATGGTAGGGTTTGGGTTTCAGCCCCTGGGCAACCAGCTCCAGCTCTGCTGTGGGGGTGGAAAGACCCATTTGTTTCAGGACATAAAGCCCCCTGCCCTGGTTGTGCCAACCCTCTCAGAGCCTGATGATGCGTGACTGAAGCTGGTGTGTGGCTCTCTTCCTCTTCTTTCTTCCCCTTTTTTCCACCTTTTTTCACCACTCCTGAATTGGACTGAACTGGGCTGAACAGGACCAGAAGGCCTGTAGCAGGGACCTTGGAGAGAAGGTAAATTATGTAGCCATCACTTGGAGCCTGCCACAGTTGTGGTCAGGGGTCTGTGTGTGTGTCCCTGTGTCTCTGTGTCCCTGAACACAGTGTGTTCAAAGACCACATTACCATCTCCCTAAAATATAGTTTGTACCAAGTTAATTGTGGCTTGTGATTATTTCCTAATTGTTGTGTTGTCCATACCTGAGTTCCCTGAGAACTGAGACCTTAGACCTCTGTGTCTTTTGTGTCTTATCTCTTCCTTTCAAGTGTCTCAGATTATATGATGAACACAGTTAATGCTTAACAAAAAAAATTATGAAAGGAAAGGGATGATGTTGGGAATGTCCCCATCACTCACTATTCTTTTTGTCTGTGTATTTCTACCCTATAGTTACAATACACATACATTTCTGGATTTTTTTTCCTAAGATGAATCCATATGGCACTGGGGAAGAGGTGAGGACTTTCTTGGCTTCAGGTTCCTTGCTTGGGCTATATTGCCCCTACTCCCAAATTCAGTGAATCCCAGGTGATATGAGGTGACTGAGAGTGATTTGGTGCAGGATTGTTATTTGTTGTCATTTTGATGCCGGTGTGGTCCCGTTAAGATTCCTTTCTTTCTGATTCCCAACTCCTCCTAGTTGACATAATTATCAATCAAGGACCTTTTGATTCACAAAATCCTGGTCCCTTTGAATTCCAATAGAAGATTTGGAC
Source organism: Antechinus flavipes (assembly GCF_016432865.1). Taxonomy (NCBI): domain Eukaryota; kingdom Metazoa; phylum Chordata; class Mammalia; order Dasyuromorphia; family Dasyuridae; genus Antechinus; species Antechinus flavipes. The sequence continues at coordinate 206,190,550 of NC_067401.1, read as the reverse complement.
CTGTCCCAGCCCCACCCGGATCTGAGCCAACTTGGGGCTATACCCATAGGCCCCTGTAACTAAATCTCCCATTATAAAAGGGGCCAAGCTGGGACTTCCTCTTTGCAGAGGTTCCAAATATGCCAGCCTTATGCCTGGCATGCCAGGACCCTCTGTCCACTGGAACTCTGTGGCTGGTGCCTTTCTTATCTCTATTTCCTTAACTATAATTTAACCTTATTTCCAAACCCCATAACACTTCCAAACCCCATAATAAACCTCTTTTATCAATCTAGCTTTTCAGGCCAATAAATTCCTCTATTAGGGACTCGCGCCACTAGACCTTTATTTAACTCCATATCCTTGAGCCAAATCCAAAAGGGTTGCCAGGGAGCTCTATTTGACTCCCTGCACCTCGAACCTGCCGCTAGACCTCAATTAAACCCTAATTTCATTTAGGTACCCCATATCTAGACCTCATCAATTTCAGTTATGTCTGACTCTTTGGGACCCCATCTGGGTTTTCTTAAAAAAAATACTGGAGTGGATTTGCCATTTCCTTCTCCAACTCATTTTACAGATGAGAAAACTGAGGCAAACAGTTAAGTAACTTTCCAGGGGTCACACAGTTAGAAAGTGTCTGAGATTACAATTGAACTCAGGTTTCCCTGACTCCAGACCTGGCACACTATCCACAGCAACACCTAGCTATCCTATTGGTGCAGTGTAAAGAGTCAGAAATAGAATCAGGATTAGGAAATGAGAGGCTATGAGAGAGATAAAGAGAACCCCAGTGGACAGATAAATTCAGGGATGTTTCAGGAAAGGGGTGAACAACATCAAAATCCTGGATTGGGTTAGGCTAGACTGAAGTGATGAGGTCTAGATTTGGGGTACTTAAATGAAATTAGGGTTTAGTTGAGGTCTAGTGGCAGGTTTGGGGTACAGGAAGTCAAGCAAAGCTCCCCTGCAACCATATTGGATTCGGCGCAAGGATACGGCGGTAAATGAGGTCTAGTAGCAGCGTGAGTCCCCAATAAAAGCATTTATCGACCCAAAGAGATAGATTGATAAAAGAGGTTTATTATGGGGTTTAGAAGCAAGGTTAAAGTATAGGCGAAGGCAGAGATAAGGAGAGCACCGGACAGAGGGTCCAGTGGACAGAAAGTCCTGACATGGCTAGCATGTTTGGGACCTCTGCAAAGAGGGGGTCCCAGTGCATCCCTTTTATAATGGGAGATTTAGCTCGAGGGGCTTGTGGGTGTAGCCCCGAGTTGGCTCAGATCCAGCTGGGGACTGGGACAGGCCAGGATCTTCTGTTGGAATACAAGGGGACCAGGATTTGTGAGTTAAAGGGTAATTACATTAACTAGGGGGGGTTGGGAATCACGAAGAAAGGAATCTTTCCCTCTCCTGAGCAGAGGCAGGATTCTACCACAAAGAAAATTCAATTTAAGGAAAATTTATTGAACCCTTATTGCATGATGAGTGAGAAGCAACTGACTTGAAATCAGAGAACAGGATTCAGGTCCCACCTATGACACATGTTGGTTTTGGGAGCCTGGGCAAGTCATTTAATTACTGGTAACTATCTGACTATAAACTGCAACAATTGCTGATCAGCGTTGCTAACAGGAGCTTCCCTACCCTAATGAAACCACAGGTCTAGACCAAAGAATTTGCAAAGCACTGTGGTACTGGAGACTGGAGATACAAAGAGCTATATCTGTGAGGATAGAGGGGAGGATTTTAATGGCATTGTATTTTTCCAAATACATGAAAAGATAGTGTTCAACATTCACTTTTGCAAAACTTTGTGTACCAAATTTCTCTCTCTCTCCTTTTTCCTCTCCTCCTCCCCAAGATAGCAAGCAATCCTATATAGGTTAAGTATGTGTAATTCTTCTAAACATTTCCATATTCATCATGCTGCACAAGAAAAATCACATTAAAAGGGGAAAAAAACCATAAGAGAAAAACAACAAACAAACAACAACAAAAGGTGAAAATATTGTGCTTTGATCCATGTTCATTCTCCATAGTTTTCTCTCTGGATGCGGATGGTATTTCCCATTCCAAGTCTATTGGAATTGGCTTGAATCACTTCATTGTTGAAAAGAGCCACGTCCATCACAGTTGATCATCACATAATTTTGTTGCTGTGTATAATGATCTCTTGGTTCTACTCACTTCACTTAGCATCAGTTCATGTAACTTTTTCCAGACTTTTCTGAAATCATCTTATCGAGGGGTAGATTTTAAAGAAATCCTAAGCCTATAGCAGGTTGTGATTTTTCAGGGCAGGAGTATATAGCAAAAGGAGAGGAGCTACAACTGTAGCAAGGGGGAGAAACTATAGAAAGAATTTATTGATTTACCATCATTTATCCATTACTCATTTGACAACTATTTATTCATTACCTAAAATGTACTACAAGCTGTCGTGAGGGATGCAAACAAACTCCCAAAAAACAAACAAACAACATATGAGAGATCTTACTTACATTCTACCAGGGAGATAATTTGTACATAAATAAGGATCTACAAAATCCACATGAGATAAATACAAAATAATTTGATAAGGAAGGAGGGAGAGGAAGAATCAGGAAAGGTTTCATGTAGAAGGTGATGTCTGAGCAGAATTTTTTTAATTAAAGCTTTTTATTTTCAAAACATATGCATAGATAATTTTCAACATTCACTCTTGTAAAACCTTACTTACTGTGTGCCAGATACTGGACTAAGAACTGGGGATTCACAAACAAGACAGTCTCTGCCCTTAAAGAACTTATATTGGGAGGTATATGAAGAAAATGGAATATTATTGTTTTATAAAAAATGAGGAATAATGAGGCAGCTAGGCGACACAGTGGATAGAGCACCAGCCCGGAAGTCAGGGGGACCTGAGTTCAAATGTGACCTCAGACACTTAACACTCCCTAGCTGTGTGATCCTGGGCAAGTCGCTTAACCCCAATTGCCTCAGAAAAAAAAAAAAAAAAAAGAACAAGCTGATTATAGAAAGGCCTGCAAAGATTTACATGAATTGATGTTAAGCATAACAATCAGAACCTGAAATATATTGTTACACAATAACTGCAACAATGAACGATGATCAACTTTGAGAGACTTGGTTCTTCTCAGTGCGTCTGTGATTCAAAACAATTTAATAGACTTTGGATAGAAAATGCCATCTGAATCTAGGAAAAGAACTAAGGAGACTGAAGGCAAAGTAACACATGCTATGTTCACTTTTTTTTTCTGTGTTTTTTTCCATCTCTATGTTTTTTTTCCCTTTTTACTCTGATTTTTCTCTCCCAACATGATTCATAAAGCAATGTGTGGGGAAAAAAAATTTTTTTTAAGGAACTTATACTGGGGAAGACAACCTATAAAGGGAAGCTATGTGAGGTGAGCAGAGGCTATGTGATATGTAGATGGCCCAATTCCTGGCAAAAGAAGGCCAAAAAGGAGTGGGAATGATGACCAGAGTGAAGGCAGCTGCAGTAAGTGGAAATGTTAGGGAAGATCAGTACCTTCTCTGTAATTCATGTTCTACCCTGATTAAATGACTTGCCTAGGTTCATAGAGCTTGAACCCAAGTTTCCCTTATTTCAATGTGGATGCTCTATCACATTACTTCCTTTATTCAGTCATTCTCAGCTGTGTCCAACTCTTCATGAACCCATTTGAGATTTTCTTAGCAAAGATACTGGAGTAGTTTGACATTTTCTTCTCCAGGTCATTTTACAGATGAGGTAACTGAGGCAAACAAACCCAGGAAGATAAGGCTTCCCGACTTCAGGCCAGGCAACCTATCCACTCCAGAGCCACCTAACTGCTTTTTCTGCACAAGACATATATGCAAGATATATACAAGGAAATATATGACAGAATCAAGACAAATACAAGAAGAAAACAGAAAATGCAAGCAAGACAGGAGGCAGGAAACATAAAGGAAAGAGCACTAGCTTTTAGTGAGAAAACTTGGATCTGATTCTTTGCTCTGCCACTTCCTGTCTGTTCAGTCTTGGACAAAACACTTCCCTTTCTGAGACTCAGTTTCCTTCTCTAGATAATGAAGGGGTTGACTTCATTGAACTCCAGAGTAGTTCCTAGCTTCAAAACGGGATGCATCCAGTATACAATCAAATACCAAAATACTTAGTACAGATAAAAGGAACTAAATGGGGAGATGGCTAGACTGGTTGTTGTTATTCAGTCATTTTTCAGTTGTTTGACTCTTCATTTCCTCATTTGGGGTTTTCTTGGCAAAGATACTGAAGTGATTTGCTATTTCTTCTCCCGCTCATTTTACAGGTGAAGAAACTGAGGCAAACAGGGTGAAACTTGGTCATACATCTTTTTTTATTATTAATTTTTATTATAGCTTTTTATATGAAAAACATATGCATGGGTAATTTTTCAACACTGACCCTTGCAAAACCTCCTGTTCCAACTTTTCCCCTCCTTCCTCCCCACCCCCTCTCCTAGATGGCAGGTAGTTGGTCATACATCTTTAAAGTATCTGTGGCCAAAATTTGAACTCAGAAAGATGAGTCTTCCTGACTCTAAACCCTGAGTTTTATCCACTCGCCAGACTGTAGTTAGGAAAAGCTTTTCAGAGGAGATAGGGTTTAGGATAGCTTACTAGCTTGACACAACAACAAAACCCATTAAACATAAATTGGCAACCATACATTTCTAAAGCAAATAAAAACTGGGGGAGGAGGGAAAAAGAATGTTCCAGGTGGGAAATATCTCAACTCAAGAATTCTTTATTAAACACCTGTACAATATATCCTTGTAGACTATGCAGGGTACTAGAAGGTTGGGGTAGGGAGTGGGGTTGTTTTTGTATTATGTTTGGTTTAGACCTGCAATTTCATCAGTATAGCGGACTCCTGGTGTGGAAATTATCTTTAGAGATACAGATCCCAACTTGTCCATAACTTATAGTCTTAAAAGCTTACCTCGGGCATTGAACAGTGAAGTGACTTGCCCGTCATTAGCTATGTGTCAGAGATAGGACTGTTTAACAACAGGCTCTGGGGGGAGGGGGACACACTCAACATACTTTAAAGTTTAACCCACATTATTAACATTTCTTTCATCACTTTCTTAAGTCTAGAGACAGTCAATGAAACAATAAATCAAGTGCTGATTTGTAAAATTTGAGAATTTCTCAAGTGTCAGTGCTGACATTGAATATTGAATAAATTTGCTCTTGGAAACTGAGCTAGCTCTAGTGAAAGACCCTTGTCTTCATTATTTCAAGCTCAGCTTTCTGTTCACTGTGCCAAGTTGCCTGGGTATACCAAGATTTTAAAAAGAAGAAGAAACTAATTAGTCCTTGCTCACCAGTAGAAAGTATAGATAGAGCTAAGAGAATAGTAGGAAGTTTGATTGGAATGTTGACTGCATTATGAAATGTCTGGAGAGTGAGGTAGGAGTCAGTCTAGGGAAGAATTTAAATCCCAGCTAGAGGAATTTATATTTTATCTGAGAAAGAATGTTATTGAACCATTTCAGTTGTTTTAGCTCTTTATGACCCTCTTTGGGTTTTCTTGGCAAAGATACTGGAATAATTTGCCATTTCCTTCTCCAGCTTATTTTACAGATAAGGAAACTGAGGCAAAGAGGGTTAAATGGCTTTTCCAGGGTCACACAGCTAGGAAGTAAGAGACCTCAGGTCCTATCGACTTCAGACCAATGCTCTAAGCACTGTGCAACCTAGCTCTACTAATGAATTTTGAGTTGAGCTGAGTGATATGGTCAGATTTGTATTTCAGGAATATTAATTTTCCTGGAAAAACAATGGATTGATGAGAGAAATTAAAAACAGGAAAACTAAGTAGGAGATTAGTGTGATAGTTCAGGTGAGAGGTGATGAGGGCTCAAACCAAGATAGTTCTTTTATGAGTGGAATGGAAGAAATGTTATAAAGGTAGAATCAGTAAAACTTGGGAACCTGAAAACTTCATGAACAAAGCCTTGAAATAATAATATCATGGAGAACAATTGGAATTGATCTGGGGATTCCTATTAGGAAGAAGCAGGAGATAAGTGGAGTAAGTGAGCAGGCAAGGACTGATACTGAAGGATGGACCTTTTTATTTAAAGAGGCTCTCATCTTAGTGATTGGGGTTTTTTTTTAAATCATTTCAGTTATGTCTGATTTCTTGTGATTTCATTTGGGTTTTTTTTTTTTTGACAAACATGATGGAGTAGTTTGCTATTTCCTTCTCCAACTCATTTTACAGATGAGGAAACTGAGGCTGACAGGTATAAGTGACTTGACCAGGATCACACAGGTTTCCTAAGTGTCTGAGGCTATATTTGAACCAGGTTTAGCACTCTATCCACCATATCACCTAGCTCAAATAAACAGGGCAAGCACAAGCAGGGTATAAAAAACCAGAAATGATCAGTGATAGGATCCTGGAGAAAGGAACAGAAACAGGATTGGAGTAGTATCACCCCTATTCAACTCTGCTTTTGGCATCCAGAGGATAGGGAATTTTGCAAGGGGCTCCCAGCTGTATTGACATTTATTCCCACCCCAAAAGTTCTTGCACTCAGCTTTTTTTTGGTATTTATTATTTCCCCCAGTTACATTTAAAACATCTTTTTAAACTTTTTTTTTGTTGTAAGTTTATTTTGAATACACATTGCTTTATGAATCATATTGGGGAAGAAAAATCGGAGCAAAAGGGGAAAACCATGGGAGAGATTTAAAAAAAGAAGTGAACATAGCATGTGTTGATTTACATTCAGTCTCCTTAGTTCTTTTTCTGGATGCAGATGGCATTTTCTCTCCAAAGTCTATTAGGATTGCTTTGGATCACCAAAGTACTAAGAATAACCAAGTCTTTCATAGTTGATCGTTGCACATTCTTACTGTTACTGTGTACAATGTATTCCTGATTTTGCTTGTTTCACTCAGTATCAGTTCATGTAAATCTTTCCAAGCCTTTCTATAATCAGCTTGTTCATCATTTTTTAAAGAACAATAATATTCCATTTCCTTCATATACCACAACTTGTTCAGCCATTCCCCAATTGACAGGCACCCACTCCTTTTCCAATTTGTTGCTACCAGAAAAAGAGTTGTGATGAACATTTTTTCACATGTGGATTCTTTTCCCTCTTTTATGATTTCCTTAATAGAGACCAGTAATGGCCCTGCTGGGTCAAAGGGTATGCATAGTTTTTATAAAACTCTGGGCAAAAGTTCCAGATTACTCTCCAGAATGATTAAATCATTTCACAACTTCATCAACAATGAATGCATTAGTGTATTAGTTTTCCCACATCTTCTCCATCATTTATCATGATCCTTTCCTGTCATTTTATGAGGTGGTACCTCAGAGTTGTTTTAGTTTGCATTTCTTTAATCAGTGATAATTTAGAGCATTTTTTCATATTACTATAAATGGCTTTAATTTCATCATTTGAAAATTATTTGTTCCTATCCGTTGACCATTAATCAATTGGGGGAATGACTTGTATTTTTATTTATTTGGTTTTTTTTTTTTTTTTTTTGATGAGACAATTGGGGTTAAGTGACTTGCCCAGGGTCACACAACTAGGAAGTGTTAAGTGTCTAAGGTCAGATTTGAACTTAGGTCCTCCTGACTTCAGGTGCTTTATCCACTGCACTACCTAGATGCCCCTAATGATAGTCTTATAAATTTGACACAGTTCTTTATATATTTTAGAAATGAGACCTTTATCAAAAACACTGGCTATAAAGATTTTTTCCCCAGTTTTGTGTTTCCCTTTTAATCTTGTTTCTCTTGGTTTTGTTTTTGCAAAAATTTTAAAATTTTTGAGTTCTAAGTTTTCTCCTTTATCCCCACTCACACAAGAAACCACTTGTGAAGTTATGCAAAAAATTTCCATAAAAGTCAAGTTGTGAAAAAAAAAAATAGGTCTCCCATCTGAATGAAAATAAAAATCCTCAAGAAAAATTAAGTTAAAAAGAGAGAAACAGAGAGACAAAGACAGACAGACAGAGAGAGCATGCTTTACTCTGTATTCAGACACAATCAGTTCCTTCTTGGGTATCCTGTCCTCAGCTTCTGAGCTATCCTAGGTAGCCCTTCCACTCCTTGAATTTTCCTATTCTTACAGAGAGAAGCAGGGAGGGACTTGGTGGTGGATTCATGTGAAATAGGCTATACAGTGGCTACAGACATCTTCCAGGAGACTTCAGCACACAATCTCCTTTCTTAGAGATAAGTCCTAGAAGAAGGGGAGCTAGGTATCAAAGATTTATGAAGAACACTAGAAAACACCACAAACAAAGAATGGAGAATTTATCACATCAAGAATGTTTATTATTTTGCAGATGTTGACTTCTGAAATAAATGTGATTTGTCTAATTTAACCCATGGTTTTGACTAATTCTCTTAGCTTATGAACTGCTGAAGACCTACTTAGGGAGATCCTAGTCTGGGAAGCAGCATCGTTTGATGGGAAGAACACTGAACTAGGAGTACTCAGGAGACCTGGATTTGAATCCTGGTTCTGCCAACTCCTAGCTGTGTGATATTGGGCTGACCACTTCTCTAATCTATCTTCAATTTCCTCCATAAAATGAAGAGATTGGACTAAATCAGGGGTCCTCAAACTTTTAAAATAGGGGGCCAGTTCACTGTCCCTCAGACTGTTGGAGGGTCGGACTACAGTAAAAACAAAAACTTTGTTTTGTGGGCCTTTAAATAAAGGAACTTCATAGCCCTGGGTGAGGGGGATAAACATCCTCAGCTGCCAAATCTGGTCCACGGGCCGTAGTTTGAGGACCCCTGGACTCACTAAGTGATCTCAATGATCCCTTCCAGCTCTGACATTCCAAGGTGTAAAACAGGGCATAAAAGAGTCACAAATACTGCCCCTCCCCACATGAAATAGATGTAATACATAATAAAAGTCAAGGAAGCAAATACAAAGGAACAATGTGAAGTAAAATATAAAATAGGTAATTTGAGCCATAAAAACAGTAGAGGGATGATTACTTGGAGAAAATGTTTTGAGTTCGAATTTTGAGAAGAAGGAATTAGTTGAAAAACCGAGGATAGGCTCATAGGATCCTAGGTTTGGAAGTAAATGGAATCTTAAGTGATCTGGTCCAATCTTCTCAATTTACAAGTGAGGAAACTGAGGTCCAAGGAAATTCCATGACTTATCTTGGGTCACATATATATAAGTGGAAGACTTATGATTCAAACCCAAATCATTTCACTTCAAAGACAGTATTTCATCCACTATAAATAATGGCTAACCATAGCTACAGAAAATATAACAATAATTAGTATTGTCATTTTTAAGTTATACTTGACTCTTTGTAAACCCTTTTGGAGTTTTCTTGGCAAAGATACTAGGGTGTTTTGCCATTTCCTTTTCTAGCTCATTTGATAGATGAGGAAACTGAGGCAAACAAGGTTAAGTGAGTTGTCCAGGGTCACACATCCAGTAAGTATCTGAGACTGAATTTGAACTTATGAAGATGGATCTTCCTGATATCCAACTCAGGATTCTATCCACTGTACCATCTAGCTGTCCTGATATTGGATCATCCTAGCTGCCAAAAGTATAATAATAATATTATTGGAGATATATATATATATTTATATATACATATATAGATGTGTAGATATTTATGATATATACATATACATACATAGCCCATTAAGGTTGACAAAGTAATTTCCATTCATTATCTCTTCTTTTTTCTACCCATGTGATGAACTTGGTCATGTAAATCTTTCCAAGTAGTGGGAAAGTATCAGTAGTGATATTAATAGTAAAGAAATTAGGATCGTAGATTTGGAACTGGAAAGGATCTTCAGGATCTTCTAATCTGACCCTCTAATTGTATAAACAGAGAAACAGTCCAAGAAAGATAAAATTACTTCCTTGAGGTTCCCTTGGCAGCCAGGATTTGAATCCATCATGTAGGTCCAAATTTTATGCTCTTTTCACTGTTCTGTACTGGCTCTTAATAACAAGTACCCCTGATTCTGAAAGACCATTGAGTCAGTGTGAATTATACAAAATTCAAACTCACAAATGGTTACCAACATTCAATGTCTTCTTTGAGGGGCTAGGGACACAAAGGTAACTCCCCCAATTAATATGCATTTATTAAGTGCCTGCTGTGTACCAGATAAAAAAACAACACATGACAACTGAGGACTAAGGCACAAGGTCCTCCTTACCTGGGCATTGTAGATTGTAAACTCTTTAAGGGCAGGGACTGTTTCACTTTTGAGAGCTTAAAATTTACTAGAAGTATGAGCATACCCATAAATAACTATGGAGTGAATGCAGTGCATAGGAGAGGTCACAGAGGCTTGAGAGATTACCGGAGGAAAGGATGACCTAATGAAATCTTAGGAGAGAGAGAGGAAAGGAAGAGAGTGAGAAATGGAGCTGGGCAGATATTTCTGCCATCTGCCTCTGTCCCTCTTATACTGGCAGGAAACCCAGAGAGGATGAAGTCAGAATAATATGTGCATGGAAATCTTCCTAAATGAAAAAGTCAAAGCTCGAGGAATGGGAAGATGTTGCAGATTCTCTGTTCAAAAAAGAAAATACCTTTTTAGTCATCACCTTAATGTCTAATTTGCACAGAGTTGGCCAGATGATTAGCATCATGGTAGAATAGGACTAAGTGGCGGTGGTAATCTGGGTCTGAAGTCAGAAAGACTCCTCTTCCTGAGTTCAAAATCAGCCTCAGACACTTCCTAGCTGTGTGAGCCTGGGCAAGTCACTGAACTCTGTTTGCCTCAGTTTTCTCATCTGTTAAATGAGATGAAGAAGGAATGACAAACCACTCCAATATCTCTGCCAAGAAAACCCTATATAGGGTCAGGGAGAGTTGGACCAAGGGTAAGCCAGCAAGGTCACACAAAAAATGTTTTAGAGTTAGGCTGGTGTGAAGGTGGAATCTGCAAAGTTGCATTTTAGAGGTTAGAAGTATTTAGATTGTAAGGTATGACAGAAGGGAGAAGGGTTCGGAGGTTTGAAGGGATCAAGGAAGACAGGAAGTGGGGTGGGAGGCAGTACCAAAGAGGAAGGGATGGAAATTAAGGAGTTATATTGGATTATGCTGGAAGGATAAAAGAGTTGTGAGGCTAAATGAAACTAGGAGGAGGAAAAACGGAAAAGGGAAGATTAGGAAAGAGATGGAAGTTAAGGATTGCAAAGGAGAAGTACTACTGGGAGATGAAGAAATGAGAAAGACAAGTGATAAAGAGAAAGGATGGGAATGTAAAATGGAAATTGTTGGGATCAAAACTGCAGGGCAGGAGTGAATGGGCTAAAATGTTCTGCATCCTTTTGTCTAGAAATTTCTAATAAATGTTTAAAAAGTCACATGCTTAAGGAGATTTAAGTGATACTTCCTACAGGTATTTCCTGATCTTCGGCCCCCAGGATGCTCTTGTACCCGCCAATTACCATGTATGTTTTGCATATTTAATATCTCTCGTTTTTTAATCTCCCCCCCCCAAATGCACGGTCCTTGAAGAGAGGGACTGTTTCAGTCCAGAGCCTAGCAGAGTGTTTGGCACATTGTGTTTAAATAAATGCTCATTGAATAAATGGAGTTGGAGACGGGGGTAACACAGTAATGGATGGGTATCGCGGCTGCGGGTAAAGGGTTGGTGTGAGCGATGTGAATGAAAAGTGGGGATATAAGGAATGAGGTGAGCAATGGGTGAGAGATGTGGGCGTGAGACGTGTGTGTGTGTGTGTGTGTGTGTGTGTGTGTGTGTGTGTGTGTGTGTGTGTGTCTGCGTGCGTGCGCGCGGATGTGTTGCCTGGATTGGGGGCGCGGTGCCTGAGGCAGCGAGCTCAGCCGGGAGGGGGGCGGGCCGGCAGGCGGGCAGGCGGGCAGGCGGGCGGCGGCCCCGGGGGAGGGCGGGTTCTGCCGGCACACGCCGCCCCTGGCAAGCGGCCTGAGCGCACCGAGCCGCCGCCGCCGCCGCCGCTCCCTGGTCTGGCCCGGATCCGGAGATTCCCGGAGCGCTCGGCATGGATGCGGCTTCCCTGGCCGGCCCCTTGGCCCTATAGGGGGCCGCCCTGCGCAGCCCCCAGCTCTGGCCCGGATCCCGTAGGATCCCCTGGCCCCGCTTCCCGCACTCTGCTTCCCAGGCTGGCTGGGCTCCTGGGCGCACGGCGCCGTCACCCCCGAGGTGAGGGAGGACCCTGGAGAGAGAGCGCGCGGGAGGTGGGGGGCTGGGAGAGACCAGGTGGGAAGCGATTGGAGGCAGGGGGCTCAGAGACGCAAGAGTCCTTCCCGAGCCGGCGAGGGGTAGAGATGTCGCGTCTTGGGGGAGATTGTAACATGGGGGTGTCTCGGCCCTGTGCCATTGCCAAACCGGAACGAGAGGTGGGGGCAGCTCTGAGAGGCCGGGGGTGGAAGTGGCCCCGCGCCTGGGTTGTGGGGGGAAGAGAGGGAGTCCAGTCACAGGTTGGGAGGGGCAAAGGCTGTTCTGACTCGGGGATTGCCCCACCGTCTCCGACCTTGCCGCCCTCACCTCTCGGCCCCTTTGCTCTAGCCCCGTTCTCTTCTCTCTGCTGGCAGAGACCCTTCCTTACAGCCTGGGTACACCTCCTGATTCCTACACTGCCGTTCTCCATTGTGCCACTTCGTATCTTCGCCCCCTACCCCCTGTCGTCCAGGTTCTGATCTCGTCACCTTGAATCTCTCCCACCTCCCGCCATCCTCGCCCTTTCTCCTTATCTCTCTGCCCCCCATTCTGTTCTGGCACTGTCCCCTTCTCTCCACGACCCTTGTCTCGTTCTGTCCTACAGGTGTCCGTCCTCCGTCCGTCCCTCCTGGGGCCGGCGCTGACCATGCCCAACGGTTGCCGCTGCCTCCAGCTCGTGTCTCTACTCTGGATCCTGGGGGCATCCGGACAGCCCACCCCTGGTGAGTGTCGAAGCTCCCGGACTCCCGGAGGTGGGAGGTAGGAAAGCTGAAGCTGCCGATGTACCTCCCCTCCCCCTTGAGCTGACCAGTAGCCTCAGCCTTAGTCCCCTGTTCCCACACTGACCCCTGCCGATAGAAACAGGGACTACATCCATACTGACCATCGGTGTCCTTGGGAGGGACCCAATGAATCTGACCCTTCCCAATTCAGGCCCTTTGAGTGAAGAAAACTCCACGTTCCGATCTAAGAAGACCAAGATCCTCCTCACTCAAAATGTAGATTTCCTCCTTGGGGTCCTAGGATTTGTGCCATCTCAGAGTTTTAATCTTATCTTTTTATTTCCCGTAGCCAATGACTGTAGTTCCCATTGTGATCTGTCCCACGGCTGCTGTGAGCCAGACGGCACTTGCAGGTAGGTGCTTGGGATCTCCCAATCCTTAGTCTGCATTCAAACCCTTCCCCATGCCTCAGAATCCCTATTCTAGCCTGTCTCTCTCTTTAGATGATCTCTCCCCTTCCCACCTACAAGAGGCCAAAGGGTCTAGAGGCTCAAGCTGCTACTGCTTCTTTCCTCTATCCCAGGAAAGGGGAACAGTAATCTTATGACCTTCTTTGCCTTTTGTGGACTGCCAGCACTTAGTGTAGTCCAACATTTATCTCCCATCTCTGTAATTTCACTAAATTCCCCTTCCCTCTAAAGTTTTTATCCCTGGGTCAGAAGGATGAAGGGAACAGATGGAGGAGATAAGTAGGGGTGAAGAGAACAGAGAAAGTAGAGCCAAAAAGGCAGGAAAAGGAGTTGGGATGGTTTAGTCAGGATTAGAGAAGACTGGAGGAATCCTGATGGTGTATATATAGATTCCCAATACTACTGGGGGCTTGTTTATAAGAAAGGTTGATGGTAAATGACAATGGGTGAGATTGAGGTTGGAACAAAGAAGAGCCCTTTGACTAGATTTTGTTTTGCAAGTTGTACTAGGATTTAAGAACTGGAAAAGTACATGCTTCTCAGTATATGAAATGTCAAGAGATGAACTTAACTTTCCAAAGCATTGCTAACTTTGTATCCTACTGAGATGGGCTCACTGCAATGTAGGGCCCAATTTACTCACTTTTTTTGGGGGGGAGGGAGAGGATGCTTTAATTTTTATTCCTGAAATTTCCTAGAAGAATAACTTGTGCTTCCATCCTCCTCCCCAGGTGTGACCCTGGCTGGGAGGGACTACACTGTGAGCGCTGTGTCAGGATGCCTGGTTGCCAACATGGCACTTGTCACCAGCCTTGGCAGTGTATCTGCCGTAGTGGCTGGGCTGGCAAATTCTGTGACAAAGGTGAGAATAGGCATGGAAACACCTGCTGAGCCCTTCAGGTGACGTGAAAGGGACCACCTGGATCTAAAGGGGAAATGAAAAGAGACCTAAGAATACAAATTCTTTAAGTTTCAACAGCCTTTCACATTTTTATAAAAGACTTTCATATTCATTCAATCACTAAATCAACAGGTATTTATTAAGCATGTGCTTAACACACTCGTGTTTTGTATGGTTTTGTATGGTATACTTTGTATGGTACAAAGTACAGGCACGATGTAGGCATTGTATTTAGGACAGTGATACTAAGAAAGGCACAAAAATAAAAACTCACTCTTATTCATTCTTTACAGTAATAACCCTGTGAGGTAGGTGGGATAGTCTTAATTTTAATGGTGAGAAATTGGGAGAAAAACATTGTGGGGCATGGGGAGGAAGAAAGAGCACTGAAATGAATTACTCAAAAGCTCATCAGCTGGCAGCTGGCTAGAGCCCAGGTCTCAGCACCTGCCTCCCAGAATGACATGGCTTTCATTACACAGCAATGATCTTGAGAGAAGGAACGTGGCTAAGAGGCCGACCAAGAGAAGGTCCCAAAGGTGGAAGCTAGACACGGGCTGAGGCGAAGCTTCAGAAGTCCCTAGGCTGCACTTGGTGAAGGGTGGAGGGCAAGAGGCAATTCCCCCGAGGCATCCCTCTCTCCCTTCCAGATGAGCACATCTGCACCAAGCAGCCGCCCTGCCAGAATGGAGGGAAGTGTGTGTATGATGGGGATGGGGAGTACCACTGCATGTGCCCACCAGGTTTCCACGGACATAACTGTGAGCGCAAGACTGGGCCCTGTGAGCATGCTGGGTGAGTTGCAATGGAACCGGCCAAATAGGGGTTTGGGCATAGGGCAGACCTTAAGGTATTAGAAGCAGCTAGGATGAGGTGAGGGCAAAGGAGCTTTGTGGGAAGAGGGAAGAGGGAGTATGTAGAAGGTGAGGGTGAATGGATTTGGAGAGAGTCACAGAAGCTTAGGGTGAAAGAGAGAACCTGGGAAAAATTGAGTCCAAACTTCTCTGTGTGTAGAGAGGCCAGCCGGCCCAGAGTGGGGATGTGAGTTGGTCCATTGTCACTATTAACTCTCTCCTTTCCATTGCACCCTTCTCAGGTCCCCTTGCCGGAATGGTGGGCAGTGCCAAGATGATCAAGGCTTTGCAGAGAACTTCACATGCCGCTGCTTGGCAGGCTTTGTGGGTCCACGCTGTGAAGTCAATGTGGATGACTGCCTAATGAGGCCGTGTGCCAATGGTGCCACCTGTCATGATGGCATCAACCGCTTCTCCTGCCACTGCCCTGAAGGCTTTGCTGGCCGCTTCTGTACTATCAACTTGGATGACTGTGCCAGCCGCCCATGCCAGCATGGTGCCCGCTGCCGGGACCGTGTCCATGACTTCGATTGCCTCTGCCCTGATGGCTATGGAGGCAAGACATGTGAGATTGCCCTCCCAGCCCTGGACCTCCCTACGGAGCCAGAGAGTGCTGCTGGACCTACTCCTGCAGCTGTGGTTCCTTTCACAGTACCAGCTCCCTTCAGCGTGGGGGCAGGGCTGCTGCGGATCTCAGTGAAGGAGGTAGTAAGGCGACAGGAAGCAGGCATAGGGGAGTCAAGCCTGCTTGTGTTGGTGATATTCGGAGTCCTCACTGCCACCCTGGTCCTTACCACAGGGCTGCTGGTCTTTTGGGCATGGCGCCATGGCCACTGCCCTGCTGGGCTCTGCTGCTACCCATTTCGCCAATATGCCATACCCCCCGAGCAGCATGACCAGGAGTGTCAGGTCAGCATGCTCCCTGCCGGAATCTCCCCTCCACCCGGCTCCCCACCTGAGCCTGGCAAGACCACAGCACTGTGATGGGAGTTGGAGGGGGGGCAGAGGGGGCCCCCTCTCCATCTCCTTCTTCCTCACACCTCCTCCCCTCCAGAGACAGTTGTGGGCTCCTCCCCACCCCCACTGAGGTGTCTCAGCCTCACATCAGAAATGCTATTTTTTTAAATACACAAATTGTTCAAGAGAAGTTTTATCAAATAAAATTACCAAAAATGACAGTGAGTAATAGCTTGTGCTCCCGTAGCTCCTGGCCCCAAGTGTGGCCAGCCTGGAGCCCCACATCTAAAGTTCTAGTCCTGGCCCAGTCAGAACTCTCCTCCGGTACCAGCAGCTCACAAAGGAGGACTGATATCAAAGAGAGCATCCTGAGGTGCCCAGGCAGGGATGCTTGGTGAAGGAGGGTCTGGGGCCCCCCAGGTCCAGATGGCCCAAGAGAGGAGGGGGAGAATAAACATCTGTTCACCACCTGAGAATAAAAGCCCTAAGCCCTCCCATATAGAGAGAGAGTCGAGGACGAGTGAGGAAGAGGGAACCAACAACGCTGAGGCTCAGAGGAGGCAGGGCCATCATTGACTGCTCTGCAGCAGCTGCTGGAACAAGGAGTAGGGCTGACTCCTCAGGGCAGCGGGGGTGTCCAGCTCGGCCACCCTTCCTGCCTGCAACACCAGCACCCGGTCTGAATTCAGGATCGTGTTGAGCCTAGGAGGCAGGTGAGGGTGGGCACTCCGTGAGTAAGGGATGACCCCGTGCTACTCCCCTACTCCCAGATTTCTGACCCACTCTGGGTGGTCAGGTGTCCACTGCTGGGGGCATGGGGACATGAGGAGAAGGCTGCTGAGGGACTCCGTTGACCTGAGGGTGAGACAGCTCCCACCCATGGTGTCTGATGGGAGAGGGACATGGCCTCAGAGGAGACGGAGATATCTCCTCAGTAACTTCTGGGCAATCCCCAAAGAAGGAAGGAATAAAAGGTCTGAAGGTGGCCTGCTGTAATCCCCCTTCAGTGGAACCTTCAACACTGGCTTAGTTTCTCCTCCTTCTCCCCATCATCCTTAGAATCCTTCCCTGGGCACCTCCACTCCACTGGCTTACCTGTGTGCAATGGTCAGAACAGTCTTATTAGCAAAACGATTGCAGATTGTCTGTTGGAGCAGCTGGTCTGTCTTCTGGTCCACACTAGCTGTGGCCTCATCAATGCACAGGATCTGGGGGGGAGGGAGGAGAGTTATTTTTGATCCGGATCCTAACCCCATCCACCCCATCGGCCTCCTTGTCCAGCTCTGTGCAGGAGGGCTGAGCCCTGACACAGCCAACTCCTTTTTATATTATCTCCCCGATAATGCTGCGGGGCTCTTCCACCTCCCTTTCAAGGCCACCTTTGTGCCCCCCTACAAAACCCTAGCCCCATTTCTTACCTTGGCATCTGTAAGGAGAGCTCTGGCCAAACACAGTAGCTGCCTCTGCCCCAGGGACAAGCTCCGTCCCCCCTCACTCAGCTCACCATCCAGACCGCCTGTTGGGCAAGGCTTGGTCATCCCGAGAGGCCCGCCCCTCCTGCTATCTTGCTTCCTCCAGCCCCCTGCCCCCCTCACCTCCGGTGGGGGACTGTCCTCGACCAGCTTCTCCCACTGCTAGGTCCCCAGAACTCACCCAGGGGAGCGATCACCTCACTTAGGTGGCACTCTTCCAAGGCCTGCCACAGCTCCTCATCCTCATGGCGGCCCAGAGGGTCCAGGTTTTCTCGGACTGTGCCACTGAACAAAAAGGGCTCCTGGGGGATGATGGCCAGTTGGGACCTAAGAGGCAAAAAAGGGAACAAACAATAGGAGCTGGTCTCAGGGACTGCAGGCACCTTCTGCTTGGTCCCAAGATCCATTCCCTACATATGAGCTAGAACCTCTTTAATTCCTACCTTTGAACCAACCAATGGAAAACATAGAATAATGAGAGTTTGCTTGCTGTCTTGGGGAGGGCAGTGGGAAAGGAGGGAGAAAAACTTGGAACTCAAAATCTTACAAAAATAAATGCTGAAAACTATCTTTACATGTAATTGGGGAGAAACTACTATTAAGTGGGGAGAAAAAAAAAAGAGCAATCCCAAGTGCACCTGCCATGGAGTTGGGAGGACCTGAGTTCAACTCCAGCCTCAGACACTTACTAGGGACCCTGAGCAAGCTACTTAACCCCAATTGCCTTAAAACAAACAAACAAAAAAGAGGCCTGAATTGGGAGTTCAGATTTGGCTTTAAATCCTCGTTCTGCTATTACTGTGTTATGTGACTTTGGGCAATTAATTCCCCTGTCTGGGCCTGTGTCCTCTGGAAAATGTGGAAGTCAAACTAGATGACCTCTAAGAATACTTCCAGCTCTAAGCTTTAGGATTCTGTTGTGTATCTAGCAATTTATTAGACACTTTGGGGATCAGAGAGGAAAATAAAATATAGTCTACAAGTTCAAATTTCCTCAGGGGACAGAACTGACACTCATGAAACAGGTCTAGTGCTTGGCCCTATAGTATTCAGAGTAGACAGATATCAGGGTGAGCTGGAGTAGTCAAGGCAAAGATTAATCAGAACTATGTTGTTTAGAAAGACAAAGGTTTAGCTCAAGCCTTAAAGAAGATGCATTGGGTAGGAGAAAGAAAGGCAGGCCTTCTGGGATAGGGAAACCAGCATGAACCAAGGGAGAATTCACAGTGAGCATAGAAGGGTTTTCAAGTTGCTGAAAGTGGCCTGAGTCAGGTAGGAAAGAAACAGAAAATAAGATTGGAGAAGGCCTTGACAGCCAAGCTTAGGAGTTTTGATTTGATAAAAATAGCTATCTCTAGCACCCATCATAGTGCATAGCACTTAAAAAAGTATTTAGTAAATGCTTGTTGATTGGCTAACTAATTGTATTTCTTTGCACAGATGCTTTTCCATCTCTCTTAGCTCCCATTCCACCCACAGGATCAATCAGCTTTTCCTATTCCCCAGTTTCACCAAACTGCCCCATTCCCATTCTTTTGCCTTAAAGCCCCTTCCTAAGCCCTTTAGAGGGCAAGAATTCCGGGGGCCAAAGGCAGCCCCAGCCCCAACTCCACCTGAGAGCTGATAAGCCCAGCAAGCTGGTGTCCACGCCGTCCAGGAGTATACGCCCAGCGCTGGGCTCCACCAACCGAAACAACACCAACAGCAGGGAGGACTTTCCGGAACCCGTCCGGCCCACAATGCCTATCTTCTCACCAGGCAGTATGTTGAAAGTGACTCCATCCAAGGCATTGGGCAACCCAGGTCGGTAAGCCAACACCACATCCCGGAACTCCACGTGTCCTTGTGACAGCCAGTTCACTCCTACCTGTGGTCATTAAAGGGAAGGAAGAGACGGGGGAGGGTGAGGCAATGTGGCCAACAGGAGAGTGGCAGGGAGGTGAAATAGTGAGGCAAAACTGGAGATGAGAAAAAGATAAGGGGAAGAGATAGGAATGATGGTGGGGAGAAAGGTGGGACAATTGGGGGAGACATGGTAAGGTAGAAAAAAGCACAGGAAGAGAGGGAGGAGGTGGGTTGTGGAGGGGAAGGAAATGAAGACAGATGGAAGGAATGTTAAAAAGAGAGTGAGAAGAAACAGTGAGAAGAGTGAGGAAAGATGAGATAGGGAGGATGGGCAGAGATAGAAATGGTGAAGAGCACAGAAGATTGGGAAGATGGTGAGAGACAATAAAGAGAAGGGGCTGGAGATAAGGAAAAATGGGGAGAGAGAAATGGGTGAAGGCAAGTGAATGAAAAAAGACAGTTAGGGGAAGATGAGAAGAAAGGAAGTGGTGAGGAATTAAGATGAGTAAGAAATAATAACTTAGCCACTGTCCCAACATAACACCCTCTTCTCCACCTAAGAGGGTTAAATTAATCCCCAATTCTCCTTATTTTGTCCCTGGCTCTATGTTCTGCTGCACAGAGAAGGGTCTAAGACTGAAACTAGACCACACTATGGAGGGAAAGCAAATGTTGTGTTTTGGGGCTCCGAGATGGGAAAAAAGGAAGGGGCTTCATACCTGTATCTTCTGGCCTTGGGGCTCATTGGGCAGGTCACATGAATATTCTTCCAGCCGCTCCACGCTCACCATCATGGCTTCCGTTTGCGTGAAGCTGTTCACTAGGCCTGAGAGAAGGCCAGTCAGTGACAAGGCATAGGACAGTGACAGGCCTACCAGTCCTGAGGAGAAAAAGAATGTGGTGAGCCTGCTAGGGCTGCTGGCCGCTCTGGGCTTGGGGCTGCCTGGCTACTGCTGTTTTTGCTGCCACTTCCAGACTTTCTCTACTACTGAAAGAGGCTGGGAGAGAGAGGTAACATGCTCATATTATTAAACTTTAAGTTTCTTAAGGGAAGGGAAGATGGGTTATTTCATTTTAGTATTTTTAACACAGCACAAGGAGTTGGTCAAAATAGGTATTTAAAAATATTTGTAGAAATTCTTTCTGTAGTGGCAAAGAATTTAGAAATTGAGGGCATCCATATCAATGGGAAATGGCCCAGCAAGTTGTGTTATGTGAAGGTAATGTGCTATAAGAAATAATGAGCAGACTAATTTCAGAAAAGGCCAGAAAGACTTACATGAACCTATGCCGAGCAGGACCAGGAGAGCATCGTACACAGTAACAACAACACTATGTGATGATCAATTATGACAGACTTTGTTCTTCTTAGCAATACAATGATTTGAAAATTCCAAAAAACTCATGATGGAAAACACTATCCATATCCAGAGAAAGAACTATGGAGTCTGAATGTAGATTGAAGCAGACTATTTTTACTTTTTAAAAATTGTGCGCATGTGTGTATGTGTATGCTCTTCCCTTTTTGTTCTGTTTTTTCTTTTACAACATGACTAATGTGGAAATATGTTTACATGATTGCACATGTATAACCTATATCAGGTTACTGTCTTGGGAGAAGGGTGTGAGGGAGAAAAAATTTGAAACTCAAAATCATAAAAAAAGAATGTTGAAAACTATGTTCACATGCAATTGGAAAAAAAAATACTATTTACTAAATAAATATATCTAAAAACCTCAACAAAATGGGTACTTAAACATTTCTTGAATCAACTTGTATGTGGGGAAAAGACATGTTTTTATGTGTATACATATATGTTTATCTACATAGATGGCAGAATAAAAGGAAGCAGATTGAGAATGGGGAAAGGACCCAGATAGGGACTACAAGAGGGACCAAGAATGAGGGGGCTGAGGTAAGTGTGGGGTCAGGAAGCAGGGGCTAGGAAGGGAGGGAGGTGCAGGTAAGGGAGGTGGATGGAAGAGTAGGAATTAGGGCAGAAAGTTCATTGATAGAGAACAGAAACAGGGAAAAGTTGGGAGGAGACAGGAGGGTTTTCAGGAACAAAGATGACACCTGGGTCAGCGAGGTGTTGGTAATGCTGGATGAGGGCAATGACGGCAATGGCGCTGACCACAGTGGCACCCATGAGCTGCAGCCGTATGTCCAGCCACTGCAGGCAGGCATGGGCAGCAAACTGGCAGCGCTGGTTGAGCTCCAGTAGTTTCTCATTCTCTTCTTCAAATCTAAGGGCCAAGAGCTGAGTTTTCTCTCTCCCACCCATGTGTCAAGGAGCAGCCTCAGGGTGGGGTTCTCCTCCTCCTTATCTCCATGTCTAAACTCAGAAGGGTTCAGCAGACAGAAGAGATGGCTGCTTTATGCTCCCACTCCCCTGGGTTTTCTGCCTCCTGGGGCCCTTCCCCTGCAGGCTTTTTATCTCCCTTCTCTTTAGCACCCCCGCCCCTTCCCCTCTGAGGCTCCTGGACCGCAGTTCTTCCCCCCTCCCTCGGGCACCTTCGCCTTGAGCTTCCACTCTGTCCATCCCCCCCAGTAAGATTCCCGGATGGGCCCTCCCCAACCCCGGCCGGGAGCCCTGCTTGGCAGGACCCCCCTCACCTGCAGGCGGCCCGTACGGCCCGGATGACGCTGAGGCCGGCCAGGCTCTCGGACAGGTGAGTGTAGAGCGGGGAGAGGGTGAGGCTGCCCAGGCGGCGCAGCTCCCTGGAGGAGGCGCGGTAGTGGCGCTGTACCGAGTAGTAGAGGGCGCCCAGGGGCGGCAGCAGCAGCAGCAGCCAGGGCAGCCCCGAGCCCAGGATGACCAGCAGCCCCAGCAGGCCCGCTGCCTGGGCCAGCACGATGTTGAGAACGAAGGGCAGGCTGTCGTCGGCGCAGGCCACGTCAGAGGAGAAGCGGTTCAGGATGCGGCCCGTCGGGGTGCAATCGAAGAACGTCACAGGTGCCTGTGGATGGTCGGGGCAATGACGCTGGAGGGACGGGAGGTGAGCTTCGGGCAGGGGACGTGGGAGAAGAAACTTGAGGGGAAGGAATTAGTTGTGAGCCCTGACATGGGGAGAGAACCAGAAGAGAAAGGAGGCTCCTAGTAGAGCTTGGAGAAGACAGAAGGCTGTGGGGGTGGGTCTCCTGAGGGAGGGTGGGCTGGTTAGGGGAAGGGTACAGAGTAGTAAGTAGGAGAAAGTCTGCAGATTTGGGGCTAGATGGAAAGAGCACTAAGAGGGAGGGCAGGATGGTGACTCAACTCTAGCTGGTGGGGCCTCAGCCTGTCCATCTTCTTGCCTCTAATCAGGCACCTAAAGGGCTTAAATCCCCCCAGGGAAAAAGGAGCTGTGCCTGAAAGCAAGTGGGATTCCCCCTAACTATAATGGCCAGCCTGGACCCTGGCAGGCAAATGATGCCATGGGCTCAGTTTCTCTGGAGGAAGAGTATATGGGGACATAACTCTAGGTAAAAACAAAAGGCATGGGTGCAACTTAAAAAAAAAAAAAAAAAAAGCAACTCTAGCACTGCATTTCTCACCCCTTTACTTCAGAGGTCTTCCTTAAGAGTTGACCTCTCTCTTAAAAGGATGGAAATCTTCAACTGCACTAAGATGAAGGGTTGGTATTAAGAGTTTCTTTAACCAGTAAATCAGGGAAGGAGAGAGAAGATATAGAAGCTTCTTCTCTGGAAGGGAATTTATTAAGAACAGGAAAATCTCACAGTCCCTTTAAGAAGTCATTTTGTCAAGAGACAGGGAACTGGACTAGCTGACCTATGTGACTTCCTGAGGTTCCTTTCAAGACCTGGATTCCAAACTCCTTCTGATTATAGCTTCAGTTGGTCACTCTTCAATCTCCTAACAAAAACAATAATTCACAGCTCTATAGCACTGTTTCATTCAAGTGCCTTCTTCACAACTCCCTTGCAGAATTGGTAATGTAACTTAGAGGATTTCTATTTTACAGATGAAGGAACTGAGAGTCAGAAAGTTTCACAGAGGCCATATTGCCTAGTGGTGAAGACCTAGACATGAAAGACAGGAAATCCTGGGTTTGAATACCACCTAGCAACCTTTCTAGCTGTGTGACCCCTCAGTGGATGAGGCTATTTCTCTGAGCCTCAGTTTCCCCATGTGCAAAGTGGGTGTGATAATAATAGCACCTGTGTCACAGGATTATGAGGCTCACACTCGATGTTAAGCATTTTGCAAAACCTGATGCACCATAAAATGAGTCATTATTATTATAGAGACAGAGTGATATAGTGGCTACAATATCAGCCTCTGAGTCATAAACATCTTAGTTCAAATTCTGCTTTTGCAATCATAGGCAAGTCACAAGTCCCCAGACACCTCTGTAAGGCTTTGAGGGTCTGCACCAGAAAGGGATTTCCCTTTCCCATACTAGGAGCACCTTGCCCTGGAGAAAGAGCCAGTGCAGTTTCACCACCCTCCAAAGAACCACAGTTAAGGGAGTCATCTAACACCCCACAACTAGCCAAGTGACCAAGCTGGACCTGGAGCCCAATGGCAGATCTCCTCTCTACACTGTGCTGCCTCTGGCAGTGAAGAAGAGTGAGCTGTCTTACTGAAAAGGACAATCCCCTTCAAGCTGCCCAGGGAGAGGGGAGGAGCTCTGGCAATGGCCCAGTAGTGACTCCAAGCAGAAAATGCATTGTAGAGCTGGAACAATGGCCCCTTTGGACTGAAGCAAAGGGTCCTCCTCCTGTGTTCCCCCCACCAGATCTCTTGCTCACTCACCCTGAGGACACGGTTCAGCAGACGTTGATGTAGGGTGGATGCTGCCTGCAGGATGCCAGCGGCAAAGAGTATTGCCCGCAGGAGGGTACAGATTGAATTGGCACCGGCAATGGCTCCATATACGGTCAAGTAGTACTGCACATTCAGGGAGCTATTTGGGGTGGCTTTGGGCCACGGGGCCACGGGGACACTGGCAGAGGGAAGGGAAAGTGAGACCAGTGACTGTCAGCCACGGGCTGCACCCCAAACTCAGACTCCACACCCTCACCCTGAGAGGCCCGGGGATGCACTCCTAAGCCCCGGCTTGGTCCCTGAATTTGGTTCTGACTCCAGTTTTTCCAGGTCCCCCCCGGGTCACTCACAAGAGGCCTCCAGGAGAGAAGAGAAGTAGCTGTGGGGAGAGCACTGAGGGCGCTTGGCTGGTGAGGTGCCACAGCTCTTGGGAGCCATTCTCAGCTCTCTTCAGCTGGGAGATCCAATGAGAGAGCCACCAGTCAGCAGCATTCCGGGTCCCTGGGACACAGCAAAGGAAAAGGAGGGGAAAGGAAAGCCAACCTGTCACCCGCCTTTTCCTGGGCCTAGCCCAGCTTTCCTCTCATCCGTCCGTCACTCCTCCCCCTCTCCTTCCGGGGCTCACTCCTCACCACCCTTGGCCTCCGGGATGGCTCGGACCCTGCCTCCAGGCCTTGCCTTTGCTGGGTCTCCTGGCCGGTGGCCTCATCCCTTCCCCCATCCTATGCCTCCTCCATGACCCTCTGCGCCAGTCTGGGGGAAGGAGGGAGCAGCCCAAATTTAAGAGAGAAGAGGAAGACTAAAAAGAGTGAGGGCAGACCTAGCCAGCCAAATCCTGGGAAGTCCCCAGCCTCTGGAAGCTGGGGCTCAAGGCCAAGGCCGCCACCTCTCTTTCAGAGAGTCTAATAATAGCCCTGTAAGTGACACAAACGTTTAGCTCACAGCAAGCCTGTGATAGCACATGCACAAGTATCCCTGTTTTCTAGGTAAGGCCTTAGAGTATAAAGGAGCGGGCGTTCCCAGGGGTAGACGCTGCCGCTGACCACTACTGAATGACCACTGAGAAGTCGCTTAATTCCCTGGGCCTCAGTCTGCTCATCTGTAAAATGAAGAGATTGGAAGTGATGATCTACTTTGCAAATCCAAGCAGATCTTGGCACATTTGGCACAGGGGAAGATGAAAGGAAGGGAACAAACTTTTATTAAGTGCCTACTATGTGCCACTTACTGTGCTAAGTGCAATTACTATCTCATTTGAGCCTCACAACAACCCTATGAGATGGGTATTATTATTGTCCAGAATAATTTATGATTATAAAAAATATATGAATGATATGTCTGTGTACTATATTACTTATGTATTATGCCATATAATTATATTCCCACATTATATATAAATAATATAATGGGGAAACTGAGGCAGACAGTGGTGCAGTGGCTTACCGAGGAACACACAGCTAAAAAGTACCTGAGGCTGGATTTGAACTCAGCTCTTCCTGACTCCAGGACAGAGCTCTACCATGTTACCTTGTTACCCAGGAGATTGCAAGACCTGCCTTCACAAGGGCTTCCTTCCCCACTTCCACTTCCATCCCCAGTCTCAGAAGCTAGCCTAACTGGGATGTGACAGCTGTGTTCATTGAGAGCACCTTGCTTCCCCTTCCCCACTTTGTCAGTGACCTAGAACCCATCAGGTTCTCCTTACTGGCTTAAAATAGCTAGGACTCACCCATTCTATTCCTTTTAGTCAGAGGGAAGATCACTAGGCCTTACCAACTGCCCTGTTCCTATCTCATAAAGTCCTCCAGGCTTTACCATATGCCTTGCCTCTGTATCCTGTATAATCTAGGCACTATCATCTGACCTAATAATATAACTGAAAGACCCTTGGATCTTTCCAACTGCTCTTCACCATTGTAATTATAGAACTTCTTGTGAACTTTCAGCTCAGAGTTTTGTGAGTTATCTCCCCTAATTAATATTCTATTGATATCCACATAGTAAATATCAAGTCAATGCTTTTTCATTCATTCATTCACAGTTATCATGTAATAAATCCATATTTATTCATCCTTTAGTTCTAAATCCAATAATCAAACAGTCAGAAGAAGAAACTATATGCTAGAAAAGTGTGTCATCCATGGTCACTCCCTCGAAACCCTAGAGATAGAGAATGCAGCACCATGTACTCTATGGAGGGCAAGGAGCATCCCAGGAAATAGGGACCCAAGAGTTGAGACTGCCCAGCCCAGTGATGTGAATGATGAACAAAGGGAGGGGCTAAAAAATAAAGAGAGCTGGGGAGTTCATAGAAATACTCTTACCTTGCATGAGGAGTAAGAAGAAGATGATAGCCAGGGAGAGACCCCCACCTATAGCTTTCCAGTAAGCCTGGTACACCTGGAAGGCCACAGCCCCTTCCTTCTTTCCTTCCTCCTGGAGCAGGCGGCTGGCATTTGGGCCCAGATCCTTGGGTTCCTCACTCTCTTTCTCTGGCTTCCATGCCTCTGAGGCTACTGCTACAATTAAATACAAGGAGAAGAAGGGGAGTCACACCCGGAGGATTTAGGGTAAAGGAATGACCATAAGGAAGGGAAGGGAAGGGAAGGGAAGAGAAGGAGAGGAGTATTTAGGCCAATATTTAAATATCTCAGAGATACTGACTGTGAAAGGTAAAGAGAGGAGGGAGGAAATAGGGTTAATATGGAAAGGCACACCTGACTCAGTCTTCTGTTCATCCTCGGACTGGGCATTGGGGGTAGCTTGTACCAGCGGTAGAATCTCAGAGGGTGGTCCTAGAATGAAGGTTGGAAAATTCTCTAGTTACTAATAGGTTACAACATTTAGTTAAGTGTGCTCCAAACACCAGCTGCTCAAAAAATACTTATGTTGCTTCAATCTTTTGTCCTCCAGTGGCCCCTGATCTGGCTGCCCTCTTGATTCTAACTTGTATGGTGCTCTGAACACTTGGGACTGAGCAGGGCTTTTCAAAAATCACTTCATATTTCAGTTGTGTTCAACTCTCTGTGAACTCATTAGGGTTTCTTGGCAAAGATACTAGAGTGCCTTGCCATTTCCTTCTCCAAATCATTTTGCATATAAGGAAACTGAGGCAAACAGAGCTAAGTGATTTGCCCAGGATCACACAGCTAGGAAGTATCTGAGGCAGAATTTGACCTCAGGTCTTCTTGACTCCAGCCCTAGCACTTCATCACTGTGCCAGCTAGCTGTCCCTGGGAAACAGGATAGCCTGCTTCCAGGCAAGCCAGCCCAGTCCTAAAAATAGTCTATACCAAACAAAGTAGATGCCCATCCACTCAGGAATGGCAAAACAAGTTGTGGTACACGAATGTGGCATCAAGGTAACAGACGGAACAGAACGCTGGACCTGGACTCAGTGAGGAAGACCTGAACTAAAATCCTTACCTTGGAGCCTTACTAGCCCATGACCCTAGGCAAATCACTTAATTGCTCCCTACATCATTTTTCTAAACTGTAAAATGGGGATGATAACACATGCTTCTCATGTTTTGAGGATCAAATGAGATATGTATAAAAAGCTTTGCAAACCTTAAAGGGTTACATAAATGCTAGCCACTACCACCATCATTGTCATTATGATTATTTCTGAGCCATGAGAAACAATGACTATATGACTACAGAGAAGTATGTGAATACTTATATGAATCGACACAAAGTGAAGTAATCAAAAGTAGAAAATATACACAATGATTTCAACAATATAAATAAAAGTAAAACCCAAGTGACAAATAATAGAAAACTTTATAGCCATATGAAGAAAAAAAAAAACTCTAAAAAACTGTTGATTGAAGAAATCCAAGTTAAAATAACTCTGAGGTACCACCTCACCTCTATTAGACTGGCTAATATGACAGAGAAGGAAAATGACAAATGTTGGAGGAGATCTGAGAAAATTGGAGGTACTAATGCAGTATAGATAGTTGTGAACGGATTCAACTATTATGTAGAACAATTTGGAACTATCCCCAAAAAGCATAAAAACTATGCATACCATCTTTGATTTTTTCCCAGGTTATTTTTACCTTCTTTCTAAATCCGATTTTTCTTATGTAGCAAGACAACTATATAAATATGTATACATATATTGTATTTAACATATACTTTAACATATTTAACATGTATGGGACTACCTGCCATCTAGGGGAGGGGGTAGAAAGAAGGAGGGGAAAAGTTAGAACAGAAGTTTTTGCAAGAATCAATGTTGAAAAATTACCCATGCATATGTTTTGTCAATAAAAAGCTATAATTAAAAAAAAAACATGCATATCCTTTGACTTCACAATGCCAAAAGAGAAAATAAAACAAAACAAAACAGGAAAAGGACCCATATATAAAAAAAAACATTTATAGTAGCTCTTTTCTGCTGACAAGAAATTGGAAATTGAAGGGAGGTCCATTAATTGAGGAAAGGATGAAGAAATTGTGGTATTTGAATGTGACTGAATACTATTGAGCTTTAAGAAATGATGAGCAGGATGGTCACAGTGATACAAAATAAAATGAGCACCAGGAGAACATTGTACACAGTAGCAGCAACATAGCATGATGATCAACTGTGAATGACTTCATTATTCTCAGCAGTACAATGATCCAAGAGACCTTGAATCCAAGGACTTAGCGTGAAAAATGCTATGTGTCCCCAGAGAAAGAATCCATGTTGTCTGAACACAAATCAAAGCATACTTTAAAAAAAAAAATCTTTAAAAAAATTTTTTTGGGTCTTTTTTGAGGTCTATGTTTTCTTTTATAACATGACTAACATGGAAATATGTTTTGGATGATCTCACATGTAAAATCTATATCAGATTGCTTGCCTTCTCAATGAGGAGAGTGGGAGGGAGAAAAAGAATTTAGACTCAAAAATTTTAAAATGAATGTTAAAAATTGGTTTGCCATGTAATTGGGGAAAAATAAAATACTAAATAAATAATTTAAAATCAAATAGCTAGGAAAAAGCCTAAAACAATAGAAACCAAACACTTCACAATTATAAGGACTATGTTTAACCCCAGAAAAGAGATATATAAGAAAATATCTTCCTTCCTATTTTCTTTGAAGAAGAAGGTGGGTGGCTATGTGTGGAATACAGTATACAACTTCAGACTTTTATTCTTGATTTTTGTTATGAGAGACATCTCTTGGGGAAGAGGAGGAAGAGGAAGGAAAATGAGATTAGGATAAATGAAGTAACTTCTCCAAATTAAAACAGGGAGGAGAGGCCATATGTCAGTGGACATAAATGTGGAGGAAGGAGATTCTAGAGTAGACAGAGATAGAGAGAAGCAGAAAAGCATGGGTCATGCCCAGGGATTCATCCAGCAAGTCTAGTTTGGATAGTATGTAGAATGATGATGGAGGGCTCTGAGTGCTAGGTTAAAGAGTGCAATTCAGTTCAACTCAATAAACATTTATCAAGCACCTACTTCATGCAAAGTGACCAAAAAAAAAAAAAAAGAAAGAAAAAGAAAAAGAAAAGAAAAGAAAACAGCTGCTGCCCTCTAGGAGCTTACTAATTATACTAAGGAGATTAGGGCATGCACAGAAGAATTCTGATTTTAAAGGCAGCAAGGTGGAGCAGCCCTGAAGTCAGGAGGACTTGAGTTCAAATGTAACCTCAGTTATTAATTAGCTGTGTGGCCCTGGGTAAGTCACTTCACCCTGATTGTCTTCCTTTCAGTTTCCTACCCCCCCAAATCCCAAAAGAGTTCTGATTTCAAGAGACTGAGAAGTCTTCTCTAATCTCTGTAAGTAGAAGTGAACTTTCCCATCTCTGTTTCTTGATTATAGTATTTTGTTCCTTGCTTATGGCATTTATTACATTCTGCTCTATAGTATTGCTGCTTATATATGTTTTATATACCTATTAGCTTCCTAAGAGCAGGGATTGTATTTTACTTATCTGTGTATCCTTTGTAGCATGGACAGTGTCTCACCCACACTAAGTGCTCAATTAGTGATATATGAAGGTAATGGAATATTATGGTTCCATAAAAAATTATGAACAAGCTGATTTTTGAAAGACCTGGAAAGATTTATGTGAACTGATGCTGAGTGAAACAATAACACCAAGAATGTGTGATAATCAACTATGAAAGGTTTGGTTCTTCTCAGTAGTTCAGTGATTCAAAACAATCCCAATAGACTTTGGACAGAAAATGCCATCTGCATCCAGAAAGAACTAAGGAGGGACAGCTAAATGGTACAATGGATAGAGCACCAGTCCTAAAGTCAGGAGGACCTGAGTTCTAGTCCAGCCTCAGACATTTAACAATTTCTAACTGTGCGACCCTGGACAAGTCACTTAACTCCAACTGCCTCAGCAAAAAACCCAAAACAAACAAACAAACAAAACCTAAGGAGACTGAACTAAATCAATATATGCTATGTTCACTTCTTTTTTCCACTAGTAATGTATAACTGTGAGAATTGGACTGACTATAAGAAAAGCTGAATGCTGCAAAACTGACAGTTTTAAATTGTGGTGCTACAGAAGACTTTGGAGAGTCCCTTGGACAAAGATCAAATCAGACAACATGGAAAAAATTAATTCACACTCTTCGTTGGAAGGACAAAAACTGAAGCTTAAGTACTTTGGCCACATAATGAGAAGAAAGGACTCACTGGGAGTTAAGAGAGACAAATAGAAAGTGTCATGGAAACAATGAACATGACTTTGGATAGTGGTGCAGTGAAGTAACAGGCCTGGAGTCAGGAAGTCTTCTCTTACTGAGTTCAAATTTGGCTTCAGACACTCTTAGCTGTCTGACTCTGAGCAAGTCATTTAGCCCTGTTTGCCTCAGTTTCTCATCTGTAAAATGAACTGGAGAAGGAAATGGCAAACCACTGCATTATCTTTGTCAAGAAAGCACCAAAATGGGGACACAAAGAGTTGGATATGACTGGTAAACAACTGACCAATAATAACAATATTTGTCATCTAATTTGATCTTCACAACAGCCCTGGAAGGAAGTGCTGTGATTAACTTCACTTTATAGATAAGAAAACTGAAGCAAACAGATGTTAAATGACAGTTCCAAGACCAAGGAAGGGTCAGGACAGATTGGGACTCAAGTCTTCCTGACTCCAGATCCAGCATACTTTCTACAGCCACCTCAGTTTCAATAAATATTTGTTCAATTAAATATTTCTTCAAGGACAGGCTAAAGAATCCCACATTATTCTTCGAGATAGTTTGTTCACTCCCTAGAGGTAGGAACTGCTTCATTTTTGTCTTTGTGTTTCCAGTACATAGTTAGGTGTCTAATAAATGCTTGTTGACTAATAGAAGATGATGATGATAAAAAATAATATTGCATGGACAAAAAAATAATCCCATAGTTGGTCTCTATTTAGGGTTTTAAGACTGGTAAAGTGCCACTTCTCAGATTGGCTAAAATGACAGGAAAAGAGAATGAGGAATGTTGGAGCAGATTTGGGAAAACTGGGACATTTAATGTATTGTTGGTGGAGTTGTGAAATGATCAACCATTCTGGAGAGAAATTTGGAACTATGCCTAAAAGGTTGTCAAATTGTGCATACCCTTTAATCCAGCAGTGTCTCTACTGGGCCTGCATCCCAAAGAAATCACAAAAGAGGGAAAAGAACCCACAAATGCAAAAATGTTTGTAGTAGCCCTTTTTGTAGTGCCAAAGAACTGGAAATTGAGTGGATGCCCATCAATTGGGGAATGGCTGAATAAGTTATGGTATATGAATGTTATGGAATATTATTGTTCTATAAGAAATGATCAGCCGTATGATTTCAGAAAATATTGGAAAGATGTATGTGAACTAATGCTAAGTGAAGTGAGCAAAACCAAGAGAATGTTGTACATAGCACCAAGATTATGTGATGATCAACTGTGATGGACTTCTCAACAATAAGGTGATTCAAGGCAATTCCAATAGATATGATGGAAAGAGTCATCCACATTCAGAGAGAGAACAATAGAGACTGAACATGTATTACAGCATAGTATTTTCATCTTTTTGGGGCTTGTTGTGTTTTCTTGATTTTTTTCCCCTTTTGAGCTGATTTGTCCTACACAGCATGATGAATATGGAAATAAGTTTAGAAGAATTGCACATGTTTAACCTATATCAGTTTGCTTGTTGTCTTGGGGAGGGGCAGAAGGAAAGAAAAAAATCTGGAACACAAGGTTTTGTAAAGGTGAAAACTATCTTTGCAGGTTTTGGGGAAAATAAAATATTATTAAAATTAAAAAAAACCATTTAAAAGAAAAAAAAAGGAAACAAACAAAAATATTGGTGAAATATTTTAAGTGGTCTCATGAGGAAGTGGACCTCATGACCAAGCAGTGAGAGATCACAAAATGTGAGAGTGGGAATCTAGTCCAACACGCCTATTAAAGGAATCCTCTCTATAACCCACTATACCCAACAAGTAGTTGCTCACGGCACATCATGTCTGGGTAGCTCTAATTGTGAGGAATTGTTTCTTGATGAAAAACCTAGATTTGCTTCTTAGCATCTTTCTCCCATTTTCTCCTTTAGGACCAAACAAAGTACCTCTAATCCTGACCCCAAATGATAACCATCCATAGACTTGAACAAAACTGTCTTATCCCCAAGCCCCACCTCAAAGGTTCTCTTCCACAGGCTAAACACACCCAGCTCCCTCAATCAATATTCGTATTACATGGACATAAGGCTCTTTACCCTCCCTGCTGCCCTCCCACCGCACCCCGGACAATCTCCAGTTTATCAACACTGTCCTTAAACCCAGGTACCCAGACCTGAATATTCCAAATGACAAGATGGAGTCAGGAAAGAGAATATACATTTTTATAGCACTCACTATATACCAGGCATTGTGGTAAATGCTGTACAAATATTATCTCATTTGAGTCTCACAACAACCCTGTGTAATAGATATTATTATTATCATTCCCATTTTAGAATTGAGGAAACTGAGACAGGCAGTGATTAGCTCAGCTCGCAAATGTCCAAGATCACATCTGAACTCAGGTTTTCCTAACTCCAGGCACAGGAATCCCTCTACTGTGCTACCTATGTGCCCAGTGGGACTATTATCTTCCTATTCTTGAAAGCTGATGCCCTTCGTAATGGAATCTAAGAATATACAGTTATCCTTTATCACAACTTTCCCCATCGCAGTTTTGATGCCACAGGTCAACATAAGAAATTAAGTGAAAATTTGGGGGGAGTTTTGCAGAAGCCACATGTGAAGGCCAAAAGATAACACACACAAAAAAATCAGAAGCTCAGCCATGTACTATATATATAATTTTATATAATATTAACCCAGATTTTACAATATGGTACTAGAAACATCCCATGAAAGAAAAAAAATAGATTTCTTCTTTGGTGTGAAGGGAAGGCCAAAAACATTTTATGTGGATTTTCCAAATCACAGGAGTACTGTGCCCTTAGCCCCTTCGATATGGAAAGAATAATTGTATTAATTTTTAGGGCCTCTATATTATACTGTTGACTCATCTTAAACTTGAAGACCACTAAAAACCTCAGACTTTTTCAGAACAACTGCAACAAGTATTGTTATCCCTATTTTAAGACGAAGTAACAGAAGTTAAATGCTTTGCCAATTTTTGCTCAGCCACTAAGTGTCAAAAGTGAGATTTGGATTCACATGTTCCTCAATTGAGGCAGCTAGTTGGTTCAGTGACTAGTATGCTGTGTCTGGAGTCAGGAAGATCTGAGTTCAAAACCAATCTTAGACACTTACTAGCTGGACAATTCCCTTCACCTCTGTTTGCCTTAATCTACTGGAGAAGGAAATAGCAACTACTCTAGTATCTTGGCCAAGAAAACCTTATGGACAGTATGCTGTATAGGATCACAAAGAGTCAGACATAACTAGATAATTGAACAAAATTAACAAATTCTGACTCCAAGTACAGGAGTCTTCTACTGCAACTAAGCCATGTTGTATCTCATAATTTCTTTTTTTTTTTTTTTAAATATATTGTATTTATTTCATTAAATATTTCCCAATTATATTTAAAGTATTTTTAACATTCTTTTTTTTTTTTAATTTCAAGTTCCAAATATTTCCCCTTATTCCTACTCTTTTCTCACCCTTTGACAAGGCAAGCAATATGACATCAATTATACATGGCTTGTAATTTCTCTCTCTCTCTCTCTTTTTTTTGAGGTTTGGCAAAAATGGGTTTATATTCACTGAGCAGTCTCAGTGGGCTAGTTCCTGATTAGGAAGCTACCATGGCTTGTAATTTCTCAAACCTGCTCTCGAAACCATTTTCTCCAAGCCTTTTTATGTAAAATCTCACTTTCCTCTGAGCTTCAGCTCTCCCAAAGGCCCCAAGGTAATTAGATTCACAAATTTCCAAGCTATCTCCCCTTCTTCTGACAAAATTCTATTCATATATTTCACTAATTCTTTTCTTTTCCCATCTCCCCTTTCATTTCATGTTCATACCAGTCCTAAAAACCTGGGAATGATTCTATATATTATATAATGAAGGTGAAAAGCCAGAACTTCCCAAAAGGGTTATAACTTGCCCACAGTCACTCCAGCAAACCTTTTGGCAAAACAAGGACCTGAGTACAGAAGTCCCAGTTTTCAGGTACTGCGGTGACTCAAGATTAACAACCCTTCATTGCTGGTGTTCTTTCATTCTTATCCTATCCTTGCTTCTTTTGGAGAGAGGTTAGGTGGTGCAGTAGACAGAGCACCAGCTTTGGGTCAATTCAAATCTGGCCTCAGACATTTACTAGCTGGGTACCTTAACCTCTGTCTTGGTTTCCTCAACTGTTCAACAGAGAAAATAATAGTGTAACCTCACCGGGTTGTCTTGAGGATCAAATGAAATAATATTGGTAAAGCACTTAGCACGGTGCCATCTATAAAATGAGCTGGAAAAGGAAATGGCAAACCGTTCCTTTATCTCTGCTAAGAAAACCCCAAATGGAATCATGAAGAATTAGACATAACTGAAAAAGACTAGACAACAAAGAAAGCAAAGAACTATTTTAAAAACATTTGTCTTTTTGTCCTCAGCTCTTTGCACAGAGTAAGCACCCGTGAAATACTGAGTGAATAGAATTTCAGCTCTGACAGGAAAGCTGATACTCAGAAGCCACTCCCTCTGCTTCATCTGTCCTCAACCCAAAGGTACCTGCTTGGATGATGCGCCCACCCTTGAGCAGCAGCACCACGTCAGCCTTCTCCAGATATTCTACCCGGTGGGTACAGAGCAGCCGGGTGGTGTGTCCCAGGATGCCCAGAATACACTTATGCAGCAAGTGGTTGGCCACATCAGCATCCACAGCAGCAAGGGGATCATCCAGGAGGTAGAACTTGTTCTCCTGAAGAGAAAAAATGGAAAAAGATAATACCAAGTGAAAGCACAGATCTCAGACCCCAATTTTCTCCTTTCCCCCGCTCACCTGGTAGACAGCTCGAGCAAGGGCAATGCGGGCCCTCTGTCCACCACTGAGGGTTACACCTTTCTCTCCCACTTCTGTCAGGTCTCCATCAGGAAGGATCTGTGGGCATAGCAGAATGATGGAGTACAAACCATAACTACAACAACTCCTCCTTAAATTTGGAGTTTTAAGGCCTGGAACTGAGACTCGGATCTATGATATATTAGTTATATGATCCTGGACAACTCATTGAAATTTTTCTACTTTCTAATTTGTAAAATGGGATAGCACCTGAATAGAGAATAAACTTTGCATAGAATGAATAGAAAGCTATGGGGGGAAAAATATGTGAGATAAAAAGAGACAGACATGCTGAGAGTTGCAGTGCTAAAAGGTGAAATAAATGCATATATGCATGGGATCAATACCTGCCTTACACCCAAAGCTGCCATAAGGATCAAAAGAAATATATCCCATGTGGTAAGCGTTTTGTTAATATTAATGTGTTCTACAGAAATATAAGCTGTTTTATTCCACAGGTCAGGAAAGACCTTTCTATGCTGTTCCATGCTAGAATCTAGAATCCTTCTTCTGATTACTCACGAGCTGTATAACTACAGGAAAGTCATCTAATTTCTCTGGACCTCCAGTTTTTCCATTTGTGCTAGTTTTCCCTGAAAATCCAGCAAATTAGGTTTGCTAAATCCTTTTCAGCACTGCTCATCCATCTACCTTTGAGGTCTACTTGCCACCCAGTGCTCACCTGCGGCTCTAAGAAGTTGTAGCATGTATAGCACGAGCCCTGGCAAACCATTTTAGTAGACGGGTGTTATGAGCCAGAACTCTGAACTTGAAACAAGGATAATTAGGAGGTACTAACTAAGTGGAATTGATAATACGATGGTTATCTAGTTTAGCATGGTGCTTAACAGTTCTCTAAGTTCAGAATGATTGATTTAATCCTATAACAAATAATGGTTTCCTAGTGTTATAATGATTGGTTTATACTCAGTGTAGAGCATCTAAGCTGGGAGCCTTGGCTAGGTTCGATTCACAGAGAACTAGAGAAGACAAGTGCACTAAGAAGTTCTCAGAGCCAAGGAGACAGAAATTCATTTCATCTTCAGTCAGACTCCTGGTGGCTGCCCTCACCTCCTGCACTTCTCCCACTGAGACCAAGTCCGGTCTTAAAGGCTCTCCAGAAAGCTGCCCAGCCCCAGGAAGGAGATAATAAAGGATCTGGACTTTAACACCTGGCTGTTCTCATAGTGATTGATGAAATGAAACAAAGGCTGCTCCCAGAGACCTCCAAGAAAACCAAACAAAGAATGTTACAGATGGGCTAAACCAGGTGGAGGGTAACCAACAGGCCTCAGATCTGTTGGTGAGTTAGCAGGAGTCTAGCCCAAGCGTGTGAAAACTTCCCCTGGCCAAAAGAGTGAATGGAAACAATTTATTCCCACGATCATGAAGGCGGCCAAAATAGGTGTTGTGCAGTGCTTAGAGCTTGGTCAGACATGGAAGAAACCCAAGTTTCCCAGGCCATCCCCAGTCCTTGACACTGGACTTGCGTGACTCAGGAAGAGAGACTGAAGCTGATAACTCTGCTACTCTGCCCCACTTAAATCCAATTAATGTACAATCACGTACAATATCATTGGTCCTCTTCAAAAATGAAGGAAGAACAACAACACTCATTTTTGAAGTGGAGCTAAGACTATCTTCACTGGTACCAATGCAGATCAACACAAGCAAAGTAATTTGCCCAGGTGACACAGCCAGCAGAATCTGCATCCCAGGGAATGGGGAACCAACAGAAAGGATTCCTCAAGCCCGAGCCATCCTACTTCCTCCAGCCTTAGAGAGCTTTCAGGCTCCTCCAGGGGAGAATGATAAGGAGAGCAGTCCTACAATAGACATAACAAAGTGATGAGTGGAGGATCATGGAAGAATTGTGGAACTTACTTTTCTCTTCTTCCTCCATCTCAGAAAAATCCTAAGAGTCTAGTCCCATTTCCCTAGGGAGGTCCCGGCACTTTCTAGCCTCACCTGGAGGGAGTGAACTCCCTAAGGGTCTACAGCATCATGGGGCCAGAAAATCTTATACCACACCCTTCACTCAGATGCCCACCTTACTTCTCTGGGCCCCAGGTGAGCCTGGTGAAAATGCCTTCAGGGATGGGGCTGGGGCTGGGGATGCCCCTTCCTCCAGAGGAAAGAAGTCACCAGGAGTTGAGGGCACTTACGGAAAGATCATCGTGGAGAGCACAGGCCTCCAACACCTTCCAATAGAGATGAGCATCGAATGCTTTTCCAAAAAGGATGTTGTCCCGAATGGTGGCAAACTGGATCCAAGGTTCCTGGGTGGCCAGACCAAAGCCTTCAAGCAGCCCAGCCACAGCAATCTGACCACTCAACCTGTGGGAAGCCAGGGATGCGTGTGGGTGAAGGGGAAGTGGTGAAACATGAACAATAACTGTTCCTTCTGGGTCCTACCACATTTGCGTACATTTCAATTCTAAATTGTTTTCTTTTCTCTCTGTCGCTATCTCTGTGGCTCTGTCTGTCTGTCTCTTTCTCCGTCTTTCAGAGAAAATTTGGGATCACTTGCCTAAAGTTACTGCAAGTGTCTGAGGTTGGATTTGAATGTGGGCTCCTGACTTAGGGCTCTATCCACTGCATCACCCAGCTGGCCAATCCTCTTCTTCCAAGAAGATTTTCCTGGAACGTGTTGCCCAAGGTCAAAAAGGAGACAGGGGTAGGTCCTCAAACTCCTAACTTGGTGCCCTGTCCAATGGTTCACATTGCTTTCTATCTAGCTATCTGTCAATTCCCTATATCAAAAGCAGGTAGTAAGGCCCTAGGCCTGGAGTCAGGAAGAACTGAGTTCAAATAACTCTTCAGACACTTAGTGGCTGTGTGTCCTTGGGCAAGTCACTTCACCTGTGTTTGCCTTGAAGGCAGCTCAGTGGCTCAGTGGATAGAGGTCTGGGCCTGGAGACAGGGAAAACTGAGTTCAAACATGGCCTCACATGCTTACATGGTTGTATGACTCTGGGCAACTCACTTAACCTCTATTTATCTCAGTTTCCTCAGTTATAAAATGGGAATAATAACAGTACCTACATCACATGGTTGCTGTGAGGATCAAATGAGATATTTGTAAAATAAAAATACTTTTAAAAAGAGCACTAACAAACAGTTGGTGCTATATAAATGCTTATTCCCTTCCCTTCCCAGTAAGTGGTTATTACCACAAGCTGGCTGGCTAGAAGATTACATAGATAACGCCTGGATTATGGCTTCTGGCTTGGGCACTGAGTTTTGCATACACGGGGAGAAACAGCTCTCTGATCACTTGGCCCAAACTACCACTTGCTGGCTAGCTAAGTGCATTGCAGAGAGCTGGAAGAAGACTCTGGACAGCCCAGTGTAATATTACTTTCCATCTAATACAGGTAAACACATTCATTGAATTGGACTCTTTCATCTTATTCTCCTACAGAAGAAAAAGCTCAATGGGAGTAACCAATCAGCCTGAGAATGTCATTTTCATATCTACAGGAAGCATTTTTTTTAAAAAATGGAGAGTGATCCAGATACCATTTGCATACATCTAATTTTACACTTTAATCATCTGTTGGTTTCCTTCAAACACTACTATCTCTTCTCTGATGAGGTCAGAGGACAAATCTATTTTTATTTTATATCTTCCAACCTCAATTAGCCCCTTTCTCCTCAGTGAGAGCTTATCAAATAGTAATAATACTATGAAGTATCCTTCCCCTTTATTTCCATATCCAAAACACTTTCCCCACTCACAAAAATTTAACTTCAAGTAGGGTAAAGAATGCTCCAAAGGGCCAAGGAAATGGGAGGAGAACCAGAAGAGAACCTGAGCCTTCTGCATTCATTAGAGGGCTCTATGTTGGCTGAATTTTATTGTTCTTCCAAAAGAAGATTATGTACGATAACAGTAACATTGTGTGATGATCAACTGTGATAGACTTAGTTCCTCTTAGCAATACAGTGATCCAAGAAAATTCCAATATACTTGGGATAGAAAATACCATTCACATCCATAGAGAGAGCTATAAAGACTGAATATGGATAGAAGCATATATTTTTATATTTATTGGCTTTTTCTTTCTCACGATTTTCTCCTTTTGTTCTGATTTTTCTTTCATAATATGACTAATATAGAAATGTGTTTAAAATGATTGTACATATACAACCTATATCAGATTGTTTTCTGTCTTAGGGAGGGTCGAGAGGGAAGGGAAGGAGAGAGAAAAAAATTGGAACTCACAGTCTTATAAAAATGAATATTAAAAACTATCTTTACATGTAATTGGAAAAATACAATAATATTAAATTTAAAAATAAATTAAAGATAAATTTGATTTAATTAACAAAATAATTTTATTGTTCTCCTAATCCTCCTCTACAACTTATACTCCCAATTCTCATCCTCCCCTTTCCTTTTTCCCCTACTGATTCCAATCTGCTTCCCCTAGAAGTTCTTATACAAGTGCTGGCTTCTCCTGATCAATCCCTTTTTCACTTCAATCTGTCATGCTAAACAAGATGGGCATCAGGATGAAAGAGTTAAGTGGGGAAAGTGAGAGGAGTGGAGCCGAAGCCTAGCACTGGGTTGGAGGAGAGACATCTGGGGATCTGAGAGAGAGTTACCTGTGGAGCTCCCCAGAGATAGCGGCCAGTAGAGAGCTCTTTCCACAGCCCACCTTTCCCACAATGCCCACCAACGAACCCTGAAAGAAATGTCCATTAGTGACCAGCAGGCTTGGGGATTGCAGAAGGGCTAGCCTGCCTTGCCTCCTCCCAGACA
This sequence comes from Antechinus flavipes, assembly GCF_016432865.1. Lineage (NCBI taxonomy): Eukaryota > Metazoa > Chordata > Mammalia > Dasyuromorphia > Dasyuridae > Antechinus > Antechinus flavipes. The sequence continues at coordinate 206,150,078 of NC_067401.1, read as the reverse complement.
CCTCAATGGTATCCCTTTTACCTCCTAAGCTATTTCAGTAAAATAAAGATCAATCATATTTCTAAAAGTCTTCCAGGAAAATAGACAAGCATTTATAAAGGCCACATCTTTAGAGTTACCTGACTTTCTTTGGTTCTGTTTTTATTTTCCTATTTAAATGTCTATAACTTTGTCCTATGTTTTCAATCCAACTAGAAGCTCTCTGAAGGCCAGAACCATGTTACCTCTGCCACCTTATCAGATAACCTGAAGTCTGGAATTAAAGAATCATCAGGCTCGGTTTCTAAGAACAAGAATCATTTTTCTCTTTCCCCTACTCTCAACAAAAGTGGAAATTATCAGAGTGTTCAGTCTAGGAATTCCCACCCAGGGGAGACTTAGGATAAGGTGCTGATTCACTGACCTTCTTCACTTTGAGGTGAGTGATGAAGGTGTCCAGGCCTGTTCCAATGGGGTCCCAGGAGAATATGGCTTCTTGGAGCTCCAATACTATTCCTGGTTCTGTGGGGGGATCTGAATGGAAAGGGAAAGCTGTTACTTGAGTTAGGCTCCCCACTGATAATCTCTCTGATATTCAATCCCATCTTTCTTGGAGTAGGGATGGGAGAGAGAGAAAGCAGAAGCAAAATAAGGGGGTCCTAAGTGACTCACCCATGGGGGTCAGCCCTGTCCTGCCTAAAATGACCTGCCAGTTCTGTCCAGCGTTCCTGCCCAGATTCCCCAGATTCCTCTCATAAGTGCTTACATTCATATAGTACTTTATAGTCTTCAGAATACTTCCATATCTCTTACCTTATTTGATTCTAACAAGATGATACAGTTATTGATTCCCATTTCATATATGGAAAACCAGGCCTAAAGTCAATAGCAAGATTCAGAGCAGACCCAGGTCTCCTGACTCTTAAGTCAACTGTGGTTTCTCTTTTCACCAACCACTCCACAGTTACAAACCTGAGACCAGAATGAAGCCAGCAGGGATGATAGCCATCTATCTCTTGTGGGAGGAAGAATACCTCTCACCTCAACCATCTCTAAGTTGTTGGAACTCCAAATTCCCAGGGTGCCACTGGGACAGTTTTGTCTCTCCTCAAAGTTGTCAGGCCCACTGCCTGCTACCAGGTACTACTCTCTCCATATCCCATACCCATTCGCTGCCTTCTCCACAATACCTGGACTGTAGTAGGCCTGAGGATTATGGTCTGGGAGATCGAGGAAGTGCTGTAGGCGCTCCAGAGATACCTTGGCCTCCAGAAGCCCGTTGATCACCCAGGGGAAATTGTTGAGGGGGAGGATGAGCATACCAACCAGTGCCAATGCTGTGAATACCTTGGAAAGAAGGGGACAAAAAGAGGGAGTGTAACCTGAAGTCCAGGATCAAAGCATGAAATACTATTGCAATTAATAAAGGAGAATAAAGAAGGGGTCTGCTCAATAGTGAGCCCAGAGGGTCCTGATCAACCATATAGGCAGGAGACACCCCTAATCCTAACAATTTAAGGAAGCCTAAGTTTATTTCCTTCAGACCTAGAACTGGTACATCATAGAATCAGAGAATGTCAGAGATGGAATGATCCTTAGAACTCATCTGGTCCTGAGTCTCCTGCATTCCAGTCAGCTGTTTTACCATCCTGGAGAAACTAGAGCCTTTGTGGACCCATCTCTCTCTTTCTCTTTTTTTTAAACACAGCTGGGTTAAGTGACTTGTGCAGGGTCACATAGCTAACAAGTGTCTGAGGCTGTATTTGAACTCAGGTCCTCCTGACTCCAGAGTTAGTGCTCTTTTCTCTGAACCACACTTGGATTCCACTCTCTTGAATGGTGATGGCTCCTGCTCTCCCCTCCACCCCCACTCTCTGGAATCATGAACCCATGATCAAACTAAATCTTCCATTCTAGATTGGCATCTAGAATAGGATGGATCAATCTATTCCTTTAAGGCCATACCACCCCCTTATTTTTCTTCCCTAATCAACATTTCTCCTTTTGTGCTATCTCCTCCTTTTGAATATAAGCTCTGAAGGCAGAGACTGTCTTTATTTTTTATATCTATCTTTATCACCATGCTTATATCATGTCACAGAGTAAGCATTTAATAAACACTTATTGATTCAATACTTTCAATTTAAAGATGAAGAGATAAGCTAGGTGGTACAGTGAAGAGTGCTGAGCTTGGTGTCAGGAAGACAAATTCAAATTCAGCCCCAGATAATTACTGGCTATATGACTTTAGGCAAATCACTTAACCACTTTCTGCCTCAGTTTCTTCAACTGTAAAATGGGAATAGTAATAGCACTTACCCCATACAGTTATTTTGAAGATCAAATGAGATAATATTTATAAGGGACTTAGAATAGTATTTGAAGTACAAGATAGGCACTATATAAATGCTAGTTATTTGTAATAATAATATTCTTTGGTAAAATGTTATTAATGAAAATTTCTTGTTGTTTAGCCATTTCAGTCATGTTTGACTCTGTGACCCCATTAGGGGTTTTATGAGCAAAGATAGTGGAGTGGTTTGTCATTTCCTTCTCGATTTGTTATTATAATTATTAAGAAACTGAGGTTTAGGGAATTTGAGGACTTGCTTTGTCAATTAACCAATATAAGATGGGCACCAGAGAAAAATCACTTCAGGATTCTCCCTAGGCAGGGAAGAAGGGGACTCTCCCTCTCCCCAGTCTCCAACACTATAGCCTGGGATCGCTTGAATCTGGACCTTCATTCACACTCAGCCCCCCAAAGAGGACCTTACCATTTTCACTCTGGCCATTGCTCCCCATCATGTTTCCCCCTTCGATGCTGGGTCCTCCAATGTCCAAACCCTCACCTTAGTAGCAGTAAGCTGATGGCCCATGAGGACATAGGTGATAAAGATGACAATGGAGATGACAACAGGTAGTGCAGCCCACAGGTACACACAAGCTGCATCCAGGTACTTGATAACGCGGAGCTGCTGAAGTTCCTGGGCACGGTGTTTCTGCACTCGAAAGCCAAGAGTTTGCTCCCAGCCACAGAACTTGATGACCCGAATGCCGCGGAGCAATTCTGTCATGAGCTGCAGACAGGAGGAGGATGGGGTCACAAAAAGGTGAAAAAACATCCAAATGGGGGAAGGAGAAAGAGAGACTAGGAACAACTTCGTGCTTCAGATGGTACTTGGAGCTTCCAGAAAGCATACGACATCCCACCCATAGGCCAATGAGCATGGATAAAGTGGACATGGGCTATTGGAGCCTCTGGTAGCCAAGAAGATTTGGCCAGAGAGTACAGATATTCACAGCTGTCATAAGAATCATGCTAAATACAGAACCAGGAGATCATTATACACTTCGACAATGATATTGTATGAGGACATATTTTGATGGAAGTGGATTTCTTTGACAAAGAGACCTAACTGAGTTTCAATTGATAAATGACGGACAAAAGCAGCTACACCCAAAGAAAGAACGCTGGCAAACGAATGTGAACGATTTGCATTTTTGTTTTTCTTCCCGGGTTGTTTATACCATCTGAATCCAATTCTCCCTATGCAACAAGAGAACTGTTTGGTTCTGCAAACATATATTGTATCTAGGATATACTGCAACATATCCAACATATAAAGGACTGCTTTCCATCTAGGGGAGGGGGTGGAGAGAGGGAGGGGAAAAAAATTGGAACAGAAACGAGTGCAAAGGATAATGTTGTAAAAAATAAATAAATAAATAAATTTTAAAAAAAAGAATCATGCTAAATAATCAACAAAAAGCACTCTGAAGAGACTAACAAATATGAGAGTATTCCAGGGAACTGGGTGGGATGTAGAACAATCTGTACCATGGCAGCACTGCCTGGGGGTCTTGCCCCCTTACCTTGACTCGAGCATCCTTGTGCTGGAGCATAGACTTGTTCTTGACCATGATGCGGGTAGCAATCACTTTGTTAAGAGGCACCAGAAGCAATGCCAGGCCCAGCCCACCTAGGAAGGCTAGGCCTACCTGCTGATAGAGCAGGTAAAGGGTGATGGACAACTGTAAGGGCAGGCCCCACGCCTCATGGAAACTGTTAGCAAAGTTAAGCAGCCGCTCAGAATCAGTGCCCAGAAGGTTCAGTGCTTCGCCCACAGAGGGGCGACTTGGCCCTAGATGGAGGGTCTTATGGTATATGGCTCCCAGCACAGCTCCTCGAATTTGCAAGGCCACCTTCTTCAATTCATACCCATACTGGTTCTGCAGCAAAGCACCCAGAACTGCCCCGCCTGCAAGTCCCACTGTGTAGAGTATTCCTTGACTCAGTGGCTCCTGTTCATTCTCCAGGAAACCAACCAGTAGTGAAAGGAGCAGAGGACCAGAGAAGCCCAGAAGGGTCCCTGCCAACTTCAAGAGTCCCAATGCGAGGTAGCGTTGCCCAAAAGCTCCATACAGGACTAGCCACAGCTTGGCCCGCTCCCTCCAATGTGCCCTGAAGAGGCGGGCGAGACAGGCTGTCTGCAGCCTGTAGGGCAGCAAACAAGTGTCCTGAGGTTGGCGGAGTTGTCCCCGGGCCCCCCGGGCCAACAAAGGGGCCAGCCACAGATAGAAGAAGCGTGAGAGCCAGCTTTCCCCATCCTCGGCCACCTCTGGCCTCTGTGGCTCAGGCAGGAGGTCGTCAGAGGCCCAAGACAGGTGTGTCTGGCCCCCAGGCACTGCCCACCCCAGCAAATAGGCCAGAAGCATGGTCAGCTGCAATATTACAAAGCAGAATCGGAAGAGAGGTGCTAGCTGCAGTGGGGTCAGGAGGGTCCCGTGCTGACAGTGCCACAGCAGGGTCAGCACCATGCCCGGGGCAGGCATGAGGGCCGTCAGAGCCAAAATCAGAGGCCCACGAGAAAGTCTTCGGTGGGAATGAGCCAATGCCCGGAGTGCCAAGCAGTGAGTGATCCAGGCAATCGCTGTGACACCTCCTGCCAACACCTCTAATGCCAAGGGACCAGGGACTGCATTTGAAGGGATAGCAGCTGGGAACAGATCCAATAATGGAAGGATTGACAACAGGAAGGAGACAACAAGTCGAAGGCGCCAACCTGGGCTACGAGATGGAAGAGAGCCTGGATACCTAGAGAAGTTGCAGATGGGACAAAGGAAGAGGTAAATTAATACTGTAACGCTTTGCATTTTACATTTGAGCCTCTTCTATCAGAAGGTCTTCCAAGATTCACCCCAATCCACTCTTTAATGTATAAACTCAGTCTCTAACCCAAATCTCTTCAATATACTATTTTGTACTTGGATCTAGAACTGTACTCAATTAGAAGAAAACCCAACATGCAAAGATTCATAAAATATAAAATCCCAGATCTGGAAGGAGCCACAGGGATAGTCTAGCTCCCTTCATTTCACCCCAAAGGAATCTGAATCACAGTAAAGGAAAGGGACCTCCCAAAGTCCTTTTAATGAATAGCAAAGCTAAGACTAGAATCCAGGTCTCCAGATTTCATTTTTTCACTTATCATCACAAGTTACACAACACATAAATTCAGGATGACTGCATTTTACAACATATTTTATTCCCAGTTCCCACCATTCTCTTTGGTTGATTGATTTAATTCACTCAGGGGTCCTGTGAATGACAAACACAACTAGGGGACCTGAAACATAGGCTAATATTTTGATTTGCATGTATTTCACACACACAAAAGCATGCCACATATACACTCTCCACCCTGTTACTTAAAATGAAGTATAGCCATACATAGTTCAAATGATTATATATCTTAACAATTAGATTTGAGAGCTTTACATATCTATTTTCTTTTTGTTATTATTATTTTTTAATTAAAGCCTTTTGTTATCAAAACATATGCATGGATAATTTTTCAACACTAACCCTTATAAAACCTTTTTTTTGTTCCACATGTTCCAATTCCCCCACCCCCACTCCTTCCCCTAAATGGCAAGTAATTCAACATATGTTAAAAATGCGCAATTCTTCTATACATATTTCCACAATTATCATGCTGCACAAAAAAAGTCAGATCAAAAAGGGAAAAAAATGAGAAAGAAAACAAAATGCAAGCAAACAACAAAAAAGAGTGAAAATGCTATTTACATATTTCTTTTCACAAGCTACATAGCTTGGGGAGGATCAATTCAGATTTTTTTTACTCACTGATCTTTCTGTTTTACCATGCCATGGGAGAAATTAATGAAGTCGGGTGGCTTGGTACAATGGAAAGAGCATTGGGTCTAGAGTTGATCCTGACTCAAATTCCAAGGTTTTCTACTTACTAACAATTTGTGTGATTTTTTTTTAGACAAAGCACTTGAAATCTCTAGCCTCAAAGTTCCTTATCTGTATAAACTGAGGGAATTTGAGAGAGACCTCTAAAGTCTCTTCCAGCTATAAAACTATGATCCTTATAGATTGAAGGAAAGAATCTACAGAGCTTTCTGGACCTGTGGTATAGATGTGTTGAACTGAGGTCTCCTCCTTAAAGTCAGGACAAACATTAGTTTAGAAGCTTTCTGAAGAATGGAACAGAATGAATAGTCTTCCCCAGGTCAAGGGCTGTGGCTCCCCATAAGATTAGGAGATTCTAGTCCAGCAGTTTCTCACCTGCTTTCTCTGTGTTCCATTCTTCCCATCTCATAACCCCTAAGTACTCAGGATGTTGATAGTCACTTTAGCTTCTACGCAGCGTTTTTATGCAGAGCAAGGGGGAATCTACAGTTAGGCAGAATCTTGCTTTTACGCCCTGTCCCTTTTTTTTTTTTTTTTTAATTTCCATAATTTTTTTTATTATTCTTTTCTCACTAAGATTATCCCCGTCTCTCTCCCTTCTTCTTCTTCTTCTTCTTTTTTTTTTTTTTAATAACTTTTTATTGATAGAACGCATGCTAGGGTAATTCCCCCCTTTTTTTTTTTTTTAAATCACCTTTCTCTGTGTGTCAGATTTTAAGTATTCTCAGCTCAAGAGTTAAAACTGGTTATGTTAGTCAGAAACTGGTCTGATATTCTATATCACCGTCTTGATGAGCTCCCCCTACTCAAAAGTGTAGGCATCTTTAAGGCAAAGAAAATAAGGCTGGAATGAATACTTCACCCAAAGTTGCTGAAAATGCAAAAAAAAAAAAAAAATTAGCATGGAAACAACCTAAGAGAGGAGTAGTAGAAATGCTGAGAAGATCGCTGGACGGGCTAAGGGTAGGAATAAAAAGGAGGAAGGTGGGCCTGTACCACAGAAGGGCTTCGCGCCCCTTTCTCTACCCACCTCGGAGTGCCCAGGTAGCACGCGCTGATTAGGGCAAGGAGTACATGAGCCAGGGAATTGATCACCAGCTGGGTAAAGCAGTGTCCCACTGTGCCTGATTCCCAGAGTGGGAATGGCTTGTCCGGGCTGGAATCACACAGTTTTATCAAAAGCCTCTCCATTCTGGCTACCCCTGCAGTGGGATGAAGGAGGAAAACAAGATTAGAGGAGAGAGAGGGAAATTGGGCAGAAAGGGAAATCCTCCCGTTGGGTGGTAGGTAAGGAGAAGCCTGGGGTGACCCCGCCCCCTCCCCCACATTGGGAGGTTATTGACTACGTAGCCCAGGATTGGGGGGGGAGTACTCAAGGGAAAATAATTAGGGGGTAAAGATGTAGGGGAGCCCCGAGTGAGGGAGACATATCCCACAGAGAGAGGAGGAGGGAACCTTGGGGCTGTAATTATTTTAGATAAATCACGGGGAGGAGGGGGGAGGAGACAGGGAGTCGGGGATTCCTGGAAAGGGTAACTGAGTCAAGGAGCTCCAGGACTGAGAGACCAGATTAGGGGTGACACAGAGGTCTGGGTCTGGGAATGCCTGGATTGGAGAGGCTGGGACTGAGGTATCTGGGGTGCAGATGGGAATGACAATTAGAAGGAGAGCTTGTGTGAAGATGCAAATTAGGAGGTTCTGCGGCTCACACGAACTGGATAGAACGGAGGCATACGTGGGGGGATCAAATTGGGAGGCAAGAGAATCGGGGTACCATACACAACTCCAGGGTTCAAACTGAAAGGGATTTTACAGGGCATTTAGTACAACTGCCACGTTTTACTGACAGGTAAACTGAAACCTTTGCTCAAGATCCATCAGGAAGTAAGAGCTGGGATTCGAACCCAGGCTTTCTGGCTCCAGACTACAGAGTGCTCACGCCCTCCTACTGCCCGCTCTCTGCCCCATCCCCCCCACCCTCCGGTCACTCCGCCCCTCTTCCCTTCTCCCCCATTCCCCCAGTGCAGCTCCACGGCCCTAGCCCGGGTCACGCGGTACCTCAGAGGGAAGGGGAGGGGGAAGCTCTCTCCTCCGGCTCGGTACTTCTTTTCCTGGATCCCTCCTCCGCCACCAAGATCCCGGAACTCCAGACCTGAAGCGTGAGCTTCCAGCCGGGCTCACATTACCAAAGCACTAGGTCTGTGTTGGTCACGGGCGCCCCCTCGTGGCTGGAGGATTTCCTCCCTCCCTCCCCAGATCGCTTTGCCTTAGCCTTTCTCACGAGGTCGCTCCAGTGCGCTTTTGCCCCATCGCTCTGTGCACTCGTCCGCCTTCATCCCCACGTGCGCGCCTCGCCCCTACGTGCGCGCTCCCTGAACCTGGGCTTTTTTTTTTTTTTTTGGAACTGGTACCCAGGATTGAACTCCAAGGAGCTCTTTGGGTTTAGGGGTTAATTTCAGGAATACCCAAGGGATCAGCTTGCGGGGATGACAGAATGGAAATCCTCCTGTCTCTGACACTTAACCGTATGATCCAAGACAGTCCTTTGTGACCCTCAGTGTTTTCATCTGAGAAATGGGACTAATGATCACTGTAGCCTCCCCCCACAGGAATGCTATACTCCAGCTTGCAGCAGAATTGTGCCTCCTCGAAACTAGATCACATCTGAGGGGAGAAGACCGCTTGGGGAGAGTCCCGAAAGATCTCTGTAAACTGCTTTGAAAGCTTTGAAGCATGCACACATATATTGTATCTAGGATATACTGTAACCTATTTAACATGTATAGGACTGCTTGCCATCTGGGGGAGGGGGAGAGGGGGAGAGGGGAAAAATCGGAACAGAAGCGAGTGCAAGGGATAATGTTGTAAAAAATTACCCTGGCATGGATTCTGTCAATAAAAAGTTATTTAAAAAAAAAAAAAGAAAGCTTTGAAGCAATATAAATATATATGAAATATGTATATATATTTGAAATATACTTAATATTTAATTTTTAATATGAAATATATTTGAAGCAGTATAAACAGGCAGTTTGCGGTAGTGGAGAGAATGCTATATAGTTGGAAGATCTGGATTTGAATCCTGCCAAACACACTGGCCATCTATCACCCTATCCAATTCATTTAGTCTCAGTTTCCCCATCTGTAAAGTAGAGATGTTGACTGTGGTCAGTTGTCCTTGGTTTGAAAGAGAACCAAAATGGTATCACTATGTTGGGGTCAGGGAACAGTTGTGTCCAACTGTGGCGGATCAGACCAATACAAACTCGGAAGGCTCTACCACACGCGGAGCGCAAATTCTCCGTGAACTTTAGAAAAGGAGCTGTCTCTAACCTTCCTCATCTCATGCTTTGTTTGCTTGTTTACTTTTTGAGCTACTACAATTCTGCTTTGCTCATAGAGATATAGGCAATCCTTCCTTGATAGAGGCACTCCATGCTGGGCGGTCCTGTGCCGTGTGTCCTGATTCCAGAGTTCTTCAGAGATACACTGAGAGTGTCCTTGTATTGCTTCTTTTTAAAAATTTTTAATTTACTTTTTGCTTTTGCTTTATGAATCATGTTGGGAGAGAGGAATCAGAGCAAAAGGAAGAAACCCATAGAAGAGAGAAAAAAAAAAAAAAGACGTGAACATAATGTGTGTTGATTTACATTCAATCTTCATCATTCTTTTTCTGGATGCGGATAGTATTTTCTGTCCAAAGTCTATTGGGGTTTCTCCTAGTTGATGATCACACATTCTTGCTGTTATTGTGTACAATGTATTCCCTGTTCTGCTTCTTTCAGGCCTCTCTGTATTCATCCTGCTGATCATTTCTTTCTTTCTTTTTTTTTCTTATTTCTTTTTTTTTCTTTTTTTTTATTATTTATTTTTTTATTTCTATTTTTTCTTTTTTTTTCCCTATTTTTTCTTTTTTTTTTAAATTTTTATTTAATAATTATTTTATGTTGACACTCGTTTCTGTTCCGATTTTTTTTTCCCTCCCTTCCTCCACCCCCTCCCCTAGATGGCAAGTAGTCCTTTATATGTTGGATATGTTGCAGTATATCCTAGATACAATATATGTTTGCAGAACCGAACAGTTCTCTTGTTGCATAGGGAGAATTGGATTCAGAAGGTATAAATAACCCGGGAAGAAAAACAAAAATGCAGATAGTTCACATTCGTTTCCCAGTGTTCTTTCTTTGGGTGTAGCTGCTTTTGTCCGTCATTTATCAATTGAAACTCAGGTCTCTTTGTCAAAGAAATCCACTTCCATCAAAATATGTCCTCATACAATATCGTTGTCGAAGTGTATAATGATCTCCTAGTTCTGCTCATTTCACTTAGCATCAGTTCATGTAAGTCTCGCCAGTCCTCTCTGTATTCATCCTGCTGATCATTTCTTACAGAACAATAATATTCCATAACATTCATACACCACAACTTATTCAGCCATTCCCCAATTGATGGACATCCACTCAATTTCCATTTCCTTGCAACCACAAAAACAAAAAACAAAAAAACTGCTCCAAACGTTTTTGCACATGTGGATCTTTTCCCTTTCTTTATGATTTCCTTGGGGTACAAATGCTCACATATTGCTCCTTCTGACCTCCATGTGAGCACTTGTGCTGTGAATTCTCCATAAAATAGTCTTTTAGGTTTGGTATTTGAACGGGTCTAGCCCATCAGAGTTTATTCTCTGAAGTTGAGTTTGAATGCTTGGAAGTTAAGCTTGAGAAAGGACCTCAGTATCTAGTACCTCATCCAGCCAGGAGTTCTTCAGAATCTTCCTAAGGCAATTCAAATGGAAGCAATTCAGTTTCTCCGTGTGGTGCTGATAAACTGTCCAGTTTTCACAGACACACAACAATAAGGTCAGCACAATGGCTTTGTAATACTTCTTTTCTACACTTTTCTTTGGAGCCTCCCAAACACTCAGTACTGGCTATCTGTGCAGTCAACTTCATCTAAGTGTACTTTTCCATAGCATTCAAAATTTTTCCATCTGATGTAACCTGTGATTTCGTCTATGAATGGTACCAGTGCTAGTGAGGAAGAACTTCTGTTTTCTTGGTGTTAATTGTCAGACCAAAATTAGCACAAGCAAGAAAAAAAAGTGATCTGTACCTTTGTTTCTTCTGAATTTCTGAGGTTAGCTACACAATCATTAGCAAACAAAAAAATTAAGCACCAGTTTTCCTTCCACTTTAATTTTGGCTTGTAGCCTTTTCAACCTAAATACTTTACCATCAGTCTGGTAGTTGATCTTGATGCCTTTTTCATGCTCATTGAAGGTTTCTGTTGAAGGATCATCATTGAAGGATGTTGAACTTATCCTCTTACAAAGGCTATATAGCTCTAAATATATTTCTAATATGATTTTAGCTGTTATCACTAGTTTCATCCAACTTTTGTTGTTCGGTTGTGATTGACTCTTCATTACCACATTTAGAATGTTTTTTTGGCTTTTATTTATTTATTTTTAGCAAAGACATTGGAGTGGGTTGCCATTTCCTTCTCCAGCTCATTTTACAGATAGGGAAAACTGAGGCAATCCAGGTAAAGTGGCTTACCCAGGATCACACAGCTAGGAAGTGTCTAAAGCCAGATTTTAACCTGGGCAAGTCATTTAACTTCTATCTGCTCCAGTTTCCTTATCTGTAAAATGGGCATAATAATAGCACCTCCTATTCTAAGTTGTTGTAAGGATCAGATAAAATATTTATAAAGTAGTTTGCAAATTTTAAAGTGCTTTATAAATGCTAACTGTTTTTCAGATTTTGATGGACCAGTGCAAAGGCAGTATAAATCTATTTAGCTTTTTAGGAGGTGTGAAGTTTGTTAATCAACTTGATTTTGCCTGTGTATCCCCAGCACATAGCACAATCCCCGGCATGTAGTATTTAGTAAATACTTGATGACTGAAGTCAATTATCCACCTTCCTCAAATTAGCCCAGAGGATTGTAAACTATACAATTTTGGGACTATTAATTCAGATTGTTGAATGGCTAACTGATTTTTTCTCTCTCATCTTTCATGCTAGGGAACTACTAGGAAAATAGACCCATTTATTCATGCATTCATTCAGTAAGTATTTATTAAGTATCTACTATATGCCATGAGCCATCATAGTCACCAGGGATACCAAAAAAAAAAAAAAAAAATCCCCTTCCTTTAGAAGCTGATATTATGCAAAATATATACAACATAAATCTAGAACTTATAGTTTTTCTCCACCAAACACACTCTTCTTATATCTTCCTTGTTACTATAGAGAGCATCACCCATCCTTTCAGTCTCCCAGGTTCACAATCTCAGTATCATATCTTCTATATCTTCTCTGTGTCTCTGTCTCTGTCTCTCTTTCTCTCATCCCTTATATACAATCTGATTCCACATCTTAACATTGCCATTTTTGCAAGATCTCTAATAACCATCCCCTTTTTCCATTCATAAACACCAAAGTAATTTTTGGACCATTTCAGTAGCCTCCTAATTAGTTTCTTTGTCTTAGGTCTCTCCTCACTCCAATCTACCTTCCACAAAGTTACCAAAGTGCTTAGCACAGTGCCTTACATAGTAGATGCTTAAAATGTTGATTGATTGATTGACTGATTGAAAATTATTTTCTTACAGATTGTAACTCTAACTGTGTCACTCCTTTTACTCAATAAAGTCTGGTGATTTTCTATCAAGGATCAAGTATAAACTGTTTAACATTCTGAATTCTTCTCAGCCTGACAGCAACTTATCTTTCCAGTTTTATTACAGGTTAGTCCATTCCACATACTCACCAAGCCAGCCACATTGTCCCTCATTCCCTTTCTCATATCTTTGCATTTGCATTGGCCATCTCCCATACCTGGACTTGCTCCTTGCCTCCTCTTCTAGATCAAGGTTAATGTGATCTTCTACATGAGGCTTTTTCCCAGGTGATGGTGTGTCCTTTTTCCATAAAAGATGCCCCCTGTTTGCTTCCTCAAGGAAGGTACTTCAGTATCCCAAGTTTCTTCTCAGCTCATATTCTCCCTTTTGCCTGCACTTTGCTCTGTAGTTATGAGAAAGAATGATTTGCACCTTAGAGGGCAAGAGGGCAGTCTCTGAGAGAGCCCTTGACACACCCAAGTGCCAGCCCTACCCACAATTTCCTTCTTGCCAGGGTCAGTAATTAAGAGGTCATTTCCAATAGAGCAGGCCTTAAGGATGGGGAATGCACTAGCAATGGAGTCTCTTGTCAGTTTTCCTTGAGGGGAAAAGATATGTTACTGCAGGAAATCATTCTTCTTAAATCAAAAAGGAAAAGGACATATATGCACACACACACACACACACACACACACACACACACACACACTTTGCTCTGTGTAATGGACTGAGGCTCAAGTTGATGCACTGAGGTCCCAAGCACGTGAGGCTAAATAGTAATTGGACCATACTCTACTAATATATATACTTGAAGAAAGAATAGTCCCTGCTCACTCTTTGTGCAAGTCCTGATGTGTTGAATAGGAAATGACAATTTTGGTGAGTGGAGGCAGGGGGGCGGAGAGGTAAGGGGAAAGAGAGATTGCTGGCTGGCATCTTGACACAGCTGCTCACATTGCTAATCCCCCTTCACCTCTGATTCCCCTTCATCTTCGATCCTTCTTCACCTCCACTAAGAATAAAGATTGACAATTTTCCCCTAATCTAAATTCCTGATTCCGGCTGATTTTAAATATGTGATCATCACAGCTCTGTATTCGTTTATGCAAATATTCCTATATTTCTCTGAATTCCTCATATTCATCAATGAATATGGCCCAACTGTATCCTATTATATTCCTAGACTACATTTCCTCAGTGCTTCTAGGATGCATAAGCATCCTTTTTCTTTCTAGTTTTTTACTATCATAAAGAGCCCTGTTATAATATTAATATTTTATTATATGTAAAACTTCTTCCTTTGTTTTAAGATATATGCCCAGTTGTGGGATCTTTGTGCCAGGTGATAGCTATAGTATAATTCACTTTTCTAATATGATTACAAATTGTTTTTAATAAAGATTGGAATTCTACCAAGAATATAACAGTCTGTCATCCCCCACTATTTAAATTTTTTTTCCAGTTTGCTGATGTGAGGCAAAACCTCAGTTGTTTTCATTGAATTCATAATTAGTGATTTAGAGCATTTTTTCATGTGGTTATTGATATTTTTGTATATTTTCTCTTACTTTGAAGGGAGAAATTTTTGAAAGATGCCCCAAAGTTTGAGGTTCCTGGTTATAGATTAGCTTTCTCCTACCTGGTGCTATAGGAGTTTGGGCCATAAGAGCATATGTAATATGATTGTTGTTCATTCCTCCTTTTTGAAGTGAACCAATGACATCACAAGTGATTAGTTTTGATGTGGTATTTAAGTGATACAGAGTTGGGCCTTTTTAAAAAATAATAGCTTTTTATTTTCAAAATACATGCAAAGACAGTTTTCAGCATTCATCCTTGCAAAACCTTCTAAATTTTTTCCTTTCTTCTCCCCATCTCTCTCCCCTAGAGAGCAAGTATCCAATACAGGTTAAATGTGCAATTCTTCTAAACATATTTCCACATTTATCATGCTGCACAAGAAAAATCAGATCAAAGGGGAAAAAAACACAAGGAAAAAACCAACAACCAATCAAATAACAACAGTAACAAAAAAAAAAAAATGAAAATACTGTGTTATGATCGACATTTAGTCCCCATACAATAGAAGTATAAAAAAGATCTCAATTATTTTGTTACAATTTCCTTTCTGCTAATCAAGGCTCTTTAAAAAGACAATATAGTTTATATTTCCACATCTTTTTTTTTCCAAAGTTACATGTTCTATATAATTTTTTTATATGTTAGGTTTATTTCATCTAGTAGTACCTTTAGTCAGGACAGGAACTATGATTCTATTCTCTTCCTTTCTTTTCTTTGGGTTGTTGCTGTTGTTGTTGTTGTTGTTGTTTCAGTATCTAGGACAGTTATTTGCCACATCCTGAAATTTGAGAGTCTTGGGCATATGAGAAGTCATCTAGTCAAACATTTATCAAAGGGTCCTTTAACCTCTTTCTCCCTGAAAACTAACAAGAAGAGAAAGAACTTGCTTACTCCCAACATAGCCCATTCTCCTGTTAGACAGCTCTCATTGTTAGAAAATCTTTTTTATATTTTTTAAGGTTTATCCCTTTACATATTTTTTAAAAGAACATATTATCTCCAGCATTTAGAAGATGGACATGTAATAGAATCTCCCCCTTTACTTTTGAGGTTAACATATTCCATAGGAGTATCTGATGTTAAATAGTATCTGGATTTTTTTTCTGGATTTTTTTTTCTGTGTCTCTGTGTCTCTTTCCCTCAGTAGGTCAATTGTCTGTAAGACAATCTTCTTATAAGATAATAGTTCCTCACACAGCAAACTAGAAAGGGTTGAGAGAGGGTATGTTGGATACAGTTCTGAGCATCAGATTTAAATTTTGCTTGATTGAGTGAGAGCATTTACATCTCAAAAATGCAAAAATACTACATCTCTGGACTTGCTTATTTTGTTGGTTGTCTAGATTTAGGAAAGTGATGGGGGGAAAAAAGAAAGTGATGAGGAAATGTTTATATCACAAATTGAAAGTGTCCCCACCTCCTTTCAAGCCAATTGTTAAACATTTACCAGCCACCCTAGACCTGGCACAAACATCATACTCAGCATCTTGAACAATTTCATTATTGTCCTGATGATGTTTCCTGAACAGATTCTTAGAACAATTGAGAAGAGGTCATAGGCTTATTGACTTAAAATTGAAAGAGATCTCAGAGGCTACCTAATCCAAACCCTCTTTTTACAGATGTGGAAACTGATGCTCAAGGTCATATGGGAAGTAAACATCAGAAATGAAACTTGAAGTCTGACTCCAGGACCAGGGTTTATTTCATTGTGCTGACCAACCTCTTGTGAGAGCAGGAGATTACCTTCTGAAAAGCAGTGTGGAAGACATAGTGTTTGTTAACTAGAGCAGAAGAATCCAAATGTAAAACTATCCACCCAGAAAAAGAGATTTCTTTGGCCTATTAATAGCATAGGGGCTTTCCCCAAGGGTCAAGGTTGGATAACTATTTTTACTGAGATATCATGGAGCCCTATTTCAGTCTCCAGATCCAGACCTAGGTCTCAGCCACTTGTAGGGATTCTTGCCCATGGACTTGCACAACATACCCCTTCTTTGCCTCCCCCACAGAGACAGACTCTCCAAAAGAAGGTGGGATGTGCTCTGCTGCAGCAATTGCACCTTCGGTTAGAATGAGATTGTTCTTTGCCCTAGAACCGTGCTCTCTCCTCTCATCTCCCCAATTGTTCAAACTGAATTTGCCCCAATCATATTTAGGGCATAATTTCCTGGAACATAATTTGTGCTTAGTAAATGCTTGTTGACTCCTTTTAAGTCTACTTATGACTGATCAGTTATGACTTTGGGATTTCCTCATATTGGAATTCTGCTGGTTGGAAAAGAAACAAGATGATGTTTTATACATTTTCAACTATTCTGATCAGAATTCTCCCTTTCACCTAGGAGATCTGGCCAACACCAGCCTCATGCTTCAATTCTAGGATTCCAAGAATTTTGCTTTAGCAGTTTTTGAACTTACAAATCTTCCACTGGTCAGTGAGACTCAAGAGTACTAGGCAGGAATGTCATTTCCAGAAGTGTGATGACCAAGTTAGCATACCTTAGATATCTGGATACCTTAGAATCAGTCAGAGTTAGGATAAGCAAAAGTCCTTAGTCTTTATTCTTGGTCTTTAGAGGTAAGATTGAATTGGATAGAAGCAGAATCTCCGAGACCTTCCTTCTCCATCATCCTGGCTAGTCTTATTCCACCCCCTAGTCCCTCCTACAATTCTCTGTATACACCAATTATTGAGCCAGCTCAGGATAGTGGAAAGGGCCATTTTCCAAGCATATGCTTATAGAGTATTGTCCAATCAATAATTAGCATTAAGTGCTTGGTTGTCCGGACCTCAGTACATTGACTCAAGAGTTTCAGCCCTTTACATCTCCTGCTTTCTTTTGTTTTAGAGCACAGGTGGTCACGCCATCCCTGACTCCTTAGGGAGGTGAGAGCCCCCAAAAGGAGGTCACGCCCTCCCTGACTTCTCAGGAAAGGAGGTGAAAACACCAAAAAGGAGGTGATCATGCCCTCCCTGACTTCTCAGGAAAGGAGATGAAAACACCCAAAAGAGGTGATCACGCCCTCCCTGACATCTCAGGAAGGGAGATGAAAAGCACCAAAGGGCAGTGGGGATTGCTAGCAGGTTTCTGGGCTGAAGAGTTTTATTAGAAACAGGTATGCATAAACTCATCAGCATGGGAGATATTACACAAGCACATAACAATAACGCCCAGGCTATTAGTGGTGACTCTCCCCACAGTCAGTGCAGGCTCAATGTGGTGTAACAAACATGAATTGTACATGCAAGCAGTGATATAACAAACAATATAAATCAACATAGTGTTGTAAAAGATTTCCAGAGTCCTAGAAGGAGGGTATGTAAACAACAGTCACACATACATCTTCTTCAGCAGCCAAGAGATAATCCAAAACCAATCTATTGTCCATTGCTTCACATGTCAGGGAATCCAATGATACCCACAAGCTTCTGAAGTCCTGCAACAGTCTTTTTATGTGTTAGGGAATCCAATGATTCCAGCAGATTTTGAAGTCCTGCAACAGTCTCATCATCTGTCAGGGAATCCAGTGATTCCTGAGGGTTTTCAAGTCCTACAACAGTTTCATGTCTCAGAGAATCCAGTGATTCCTGAGGGTTTTCAAGTCCTACAACAGTTTCATGTCTCAGAGAATCCAATGATTCCTGAGGGTTTTCAAGAACTACAACAGTCTTATCATTTCTCAGAAAAATCCAATGATTCCTGAGGGTTTTGAAGTCCAACAATTTTTGATATCCCTGAGTCAAACGCCATAACTGCCAGGCTCTTTCAGTGGTGAGCACAGTCAGCAACAGAACCACCCACTGTTTCTTGGATCTTCTCCTTTGTTTCAAGAGTCTGCTCCATCTCTCTCTGATGGACAAGGCACCCATCTGATTCCTTCTCCATCTGTAGAAATACAAGCAAACCCTCTCCCCCACACAGTTAACTTATCTGGTCCCTTCCATTCACCACTTTCTGGATCTCTCCACATCACCTGGCAATTATCTAAAGATAGTGGAGCCGCTCACACTGTCTGCCGGAGCCAGTGCATCTTTGTCAAAAATCAAGAAGTTAATAGTATAAAGGGCTAGATTTAGAAGTTCTCTAGGGTTACCTGTGGCTCCCCCTTTCTTTTGTTTTTGGAGAAGTGTCTTACTGTGTTGGGGGCCGGGCCAGGTCACAGGAAAACGGGAAACCACAACAGAGACTGCCTCTTCCAGCTTCCCCGAGCCTGACGGGGCTTCGGACATCTCCGGCCCTCCTCGTGGAGACAGGAGGAGGGAATCACCAGACAGAGAGCCGAGGTTGATAGAACAGTGATGTTTATTGATGCTACAAGTCAAACGTGTCTCCCCGAACCACCCCGTGCCGCTCTTTTTTATAGCTCTTATCCTTCCTCATTACTGTACACCAATCGGGACAGAGTCCTCCCCAATCCCTCCCCGAAAGGAGGAGCCCAACCTTACTGTGCCCCAACCTGTCCAGACTCTACCACACCATCTGCGCCACCTTGGTAGTCCAGGGATACAGGTTAGGGTGGGCCTGACACAAAGGCGTCTCAACTCATCCCAGGAGGGTCAGGTCCAGAGCCTCTTACAACTCCCCCTTTTTGTTTTTTATTGGGTACAAAATATCTGCTTTAAGAGCTTCAAGAGCAGCACGGATGGTTTTTAGGAGAATTGAAAGAATGCAAGGTAATAGACAGAATGTAAGCATCAACAATCCAATTCCAATGAATCCAATTGTAATCCAATGAACTAAATCTGTCAAATTCACACCTTTAAACCAAGAGGTAAATCCCTTCGAGATTTCCTCATTCCATTCTTTGACAAAAACAGTAGAAGCATTTTGCATAGCAGAAATAATAAGATCAAGGGCTGTCAATTCGCTAGTAACATTTGTAACATAAGTAGCATTTTTTAACACATCTTCAAAATATTGGTATAAGGTAGAGTTAAAAGGAACAGGGGTAACACATACGGGATAATATTTATAGTGATATTGCATTCTCATATAGCGGAGCATCAAAGCTTGTTGATGTACAACCACTTGCAAAACCTCAGTTGTTTGTGCTATTCTAGCTAACAGAGCACTGTCTATCTGTTCTTGATGTTTCCAAGCTTGTCCATTCTCAACCATAAATTGTTGTAACGAAGCGGCTACAAAACTTATCTGATTTTGTATATTATGTATCTGTATCTCTTCTATAATATTGAGGGCCAGATTCACTACTGACAGTGCAGCCACCAGTTCTCCTTCTCTTTTCTGTCTACTTAATCTTCCAATTAATTCATCAGAAATAGAAGTAGCAAAATCATCAGCTTGAACAGGATGAATAGTGTAGGGAGGAACTCTAAGAAGAAACACAGCATAACCTATGTAATTCTCATTAAGTCTATTAATAATCAAGGGATTATTACATTGGATCACATATCCACCCTCCACCTGAGTAATGTTAGGGTGCCTACATAGCATAAAGGCTGCATTATCTAACGTAAGAACCTGTCCTTTAAATTCATAACAGAAAGTACTATTTTCTCCATAATTCCTATGACAGGTAGAATTTTTGTTTTGAAATACCTCTAACCATTGTCCAAGAGACAAATCCCTATGTAATGGATTAAAAAGATTCACAGAGATATTTACACCGTATAAGGCCAATCCTATTTTCCATAGCTGAGTTTGTGGAACATCCTCCACCACCGGGGAAGGGGCTACTAAAACGGAAGTGGAGGTGGTATTTCTATCCCAAAAAAATAATTTCTCCTCTCCAATGTTGTAAATCCCACCAATTTGTCCTGTAGAGCAACTAACCATAGGGGTAAATACTATTCCATCTGCATCATGGGCACATGGAGGAAGATAGGATTGCCTTATGTGTGACATATTAACCGGGTCCTTATGTGGGATTGCTAACAATTCAACATCTAATGAACTAGTAAAATTGTTGAGATCCCGATCTCTGTGGGATCCTTGAGAAGTTTTCCATGATGTCAAAAGAATACAATACTCTAAAACATTCGAGCTATTTGTATCATAATATACACAGATAGGGGCATAGCGGGTGTGGAAAGTTAGGGTACCATTGTCTTATTTGTGAATGCAATTGAGAAATCTAACCAAGGGCCATCAAGAAAAGAAGCATTACCACGCACAATTAATGGAAGGGGTTGATGACGCCATGTCATCATTTGGAAAACAGGCAAATTTGGAGTAACAGCCCAATAATTGGCTGCCTCTCTGGTGGTTACAATATCTTTCCATTTTTATGTATGGGGAACCATAGGGGTGGCGATAGCAACATCAGTCAGGATGCTGGCCAAAAAGCCTATGATTAATTTCCACGCTGCCTTGCTGGATGGATTTTTTCTCCTGCCTCTACATCCCCTCTTGCGAAGTCTCTTTTTTCCTCCCCTCCGTCTCTGCGTCAGAGGTCGTCGATGGCGTTTGCTGGACTTCTCTGACATTTTGTAACAGGATCCATCTCTTTTCTCCTCCATTCTCACCTGTAGAGACACAAAGATATCCTCTGCCTCTCACAAGGACCTTGTGAGGGACATTCCAATTTCCTTTCTCATCTTTCCACCACACAGTACTGCCCTCTAGGCAAGTCCGTGGGTGTAACTCATTGTCTTGTTTTGTATGATTGTCATTTCTAATTGGGGAAGTAATGTAAAATTTCATGGCTGGTGTTGTACCATCCTCTCTGACTTGTAGATAGTTCAGAGTAAATACTGCTTTGGCTACTTGAGCTCTAGTCAGCCTTCCAGCCATTCCCCCTTTTTGTTTAATGAGCGTGCGTTTTAAGGATTGATTAGCACGCTCCACTATTGCTTGTCCTGTAGGGTTATAAGGAATACCTGTAATATGATGAATGGCAAACTCATCAAGAAAGGCCTTAAAGCCTCGAGAAGTATATGCAGGGCCATTATCAGTTTTTACAGTGAGGGGTACTCCTACAACTGCAAAACATTCTAACATATGTTGTATTACACTTTTTGTGGCCTCACTGTTCTGTAGAGTTGCCATTATAAAGCCAGAAAATGTATCCACAGTTACATGAATCAAAGAGGATTGAAAGTGAGTAACATCCATTTGCCAAAGAGAATTTGGTAGATCACCTCGAGGGTTAGAAGTAAATTCTCGAGGAGGGGGCCTAAAAGGAATACAGGCAGTACAGCGTTTGACTATCTGGCGGGCTTGATCCCGGGAAATACCATATAACCGATGTAAAGATCGTGCAGAAAGGTGGAATTGAGAATGAGCTAACTCAGGGGCTAAATACCATATAGTTGTAACAGGAGATGAGAGGGAAGAATCCACTATAGAATTGCCCTGAAATATAGGCCCACACTGCGAGGTGTGAGATCTAATATGAAGAACATATATAGGTTCCTTTCTAGCAAGGAGTAAGCTTTGAACTTGTTTGAACAGTTCCTTAATAGAAGAACTTGACATATCCAACTCAGCATCAGCTATGTGTTGAAGAGCATTAGCACAATATAGACTGTCAGTGATTAAGTTGAAGGCCTCATGAGGCAATAACCTCAATGCAAAACAAATGGCTGCTAGCTCATTCTTTTGAGTAGAAGAGAAAGGAGTCTGTATCACTTCTAATATTTTCTTTTCAGGAATATACACAGCAGCCCTATTGGCTTTTGTGGCATCTGTAAACACATTTACACCATCTACTGGGTATTGTGAAAGAGGGCTTCTGGATAAGGTTATAGGCATCTCTTTCCATCCCCGAATGATGAGGGGAAGAGGTGAAGAGGTGAATATATGGGTGATATATATCACTGCCCAAGCTTCATATTCTTGAGCCAACTCTCTAAGGACCTCTAAAGGAGTTGATGAGTAAATGATTGGGCATTTCCCAAAAAGTTGTACACACCTTTCACTAGCTTTCATTACTATTGCTGCTTGTGATTCTTGACAGTCTCTTAAACATTTCTTCACCTTGCTTCCATTTACCCACTCTAAAACTCCACATGATTGAAAAAGGACAGCAATCATTCCTTCATTATTAAATACAGTCAACCCTATTGGTTCTTCTATATCAACACGTGTAAGGGTTTGTGGAGTTCTCTGTTCTATAATGTCCAGGACCCTTAAAGCATCCTTAGACCATTCTCGGGGTGAATTTAAGTTTGGATCTCCTTTAAGAATTGCATAGAGAGGTTCCATCTCTTGATCTGTTATAGGAATCGAGGTCCTTATCCACTGGATCGAACCTATCAATTTTTGGAAGTCATTAAGTGTCTTTACCTTCTCCAAGGCCATTCTGGGAATTTGCTTAGATACTTGATTCCCATTAATCTGATGGCCTAAATACTGAAAATTCAATCCTTTCTGAATCTTTTCTGGGGCTATCTGAAGGTGATTCTTATTTAATGCTATAATAGTTTGTTCTAATATTTCATCTATAATCTTTTGTTGAGGATGTGAGATCAATACATCATCCATGTAATGGATTATTTTTGCTGTAGGAAATCTCTCCCTAATAGGGGCAAGAATAGCAGCTACATACATTTGACACAAGGTAGGGCTATTAGCCATTCCTTGAGGGAGCACTTTAAATTGATAACGCTCTGCGGGGGATTCCAAATTAATAGAAGGAACAGAAAATGCAAATTTTTCACAATCATCTGGATGCAAGGGAATTGAGAAGAAACAATCTGCTATATCTATTATAATAATTTTCCATCCCCTTGGGATAGCAGTAGGTGAAGGTAGGCCAGGTTGAAGTGCACCAAATGGCACCACTGCCTCATTCACCTTCCTTAAATCTATTAACATTCTCCATTTCCCTGATTTCTTTTGGATGACAAATACTGGAGAATTATAGGGGCTTGTTGATGGTTCAATATGTTTCTCCTTTAATAAGTTTTGAACTATCTTGTGGAGGGCTTGTAACTTCTGTTCTGTTAGGGGCCACTGGTCCACCCATATAGGTTGATTATATTTCCATTTTAAGGGGATAGCCCTCGCTTCCCAGGTGGCCCCAATTAGTTTAAATGATGATCTTCAGTACTCAGTTGTGCCCCCATATTATTCAAGACATCCCGTCCCCATAAATTTACAGGAAGCCCAGTCACACAGAGTGGTTTGAAAACACCTTGTCTATCCTCATACTCCCATCTCAAATATCTTGGAGTTGTATATGCAACCTGGAGACCACCCACTCCACTTATTGGCTGAAGTCTCCATTTCTTTTCCCATTCTAAAGGCCAATCTTCCTCTCTTATTACTGAAACATCTGCTCCAGTATCCAACATGCCCTCTATGTAACGTCCTTCTACCCCTAGTGTAATCATGGGACGGTCTGCTGTGATTTGCTGTACCCAATTTATTAAAGTTCTAGGAGTTGTCTTTACATAATTCTTATCTATCCATGGAAGTGGAATGGCCTTTGCTATTTCCTTTTCATATGTTATCTCAATTGGCCATGCATGAGGGTTCGTAATCCAAATATCTTTTTCTCCTGGATTTAGTAATTGACTATGTACAATAATAGAAGGAAAATATTCAGACCCAATAACTAACCGAGGGTAATTTTGTTCAATTACTTTTACAGTGACCGTGCTCCATGGAGAGAGCTCAATCAGAGGTTCATTTAATGCAATTATCTCTCCCCTTGCTTGGGTCGAAAAGGTTCTGCTTGGGGGCGGAGTCTGCCGGGACGGCTCATCCCCCCTGGCCTCCCGGTCTCCCGTTTCCCGCCCTCTGTCTCTGTCCTGACCTACAATATCTAGCAATATGTCCTGATTTTCCACAGGAATAGCACTGTATCCCCTTCTTTAACTGTGTACAAGCTGATCTATAATGGCCTGACTTCCCACAATTAAAACATTTCCTCTCATCGGTTGTTTTTTGCACTCCTTTCACAAGATTTGCCATTGTTTCAGTGAGCATAGTCAAAATGGGGGTTCAAAATGGGACAAATAAAATATCAGGACTTAAACAGAAGCCTAGTGAGAAGCCTCTACAGTTTATATCTAGAGTACAGGAGACAGTAGAGAGTACATTTGGAAAAACTGGAGCCAGTCCTCAATTGACTTTACAATTGATTAAGGAGGGTCTCCGTCCTGAATACAAACCAGTTTTGGCTTCTCTCCCACCTAGTCCTACCCTTGAGGAGTTGATTGATAAACTATTAGACATTCCAGAGAAGGATCCTGTGACCTGGCCCGGCCCCCAACATTACTGTCTCTGTTTCTTCTCTCTACTATCACCTGTCCTTGAGGATTAAAAGGTATGCCAGTGGTGTGTAAAATCTTATACTGTGCAGAAAAGTGTGCAAAATGTTTAGAAGTATATGCAGATCCATTGTCTGTTTTTATTGCTTGTGGCACACCCATAATTGCAAATGCTTGGATAAGTAATTCAGTGACCACTTTGGGCTATCTCTTTTACTGCTGGTTTTGCAAAAGTGAATTCTGAAAAAGTGTCTACCACAACATGGATAAAAGACAGGCAACCAAAAGATTTATAATGGGTCACATCCATTGCCAAATTTCATTGGATTTCAAACTACAAAGGTTCTTCGCTGGAGGCAGTGTAGGAACATGGAAAGGAATGCAAGCTGTACAGGCTTTTACTAAGCTCCTAGCTTCCTCTCTTGTTATTCCAAATTGTAAACATAAAGCTTGAACAGCCTGATGATATTTAAAATGAGATTTTTGGGCTTTCTGAAATAAAGGAGTATTGGCCAACATGGTTAGAAGGCTATCTGCTTTTGAATTACCATCAAAAATAGGACCTGGAAGTCTACTATGAGAGTGGACATGCAAGATATAAATCTTACCTGGATGCTTTCTCACTTGCTCTTGAAGTTCTCTCCCAGCACCACCCAACTCCCATCCCCATCCCCACTCAGAGCTGAAGTTGATCAAGGGACAAGGCTTAATTGTAACTTGGGAGCAGAGTGCTGGACTCTTGGGTACATTAGAATGCTAGATAATTGGAAGCTGGTAGGAAACTAATTATGTGACTACTACAATGATAAAGGTCCTCATTCAATTTCCAAGGAAACATTCTATATATACAACATAATACAATTGGCCTTAAAGAATCCCACAGGTTATAGAAAAAAGAAAAGTTTTCAGAACAGCCAGATGAGGAAGTGTGAGGAAAAAGAGGAAGACAATGAACAGACTAATGGCTGTATCATCGGAGGGCATGAGGAGTTAAGTGAGGATGAAAGGCGTGGTGAGTCTCGCTCTCACAAGGCAGCTTCAACCCTACCTAAACCAAAATAGGTTATTGACATGCCCCCATCAACTTCACCTTTGGAATGGAGAGGGAAAGGAGGAGTAGTGGGAGGGGCAGTGATATCACCAGCACCTCCTCCCAGCAATCATCCTCTCCTATAACTAGATTGCAAAAAGACATGACTTAAAGCCACAGAAGAAGGGCAGAATTTAGGTGATTTGAAACTAGAACTATATCCTGTGATTCAACAGTTTAACTCTTCAGGTCAAGAAAATAGAAGATATATTCCTTTTGATATAGAATCTTTTCCTAACATCTGGCCCATTTAGCTAGAAAAGGTTACTAGTTTAGCCCTTAACAAAGTAAGTTCCCTGCTTGTCTATTAAAATACTCACCCTATTTCCTGGTCATCAGGGACTTCTTCAGTGAAATTAGGGTCCTTGGCACCACATTGGGCACCACATTAGCATCCTGGATACCTTAGAATCAGCTGGAGTCAGGATTAGCAAAAGTCCTCAGTCTTTATTCTTGGTCTTTAGAGGTAGGATTGAATTGGATGGATACAGAATCTGCCCCTTATGGGTTTTGCCCCAAACAACAGCCACCTGCTTTTGAAGGCATTGAAAGTTTTGAATGTGTGCCAAGTTTTGAGTTAGCTGAAAAACTGCCCTTGGGTTCAGCCATATGTCTTGGCTAATTAGTAATCAGCATTTTTACATATTACCAACAAAATCCAGCAGCAAGAAATACAAAGAGAAATTTCATTTAAAATAACTATTGATAATGTAAAATATTTGGGAATCTATCTACCAAGGGAATGTCAGAAACTATGAACCCAACTACAAAACACTTTCCACACAAATAAAGTCAGACCTAATCAATGGAAAAATATCAAGTGCTCATGGGTAGGCTGAGTGAATATAATAAAAATGACAATACTACCTAGATTAATCTATTTATTTAGTGCTATACCAATCAAACTTCCAAGAATTTATTTTACAGATCTAGAAAACATAATTACAAAGTTCATCTGGAAGAACAAAAGTCAAGAATTTCAAGTGAATTAATGAAAAAAAATGCAAATGAAGGTGGTCTCTCTGTGCTAGACCTAAAACAACATTATAAAGCAGTGGTCATCAAAACCATTTGATAGTGGCTAAGAAATCAACTAAAGAAGTTGATCAGTGGAATAGGTGAGGTTCACAAGACACAATAGTCAATGGCTATAGTAATCTAATGTTTAACAAACCCAAAGATCCCTACTTTTGGGATAAGAACTCACTATTTGACAAAAACTGCTGGGAAAATTGGAAACTAGTATGACAGAAACTAGGTATTGATCCACTCCTAACACCATATACTAAGATAAGGTTAAAATGGGTTCATTATATAGACATAAAGAGTGATATTATAAGAAAATTAGAAGAACAAAAGATAGTTTACCTCTCAGATCTATGGAAAAGGAAGAAATTTGTGGCTAAAGAAAAACTGGAGTTCATTACTGAACACAAAATAAATAATTTGATTATATTGAGTTAAAAAGTTTTTGTACAAACAAAATAATGCAGACAAGATTAGAAGGGAAACAATAAACTGAGAAAATATTTTTATATTCAAAAATTCTGATAATTTCTAAAATTTCTAAAATATATAGAGAAATGACTCAAATTTATAAGAATTCAAGCCATTCTCCATTTTATAAGTGATCAAAAGATATGAACAGACAATTTTCAAATGAAGAAATTGAAACCATTTCTAGTTATATGAAAAGGTGCCCTAAATCACATTGATCAGAGAAATGAAAATTAAGACAATTCTGAGGTGCCATTATACTCCTCTCAGATTGGCTAAAATACAGGAAAAGAGAACGGTGAATGTTGGAGGGAATATAGGAAAACTGGGACACTAATACATTGTTGGTGAAATTGTGAACTGATCCAACCATTCTGGAGAACAATTTGGAACAATTCCCAAAGGACTATCAACCTGACTATACCTCTTAATCCAGCAGTATTTCTACTGGGCTTATATATCAAAGAAATCTTAAAGGAGGGAAAAGGACCCACATGTGCAAACATGTTTGTAGTAGCCCTTTTCATAGTATCAAGAAACTGGAAACTGAATGGATGCCCATCATTTGGAGAGTGGCTGAATAAATTATGGTATATGAATGTTATGGAATATTATTGTTCTGTAAGAAATGACCAGCAGGATGATTTCAAAAAGGCCTGGAGAGACTTACATGAACTGATGCTGAGTGTAATGAGCAGAACAAGGAGATCATTGTACGCAGCAACACTAAGATTATATAATGAT
The DNA here is from genome assembly GCF_016432865.1 of Antechinus flavipes. NCBI lineage: Eukaryota > Metazoa > Chordata > Mammalia > Dasyuromorphia > Dasyuridae > Antechinus > Antechinus flavipes. The sequence goes on along the minus strand of NC_067401.1, from coordinate 206,122,150 downwards.
CAATTTTGATGGACATGGCTCTTTTCAACAATGAGATGATTTAGTCAGTTCCAATTATCTTATGATGATGAGAGCCTTTTACACTCAGATAGAGGATTGTGGGAACTGAGTGTGGATCACAACATAGCATTTTCACCCTTTTTGTTGTTGTTTGCTTGAATTTTATTTTCTTTTTCATTTTTTTCCTTTTTGCTCTGAGTTTTCTTGTGCAGCAAGATAACTGTATAAATATGTATCCATATATTGGATTTAACATATATTTTTTTATCATATTTAACATATATTGGATTACTTGGCATCGAAGGGAGGAATGGGGAGAAGGGGGGAAAATTGACACACAAGATTTTGCAGGGTTTAATGTTGAAAAATTATCTGTGCATATGTTTTGAAAATAAAAAGCTTTAATAAAAAATCCTTTGGTATGCATATAATTCTTTATACATATTTATTAAAGATAAAAGCAAATTCACATATAAAAGAAATTAATGTGCTTGCTTATTTTTAGATACAGAATTAAATCTTCAATACCTTTTTGTTGCCATGGGCCAAGGGGCTATGAAAAATTAGCCCCTACATTCATTAACTACCATATAGGTTGTGATCCACAGTTTAAGAAACTTTGCTCTAATACAGTGTTCCAAGACAATGCTGATAGACTTGGGATGAAAAATGTCATTGGTATCCACAGAGAGAACTATGGAGACTGAATATAGATTGAAGCACAGTATTTTCATCTTTTTGTCTGTTCATTTGTTTGCTTTTTCTTTCTCATGGTTTTTTCTCTTTAGGTCTGATTTTTCTTACACAACATTTCAAATATGCACTAAAGTTCATTTGTTGCATGAAATTAAAGTTTAAAAAAACAAAGTTTTAAAAACAACAACTTTCCAAACAATCAACATTCCATCAATTCATTAAGGGAATTCACTCCTTTATTAGACTGGAAACTACTTGAAGGCAGGAACTGTTGCTTGACTTTTCTTTTTTTCTTTTTTTACTCTGGTGTTTGGCACAGTACCTGGCATACAGTGGGTGCTTAAAAGAAACTTGTTGGCTTGACTTCATTCCCCCTGAGGTCATTTTTGAAAAAGAGTTATTATCAATCATTCCTCTCTCCTCATCAATATCCACTCATAAAATGAGGAAAAATCAGTTTTATCTCATAGGAAAATGATAACTTCTTTGAGGTTAAAACTTTTTTTCTTAATAATACTAAGTAAGACCTTATTTATCTGTCATTTTATTTATTTATCATATTATCTAGCTGGATTCTTCCCTTTTCCAACTACATATCTATGTCAGTCCAGATTTTCTTGGTATGCTTCAACCAAAATAAAATAAACTAGAGATTGAAAACAGAAACAGATTTGAAAATTGAATTTTCAATGTGGAACTATGCCCAAAGGGCTATCAAACTGTGTATACCTTTGATCCAGTAGTATTTCTACTGAGTCTGTGTTCCAAAAGAGATCATAAACAAGGGAAAAGGATCTACATGTGCAAAAATGCCCTTTTTGTAGTGGCAAGGAACTTAAAACTTAATGGATGGCCATCAGTTGGAGAATGATTGGTTTTGGTATATAAATGTTATAGAATATTATTGTTCTATAAGATACAATCAGTTCCAAAATGAGATGACTGAGACCAGTTCCAATGATCTTGTGATGGAGAAAGCCATCTACACATAAAGAAAGGACTGTGGCAGCTGAGTGTGGATAGATATTTTCACTCTTTTTGTTGTTTGCTTGTATTTTGTTTTCTTTCTAATTTTTTCCTTTTTGATCTGATTTTTCTTATGCAGCATGATAATTGTAGAAATGTGTATAGAAGAAATGCACATGTTTAACATATATTGGATTACTTGCCATCTAGGGAAAGGAGTAGGAAGAAGAAAGGGAAATTTGGAACACAAGGTTTTGCAAGGGTCAATGTTGAAAAATAATCCATGCATATATTTTGAAAATAAAAAGCTTTAATAATAATTTTAAAAAGGAAATAATTGGCTGGATAATTTCAGAAAGGCCTTGAGAGACTTACATGAACTGATTTAAGTGAAGTGAATAGGAGATCATTATACACAGCAACAAGATTATATGATGATCAATTGATGGACATGACTCTTTTTAACATCAAGGTAATTCAAGCCACTTTCAATGATCCTGTGATGGAGGAAACCATCTGCAGCCAGAGAGAGGACTGTGGGGACTAAGTGTGGATCACAACATAGTATTTTCACTTTTATTGTTGTTGTTTGCTTGTATTTCATTTTCATTCTTATTTTTTCCTTTTTGATCTGATTTTTCTTTTGTTAGCATAATATTTGTGGAAATATATATAGAAGAATTGTACATATTTAACATGTATTGGATTAGGGGAGGAGGTGGGGGGAAGGAAAGGAGAAAAAAATTGGAACACATGGTTTTGCAAGGATGAATGCTGAAAACTATGCATATGTTTTGAAAATAAAAAGCTTTTAAAAAAGAATGCTTACAGAAATGACCAGTAGGATGATTTCAGAAAGGCCTGGAGAGACTTGCACGAACTGATGCTGAGTGAAATGAGCAGGACCAGAAGATCATTATATACTTCAACAACAATACTATATGATGGTCAATTCTGATGGACATGGCCCTCTTCAACAATGAGATGAATCAAATCAGTTCCAATAGAGCAGTAATGAATTGAACTAGCTACACCCAGTGAAAGAACTCTGTGAAAAGACTATGAACCTCTACATAGAATTCCCAATACCTCTATTTTTGTCCGTCTGCATTTTTGATTTCCTTCACAGGCTAATTGTACACTATTTCAAAGTCCGATTCTCTTCATACAGAAAAATAACTGTTTGGACATGTATACATATATTGTATTTAATTTATACTTTAACATATTTAACATGTATTGGTCAACCTGCCATCTGAGGGAGGGGGTGGGGGAAGGAGGGGAAAAGTTGGAACAAAAGGTTTTGCAATTGTCAATGCTGAAAAATTACCCATGCATATATCTTGTAAATAAAAAAGCTATAATAATAATTTGAAAATAAAAAAAAAGAATGCTTACATAATAAATTTTACACATATAAAAAAGTCTAACCTCAAGAAGCTTACATTATGATGGGAAAGCCAACATTGAAAAGGAAGAAGAGGAAGACAGGAGCAGGGGAATGATGGAAAAGTTAGGAAAAGTGTGACCTTGTAGGAAATGAAGAGATAGTCGACCTAGGTGCCCTCCTTAAATTTAGATTCTTAAGTCAAATGTCAAGTCTGTCACTTCTGACATTTCCTTGTGCTTCTTGCAAGAACCTCCAAGTCTTCCTAACATACTGGCAAGCTCACCATCCATGCTATGTTTCTTGGGCATGATTTTCTACCAACCATGGGCATCTTCCTCTGGGAAATATGTCCTTCTCCAGGAGGACACATTAAAGTGTCCTGTCTAGGTGACCATGAGACTGGACTCACTAGGAATTTCTAGACTTTCTAAAGTGCTAGAGCTCTGATCAGTGGATACCTGGAAAGTGGAATTGAAGAGGGGACTGAAGGGAAGAATGGGGGAGGGGAGAGAAAGACAAAGAGAGGGAGGGGAGAAAGAAAAAGAAGACAGAAAGAGAAAGACGGAGAGAAAAAAAGAAGACAGAAAGAGAAAGACAGAGAGAATGAGAGAAAAGAGAAAGATTGATTGAGTCCTTTACTAAAAAGACAAAAGTATTCTCCACTTTGCGTATTATCACTATTTTGAGCCCATTTCTACTGGGAAATAAAAGTAGTATTATGAATTCAGTTGCACTTATCTTGTCCCTTTGGAATGCTACTCTGCACTTCACCAAAAAGCAGTTCAGTTTTTTGTTTTCTGACTGTCTAATCAAGTGCAACAACTAATTCAGGAGAAACCCTCTTGAACTTCCTGTGTTTCTGATAGAAAATGTTATTTGAGTAAAAAATACAGGGGCATATGAATAAGACAAGTCTGCCTTAGTTGGTGCTACCCTGTTGGAAAAGTATTAGATTAATGGGTTAATGGAGCATTGTTGCATATCAAGATGTATTCCTGAGTAGAAGCATGAATGGGAAAAAAAAATTATTAAACAGATTTTATATGCTAAGAATTGTGTTAGGGGCACAAATTACCAAAGCAAAGGCCATTTCTGCTCTTAAGAAACTTATAGTCTAATTGGGGAGATAATACATAAAGGGGAGTGCAGGAGAACTTTGGGCCAGAAAATTACAGGGATGTTGAGTGGATAGAAAGGAAAGAAAGAAACAAGTATTTATTAAGTGCTTATTGCATGCCAGGCACTATGCAAAGCACTTTACAAATATCCACCTTGGGAGTAGCTGTTATTATGATTTCCATTTTACAGTTGAAGAAACTGGGGCACACAGCAGTTAAGTGACTTGTCCAGGTTCATACAGCTAGGAAGTGTCTGACACAGGATTTGAATTTGAGTTTTCCTGACTCCAGATAAAGAGCTCTATCCCCTGTACCACTCAGCTGCCTAATATGTCCTAGTCAAGAATAATGGTAGAGTGGTTAGAAGACTCAGCTGTTGGAGCTCAAATCTGGCTTCAGACACTTCTGAACCTGGACAAATCACTTTATCCTATTTGCCTCAGTTTCCTTATCTATAAAATGAGCTAGAGAAGGAAATGATAAACCACTTTAGTATCTTTGCTAAGAAAATCCTAAATGGGGCCACAGAGAGTCAGACATGACAGAACAACCACAACACTCAAGAGGAATAGCAGAGGGGCAGGTAGATGGCACAGTGGAGTCAGCAGGACTCAAGTTTAAATGCAGCCTCAAACACTTAACTATTCCTAGCCCTGTAACCTTGGGTATGTCACTTAACTCCAGTTGTTTCCCTCTCCCTCCAAAAAAAATCTCAAAAAGAGGAATAGCAAAGGTTGATCTTTCTGATGGAAATGACTGGAAATTTGGAAAGAAATAATTTCTGGAAAAAAATCTGTTTTGTGCCCTAGAATTCGGGTGGACTGGGGGTGGGAAAGACAGGTGGGATCCCATTCTATAGGGAAATTAAGAGGTATGGAAATGATGAGGTTCAGCGCAGGGCAGAGAGTTGTGAGAACCCCTTTGGGTGGGCGCAGAGGTTCAATGTGAAAGAATTCACAAACCTGAAATATTAATTGGCAAAATTGGAAGTTTATTGTCACTGAGAAGTCAGCTTTTGCTAGGGGGCTGACTTCTGAGTGACTAAGTCCTGGTAGAGAGATAAACAAGGGGTGTAGAAAAATTCTGTAAGAGAGATAAACAAGGGTGTGTAAACACTGAGAAGAAGGGGTCTCCTCTTAGAAGGCAGGGTGCTGGCAGGCAGGCGAGAGAGAGGTTCCTTGATAAGGTATGGTCCTACTTTGGGTCTCTGCAAAGAAATGAGCCCCAAGTTGCCCTTTAAAAGAGATTTGAGACTGAAGTTTCAATTGAACAAGACTCCCCCAATACGGTCACTGCCCCTAGGCCCAAATCCCCTCCCCCCTCCATTGAATAGGACCACCCACTGGGAGTGGTCCTAAGCCAATCTTCAGCTCAATAGAGGTAAAAAGAAATATCTAATCTAGATCTCCAGACAATTGAAACCATTTAAGTAGGAGGGGTCCTGGACTCAACTCAATAGAGGATGTAATCAGTAGTGAATGTTATCAATGGAGGATGTAGCTGGTCTCCTCCAGGATAATAGAATGAAACTTAATTCCCTGGGGTGGGTCTTTTGCAGGGGAGAGCTTCTCTAGAGTTCAAGGAGAATTTCTTCCCTTGAAGGAGTTTTACCTCATGGTTTCCCTCTCCTTCAGGTCAAGAGAGTTTGGGGTTCTCTCATCATTTCCCCTCTCAAGCAGTTACCCCAAATTCATTTGGAGTAAAGGACGAAGGTCTCTTCTGTAATTGCTTCAAGCTGCCAAGGGTCCTAGAGATATCCCTAAATTCACTTGGGGGTTCATGCCAGGAGGGGAGGTGTGAGATCTGAAAACAGCAGCAGGGGCATCTAAGGAGTGTTGGCCGTCCCAATCAGTCGTCCCATGTTCTCCCGACTGAAGAGCAGTTGAAAATTTGAATATTGAGACTCCAGGAAACAGATCTCGGGAGCAGATTAAAAGTGGGGTATCATCCACGGTTGAGATGGTGATGTTTGGGAATGGGGCCTTTTGCAGAAAATGCATCAAGTCCTGTCTGTGGGCTGCTTTAAGAATGCTGATAGCCCAGCCAACAATATTGCCCACAGAGCTCCCTAGCTAAAAGTAGTTAAGGAGTTAATTGCTGGCAAAGGCATAATATGCCAATCAAGAAAGGTAGGAGAGAACATGCTAGGAGCAAAAAAGTTCTCATCTTTGGAGTGAGAAAAAGTTAGGTAGGAGAGTGAGAGAAAGAAGGATGCAGACAACTTCATCCTTCTTCCTCCAGAGCCCATCACAGGAGTATTTTGAAATACCTGAGAAGTAAAAGCTGGGCTGTTTGTCTCTGCCAGGAGCTTAGGCAGGCTTAGCAAGTGCCCTGAGGCCTTTAGGGCCTTTCAGTTCTGAGGGAAAAAAGCATTAATAAACCAGGCTAGCAGTTTCATTGGCCAGCTGGTGGACTGTGGCAGTAAGGATGTCCCAAAATTATTTTGAGGCTTCTTCAGTTAAAAGGGCCATGGCAGCCACTGCTGTAAGGCAGGAGGGCCAGGCCAGGGAAACCAAGCCCAGTATAAGCATGCTTTCTGAAAGGGCTAGCAACTCCAGCTCCTTTAAGAGATAGACAAGGGGTCTGGGATGGGTATGGCCATCCCATTACAGATGGCTGGTAAACTTCTCAGGATCTCCTAAAAGTTAGTGAGTGAAAAATTTTTCTGGAGGTCTGAAAAGATTGAGTCCCCAATCTCACCACTAAATAGTACCCCAATAAGGGAACAGGATAGCAGTATTTAAGTGGCAGGTTACCAAGCTGGCAAGGCAGGGAGAGGTCCCAAGACAGATCTCGAGCCCCACTACTATCCCCACTCTATGGGTGGAGGGGAAGGAGAGATCAGAGTTGCAGAGAGTGAAGGAGAAAGAAATGGAATGTTCTTACCCACTTCCGGGAATATCGAGGGTTCCGTCATTGGGACTGGAGCAAAGGGGAGCTTGACTAAGCCCCAAACCCCTACGGGAGGACAGGCATTGGGGAGCCGGCTTGACCCCTGTGGGCAGTCCTCCAGTGCTCCTCCTGCATGAGCTCAGGGCAAGAATTGGGAAGTTCAGAGCACAGATCTCTGTAGTTCCCGGGAGTAGCAGACAAGAGTAGAGATGTTTCTCCAAATCTCACTTTAATTCCATGACCTCTCTGCTTGGCTAAAGTCTAATTCCTGTCATTAAAGACTCCAACAGCTGTTTGTAACAGCAGAGTGGGAGAAACTTGAGGGTTCAAAATTGGCTTCTGCAGGTTCCTCTGTTTATCTCCCCAGGACAGATCAAGGAGGGCATTGGCCTTGGACCCCTTAAAAAGCTGGGTGGGGTCCCCAGAATGGCCAGGTTTCTCCTCAGTCTGGGAGGGATGTGAAAGAGGCACTTTGGGGCTCAGAGTGTCTCAGCCACTTCTACCTGAGGGCAGACGTTAAAATCAGCATCCTGAAAAAAAACTGGAAGTCCCAGGATTTAGTTCAGGTGAGAGAGAGTTAAAAAGATAAAGTCCAGTTCTGAAAGGGATTTAGGAGTGCATAGAGATGCGAAGGAAGGCTCCTTTGTCTCTAGAGGGGCTGGAGGAAGTCTGATTCCTGTCCAGCAAATCTAAGCAGTATCTTAAGCTTTCCAGCCTTGAGATTTTTCAAGTCAAATCTATCTCTGCTTAGGGAAGTATTTTTAGAAGCAGAGATGTTTTGTCCCATTTTTGCCCATTTTCTGTCTTAAGTTCCCCAATTTTATAACTCCTCATCTGTCTCTAGATGTCTCTAGAGATGGACAAAGACAAAATGCTCCTGAGTAAGGGGGCCCTTTTGTCAGAGAATGCAGATATTCTCAACCAGGAGTCCCTGAGAATCTACTGCTCAAGCCTGGGTCTCCAGATGACTCAAACCTTCCTGGGTGGTTGAGTGTCTAGCTATAGAATAGACAACAACAACAACTAAAGGCTTTTAGCTCGTCCAGGTTTTCGGGGATCCTAGTCATCAGGGAACCAAATGATGAGGTTTGGCGCAGGGTAGAGTTGTGGGAACCCCTTTGGGTGGGCGCAGAGGTTCAATGCGAAGGAATTCACAAACCGAAATATTAATTGGCAAAAAATAGAAGTTTATTGTCATTGAGAAGTGAGCTTTTGCTAGGAGGCTGACCTCTGAGTGACTAAGTCCTGGAAGAGGGATAAACAATGGATGTAGAAAAATTTTGTAAGAGAGATAAACAAGGGTGTGTTAACACTGAGAAGAAGGGGTCTCCTCTCAGCGGTCAGCTATGTCAAGGAGAGAGAGGGGTTCCTTGACAAGGTATTGTCCCACTTTGGGTCTCTGCAAAGAAATAAGCCCCAAGTTGCCCTTTAAAAGAGATTTGAGACTGAAATTTCAACTGAACAGGAGACTCCCCCAATACTGTTACTGCCCCCAGACCCAGAACTCTCCACACACACACACATTGAATTGGGACCACTGGGAGTGGTCCTGAGCCAATCTTCAGCTCAATAGAGGTAGAAAGAAATATCAAATCTAGATCTCCAGCCAATTGAGACCATTTAAGAGTGGTACTGGACTCAACTCAATAGAGGGTGTAATCAGTAGTGAGTGTTATCGATGGAGAGTGTTGCTGGTCTCCTCCTGGATAATAGAATAAAACTTGATTCCCTGAGGTGGGTCTTTCTCAGGGGAGAGCTTCTCTAGAATTCAAGGAAAATTTCTCCCCTTCAAGGAGTTTTACCTCATGGTTTCCCCCTCCTCCAGGTCAGGACAGTTTTGGGGTTCTCCCAACAGAAATTTCTCAAAACTGAAATTCTGACAACACCTATACAAAACATTTTAAAAGCAAAGTCTGCTCAGGGAGCTCAGCAAAACAATTCAGGTTCAAAATAACGTACCAAGAATTCAGATAAAGAAAGTGAGCATAAAAGTACAGTATGGCCTTGTAAGAATAGGAATGTTAAAAGCCAGAATCAGTTCACTTTGTCTTGAATATTAATCAAAGAAGAGAAAGGACCTACTGTGGAGTAGATGGAATGATCATAATGAATAATGGGAAGAAGACAGAATTATTCAAATTCTGTTCTCCTTCTGTGTCCTCTGTCAAAGAGAAAAAGCTTCAGACTAGGAAGGGAGGGGGGGATGGTTAACAGGGAATTGTAACCTGAGATAAATGAGGGCAGTAAGACTATCTGTCTGTCCTCAATGCTTTTAAGTTACTTTACTAGGCCTGAATGAACTACACTCTGGTATAGTGAAAAAGCCTTAAGATGTTGATGGCTGAGCTCTGGTCAGTGATCTTTGAAAAACCCTAGAGAATAAAGTGGGTTGTCACAAGACTAGAGATAGGCAAATGTCCCAGTTTTCCAAAAGAGTCAAAAGATGGATCTTTACTGGTGGAAACAGTGACTTTGACTTTGATTCCTGGGGAAATTTTAGAATGCATTTGTAACAAACCAATGGGCCAGGAGAAAGAAGAAGCCCTCTCCCACCAAGGGCCTTGACTCTGGGCTCAAGAGAAGTAAATTCAGTCCTGGGAGAGTCTAGCCTCCTAAAAAGAGAGGGGTCAGGCTTTTTTTTCTCATTGTTTAGGCTCTTTTACACTTCCTTCCCTTGCTAAGAATCCCAGGAAAAATCAATTAAAGGTATTTAATTATACAAAGTAAGTAGGAAAGACATTTACATTTCTTGTACCACAAAAGGAAACATAAGGATGCAAAAAAAAAAAAAAAAAAAATGCATTAGGATGTATTATTGACAACGATTTAAACAAGAGAAAGTGATCTATATTATACCCTCTAGGAAATTGTTATTTAGAACATCAAACATGAAGCTGAACAATCACTGCTAGATCAAAGGATATGCAGAGTTTTATAGCCCTTTGGGCATGTGAACTCATTATTTTTCCCCCTAAAACCCTATCTTTTATCTAACTTCTTTATTATTGTCTGGAGTAAATCCATCCTCCTAGTTAGCCAGGCTGGAGAGCTCAGTGTCTTAAGTCCCCCCTATATGTGTCCTTCTCTACTCTGACATTGTCACCCTCCTGGTCCTAGTCCTCCATCACCTCACATCTGGACTAATAGCTGGTGCTGAGCCTCTCTACCTAAAATATCTCACCACTTCAGTCCATCTTCTACTCAGTTACTAAAGCGATCTTTCTACAGATCTATGTTATCTTCCTCCATTTAAAAAATTCCACTAGCTTCTTATTTCCATGATCAAATTTAAAATCTTGTCCTAGGTTTTTAAATTCATGATCTGGCTCCTTCCTACTTCTCCAGTCTTATACTTTATTTCCATCCACATTCTATGACACAACAATACCAACATCCTTGCTGTTCCTCATACATGAGAGTCCATTTTTGATCCAATTTATTTATTAATTTCCAAAAGAATGTGCCCCCCACTCTCTCAGGTAGGAAATGCTGGGGCTTATTCTTGGGCCTGATGTCAGTACTGGTCACTTTTGATTTGTGCCTGGTTCTATAGCTTGGTTCCCCATTGTGTAATGGGAGTCCTCTTTTTGGGATGGGAAAGCAGAAGAATTGGTGAGTGTAAGAGGAAGCTGCTTAGGAGGGTAAAGAAATAGCCAAGACCAGTATTTTCTGGTGATGTAAGCGCTTTGAGGGCAGGCACTATCTTTTGCCTCTTTTTGCATCCCAGGATCTTAGTAGAGTGCCTGACACATGGTAGTTTAATGGAGTGTATTGATTGATAAGTTGGACTGCCGGCCTATTAAGACTGAAAGTATTTTGATCCTTCTCCATTTAGTAACTAGAAAAAGATATGGGGCTTTCAGGGATGGCACAAAGAGAGTTGAGGGCTCATGGTTATACAAGTGAAGAAGAAATCTCTCCTGCTGGGAACCCCAGGCAGGAGCCCAGCCTGCAGTCTCTCAGAGGTTCAGGTTCCTCCCGAGATTTGAGCCATGACACAAAAAGAAAGGTATCCTAGGAGGAAAAAGAGGAAACGGAGAAGAGGAGGAAGAGGAGGGTGATTTCCTATCTTGAAAGAGCTGGAAGTTGCTAGCCTCTTTCTGCCGAAGAGCTGAAGTAGCTGAAGGAGAAATTAAAAAAAAACAAACAAACAAAACAAAAACTCATTTTTGAGTCACTGGAGAAGGTTTTAATGGTACTAATACTTACTTGCACTAATTTCCATAGCCTGGGGGATTTCTCTGAAGGCTTACTTTTGTGGTTTCAGTTCTGTCCGACTCTTCAAAATCCTATTTGAAGTTTTTTTGGCAGAGATACTGGAGTCCTTTGCCATTTCCTCCTCCAACTCTATTTTTAAACAGTATTTTATTTTTCCAAATATACGCAAAGATAATTTTCAATATTCACCCCTGCAAAACTTTGTGTTTAAAATTTTTCTCCCTTCCTCCCCTCTACCTCCTCCCCAAGACAGAAAGCAATCTGACATAGGTTAAACATGTGCAATTCTTCTAAACATATTTCCATATTCATCATTCTGCACAAGGAAAATCAAATCAAAAGGGAAAAAAACCACAAGAGAAAAACAACAAGCAAGCAAACAACAACAAAAATTGAAAATACTATGCTTTTATCCACATTCAGTCCCTATAGTTTTCTCTGTGGATGCATATAGCACTTCCCATCTCAAATCTATTGGAATTGGCTTGAAAAGAGCCAAGTCCATGATAATCACATAATCTTATTACGTATAATTTTTTCTTGGTTCTACTCAATTCACTCAGTATCAGGTCGTGTAAGTCTTTCCAAGCTTTTCCAAAATCAGTCTGCTCACCATTTCTTATGGAACAATAATATTCCATTACATTCATATACAACAACTTTTTCAGCCATTCTCCAACTAACGGGCATCCATTCAATTTCCAGTTCTTTGCAATTACAAAAAGAGCTGCTACAAACATTTTTGCAAATAAGGGTCCTTTTTTCTTTTTTATGATCTCTTTAGGATACAGACCCAGGAGCAACACTGCTGAATCAAAGGGTATGCACAGCTGAATAACCTTTTGGGCTTTCCAGAATGGCTGAATCATTTCACAACTCCACCAGCAATTCCAGCTTACAGGTGAAATGGCAACAGGTGAAGTGAGTTCTTTAGAATCACACAGGAAGATGAATCTTTCTGACCTCAGGCCTATCCTTTTGGCCCAGATCTCCAAGACCTTCTTTTACAGTTATCTAAATTTAGCAAGTGACTAAAATAGAGAATTATTCCTCCATGGCTTATGTAGAAATGAATTCACTTTGTAGTATGCTCCAGATGGGGATCTGCTCAAGAGGGTAAAGTTTCTAAAGGAAATGCATACTATATAGGCAAAAGGTATAATATGATCAATTGATGAAATTTGAGCAAGAGGGGACAATTGTGGTTTGGGCAAAAATTCCTGATAATTTGAAAAGATATTGTACAAATCTCACCCAATTGGAAAGTTTCCTTTTCTCTGGCAAAGTTTTTTATAACTCCTACCTGAAAAAAAGGAGTTTGGAGAGGAATCAAAAAAACTTTATTTTTGGGTGGTACCTCGTTTTCTTATAACTTGAAAGAGATGAAACTATTATTATCCAAGTATGGTGAATGTGTATATACTTTTGTGGTCATTTTTCAGTCATGTCTGACATTCCACGCCTTCATTTGGGGATTTTCTTGGCAAATACACAGGGGTAGTTTGCTATTTCCTTCTCCAGCTCATTTTACAGATGAGGAACTGAAGCAAACAGGGTAAAGTGACTTGCCCAGGGTCACACAACTAGGAAGTATCTAAAGACAGATTTGAACTCAGGAAGATGACAACTGAACAACAATAACAATAAAGTTTGATATTGATCTGAAAGAAAGGGGATTCCTTAGTTGACTTGGTAGTAATTCTAAGTAATAGGGACTTGGGAGAATCCTTATTCATCTCCTCTAGAAGAAGGGGAAACCTCTCCACAGAGGTCTCTCTGTCCAAAGTGTCACCGTGGCCCTAAAGCTGCTACTCATCATTACCGTGTCACATCAGAGGAAATATGTAACTTTATTGGAAGTGTTGTCATCTGCTCCTTGCCTCTGATGGTTCTGGATCATCCTCACCATCTGGAGAGGATCAAGTGGCTCATAATTGGCAATTAATAAATGTGGACTGACTACCTGGGAAGATCTTTGGCAAATAAGGGGCAATTAATAAATGTATTTTTAAATTTTTCTTTATTTATTTGCTGAGGCAATTGGGGTTAAGTGACTTGCTCAGGGAGCAAGGAATAGCTAGGAAGTATTACATATCTGAGACTGAATTTGAACTCAGGTTCCCCTGACTTCAAAGCCAGTGCTCTATCCACTGTGCCATCTAGCTGGCTCCCGAAAAGATCTTTTTAAAAATTTGTTATAGCTTTTTGACAAAACATATGCATGGGTAATTTTTCAACACTGGCCCTTGCAAAAACTTCTGTTCCAACTTTTCCCCTCCTTCCCTCCACCCCCTCCCCTAGATGGCAGGTAGTCCAATACATGTTAAATATGTTAAAATATATCCTAGATACAATATATTGTGATGTCATAGTTCTCAGTTTCCATAATTATCCTGACCCAGTCCTGACTCAGTTTCCCTGCTTCTCAGTCCTGCAGAAGCTCCCCTCCCTCTTTATCAGAATACTTGACAAGGATAAAAGATCTTATGTTTTAGAATATCAGAATGCTTCTCCCCATCCCAAGCTACTGGAATGTTGGATATTGTCTTATCAAGATGCATCTCCCCATCTCCGGGGTTCCTCCCCCCCATGCCTCCCCTCACCCTGTCAGAACTAGATTGTCAGAGTCCCGTTCCCGCTCTCAGCACCCTGACTCTGCCCCCATCTGAGTCTACCCCCTGAGTCTGAGCCATGTGTATATAGGTATATAATCTCTATCTTGCTCAGTTTCTCCTGTGTTACATTTTGGAGCCCCCAGCGAGATGTTAGAAAATGAGCAGGATTGAGATAAGCGACTTTCGGGTCCCCCCCTTGGGCCTCAGGGTGGCTGGGAATGTGGGTTCTCGGCCTGGAGAGGCCGGCCCTCTGGATTTTTTCCAGAGCCTCCAGGAATGAGCAGTTTCCAGCCACAACTGTGCCTGAAGCCCAACAGTGGACACCTCCACAGGAGAACAAAATTATAGTCTCCACAGTAGAGTAAGTCTGTCTGAGTACTCTTTGGGTACCATCTGGTTAAATCTTAAGACCTGTTTTGTTCTGTCTGTATGCTAGCATGTGGATTCCCAGAATTATGAAATGCTGATGGGCATAAATTCTGGGCGTAGTGACCCTGGACGCAGAGGGCACTACCTGGTGTCTAAGACACATCTGTGTGCCAGTTGGCACAACTCTGGGCATTCCAGAGTATAAATCTGGGTGTCTTTTTAAAGACATCGTCTGGCTTAAAAAAAAAAATCTCCTTTTGCATTCTGGGAAATGTCATACCTGCTATTCCCAATCTGGTTATATGTTATACCTGATTATATGTAATCATTATATCCTAAATACTTGGCAAATGGGTATTTAACCTGGTCATGTCTCTTACTGAATATTTGTCTGTGGATATTCAGGTTTTTAAAGGTTTCTAAGTAATGAGAGTACAAAAGTGTGCATTTTATCTCTTGGGAAGCTGCTGGCCAATGCATACTGGCCTATTCACATTTTGTATCAGTCTGGTCTAACCTTCTTTTGTTAGATTTGTATTTTTGTTCTAGATTTTGGTCGAAATTACAGGTATTGACTTGCTTCTGAGACATGGATCAGCCCATCTGAAACTTTGGTAGCAGGTAGTATGGCCACGCCTATCCCTCTCTGGACAGAGCATCTCCTCAGCGGGAAGCAGGCTCCTGATGTAATTTGGACTTATATTGGGGAGTGGGAAAGTGGTTGAATTATTGTTAAAATTTTAACTGTATCACTGTGTTTAAGATTTGTTAAAACTGGAATTTGTTAAAACTGTAACTATTGCTATATGTTTGAGGGATTTTTAGGAAACTTACTGTACTAGTCTGTTATGTATAGGAATTGTTATTCACTCTTGGGATTTATATGTGGAATAGTCATTTGATAATTTCTTTTCCTTGGAAAAAAAGGAGAGTAAGGAAACTGGTTGAAACTGGTCAGGAAATTGGGAAAAACTGATGTATTTTTCTTAGGTACTTCTGCCCTACCCCCTATTTCATTAGTTCAGATTGAATTGGAAATTACTTAACTCCTTGCTTAAAATTTATTGAACTATGATTTGCTGGTAATGTTTTAATTTTGAAATCCCCTAAAATTGCTGTAATTGCCCTGGCAGACTCAGTTTGGGGGAGTATTTTTTAAGAAACAACCAGAAATTAGACACCTGTCCTGGGACTGGCAGTTTCTCCACTTCTGTTACCCCAGTTCCTTAATTAGTATTTCAGCATTTTGATATCAGGACTCTAATAATTTGGGGTTGCCTGCCTTGGTCTAACTGCATAATTTGCTCAGAAATCTGTCTCCTAGTAGCAGTTCCTGTTTCTATAGAGAGGGGAACATATGGAGATACTCCAGGCCCAACTTTTTCCCTCTTTTGGAGTTCCTGACAGACGTGGGGTGCTCCTCTTAAGATGGGCAGCAGGACTGTCTTGAGCACTGCTACTCAGCAGAAGCTGAGTTAAATGCCCAAATGACCACAGCTCTAACTCACAGTGAACTGTCCATCTCAAACTGATTCTCTGGCTGAGATGCTCCCCAACTGCAGAGGACCTAAACAGGGAGGCCTGTGTGTCTCCTTAAGTGAGGGAAGCTGTTTGATGCTAATAATTCTAGGGTTATCAGGGAGAGACTGGTCCTTGCCATGAGTCCTTGCATTTTCTAGTTTTACTTTGATTTATTTGCTTTACAAAGGGTTGATCAAAATTATGGTCCTAAGACCTTCTAGAGGAAGGTAATTCAATGATTTGAATATTCAGAAGAGAGTGTGAAATGTTATGCCACAGTTCTCAGTTTCCATAATTATTCTGACCTAGTTCTGACTCAGTTTCCCTGCTTCTCAGTCCTGCAAAACCTCCCTTCCCTCTTTATCAGAATATTTGATAAGAATAAAAGATCTTATGTTTTAGAATATCAGAATGCCTCTCCCCATCCCAAGCTATCAAAATGTCAGATACCCTCTTATCAAGATGTCTCTCCTCATATCCAGGGTTCCTCCCCACCATGGTTCCTTATTCTGTCAGAACCAGATTATCAGAGTCCCGTTCCTGCTCTCAGCACCCTGACTCCACCCCCACCTAGGTCTACCCCCTGAGCCTGAGCCACATGTATGTATATAGGTCATTGAGAATTCTCATTGTTTGCTGGATTCTTGGAGAACATAGACTCATAGTCTCACCAAACCATTGATTCATCTGGTCCCAGTAAATCTCTCTCTTTTAAATAAATTATTAAATACTTTCTAATCTCTATCTTGCTCAGTTTCTCCAGCATTACAATATGTATACATATTTATATAGTTGTTTTGCTACATAAGAAAAATCGGATTTAGAAAGGAGGTAAAAATAACCTGGGAAAAAAACCAAAAATGCACGCAACAATAATAGAAAGAGTTTAAATGCTATGTTGTTATCCACACTCATTTCCCAGTGTTCTTTCATTGGGTGTAGCTGGTTCTGTTCATTACTGATCGATTGGAACCGATTTGGATCCTCACATTGTTGAAGAGAGCTACTTCTATTAGAATTGATCCTCATCTAGTATTGTTGTTGAAGTGTATAATGATCTCCTGGTTCTGCTCATTTCACTTAGCATCAATTCATGTAAGTCTTTCCAAGCCTCTCTGTATTCATCCTGTTGGTCATTTCTTACAGAATAATAATATTCCATAACATTCATATACCACAATTTACCCAGCCATTCTCCAATTGATGGGCATCCATTCAATTTCCCTGGAAAGATTTTTAAAGAACATTTCTGCATTTGAACCTCTCTTCATTGACATTTCTAAAAACATGTAAAAAAAAAAAAAGGATAAGGGAGACAAGCATGTTTATAAACAAGGAAAGAGATAGTATATGGGAATAGAATGAAGATAAGAGAAATGAAGGGATGGGGGAGAAAATGCTTGAGTGATAGAAAAGGAGGAAGAGGGGAAAGGGAGAATTCCCATAAGAGAACCTCAATTTTTTTCCCAATAGTTTCAATTATTTTTTAATGTATTTAAAACAAATGCAAAATAAGAAAAAAAAAAAACACAAAATAGAAAATGACAGAAAAAGAAAAAACAAAAACAAAAACAAATTGTCATGTGTTCAGAACATCAGGGAGGATTCAAAATATATAACAAATGTCCATTTCAAGAAAGCATATAAAGTAATGGAAGACATTGTATTCATAATTGTCCATCTTTTCTTTGCTTCTTTGTAGGTTAATTTTTTTTGTTCTCTGTTGTGATGATCCACTGTGATAGATCTGGCTCTTCTCAACAAAGCAGTGATTCAAGGCAAGTCCAATTTGGATCACAAAAATTAATGTTGAAAACTATCTTTATGTATATTTGGAAAAATAAAATACTGAAATTAATCTTTGAGTTGACTCTTCTATGACAAATTTTCTGTGGAGTTCCAGTTTGAGACAAAATCTTGAAAATCTTACAGTTCATTGAATATCCATTTTTTCATTCTATATTATACTTAATTTTGCTATTTTTAGCTTTAATTCTAGTTCTTTTGATTATCAACATAGTATTCCAGGACCTGGGGGCTTTTATTGTAGCCACTGATAAATATTGTGCAATTCTTATTGTAGCTCCAGCATATTTGAATTATTTGTTGTTGCTTTAACATTTTTCTCTTTGATGTGGGGTTTTCAACATTTAGTAAAGATACTCTTATGTTTTCCTTGTAGGATATCTTTGAGGTAGTGATTGGTGGGATTTTTGGGTTTTTCTTTTCCTATTTCTACTTTTCCCTCTTGTTCGATCACTTCAGGACAAATTATTTCTTTGTATTATTGTTGCTAAGATTCTCTTTTTTGGTCATAACTTTCAGGTAGTCCAAATGTTTCGTTTTCTCGTCTTAATCTATTCTCCAGATCTGTTGTTTTCTTATTTTTCACATTCTATTTTTTTATGCTTTCTGTTTTATTATTTCTTGATCTCTTATAACTTCACTGGCTTTCTCTTGTCCAATGCTAATTTTCAAAGAATCATTTTCTACTTTAAGACTCTGGATCTTTTTTTCTAGCTGGCTTTTTAAAAAAAGTTTTTCCTCAATCCCTCTTTTGAATTCTTTTATAAATTCTTTTTGTGCAGGTAGCCATTTAATTCCTCTTTGGGGTAGAAGATTTTTTTTTTAAACTGCAGTATCCTCCTCTAAAGATGAACCCTAGTCTTGCCTATTCTCATAATAATTTTCTATGGTTGAGTTCTTTCTCATTAAAAAAAAAAAAAAAAAAAAGATTATTAGTATAATCACCTCTAGTCCTGGGATGAGGGGGATGGTGCCTCTGGTTTCATTTTAGTTCTCCCTTCTGACCTAGAACTCCAAACCAAGAATTCCACCACACCTGTAGGTACCCACAGTCAGTAGCTCCACTGCTTCTGCATTCACTGGGTGTGCTGGTTCCTTCTCAACCAGGACTGTCTCTCAGCAGCACAGCTGGACCTGGCTTTCTTTATCAGCAGAGGTTCCCTCAATCTTCTGGACCTCAATCCTCCAACTTGCCAAGCTTGACAGGAGGTGAAAATTCCTGTGGTTCAGACAGAGGCCACTTCTGAACCCAGTTAACTCCTGGGCTCCCCTCTTACAGTTTCAGTGAAACTAGCCTAGAGGTGTTTACATTTCACTCTGATTATCCCTCAGTCCTAAATTGTTCCAAAATGACCCTTCTTTTGTCCAAGTCTAGTTTGTCTTTCATTGGTCTATGTTCACTCTGAGGTGAAATTTTATGGAAATCTGCAGTGCTTGGAATTTTTTGACTTACTCTGTCTCACCTCCTCTCTTCTCAATTATTTTTTAGTGATGTATAAAATACTTGAGAAAGTGGAAGAGGTACCATAGGAGGTTTGAGGAAAGAGAAGATCTGGACCAGTTGTGGTAGAGAGTGAAATGGAGAATTGATTAGGCAAAAGTGGAACGAATACCTTGCTAGCGAAGACCAATTTGTAGTGGGCTCTAATTGTCCCGATTTTGTGATTTCCTCCAGCTCCATTCATTACTATATAAATAAGAGCACAAGAAGATGATAGTGGAGTCAAGTAGAGTTGGAGATTGACAAGGGAGAAAGGGATACAGGAATAGAGATCAGTACAGAGCTGAATTGGCTGACTAAGGAATTGAGAAAGGGTAAGAAGAATATAACTTGTAGAGCAGGCCCTAGAAGTTTTTGAGAAGGGGATGTACAGGGATGGCAAGAGCTCTGTATTTGGAGTCAGAGGACCTGATTTCAAACTTTGCCTCTGACTCTCTTTAAAATTCAGCCTCATAGCATCCCTGAGGCCATGAAGATCCAGTTCAGGCTTTATAGAATGTCTAGCATTTAAATAGTTCTTTTAATAGGTTTGCAAAGCACCTCACAAATACTATCTTATTCAATCCATATGACAATCATGGGAGAGAGGTACTATTTATTATCTCCATTTTGCAGATGGGGAAATTGAAGCAGAAAGGGGTGACGTGACTTGTCCAGATCTCACAGCAGGAAGTGTTTATGGCAGGATTTTATTTCAGGTCCTTCAGATTCCCAGGTCCAGTGCTCTGTCTATTGTGCTCCTTATGGGCATCCTTCAAGGGACTTTTTGTGACTGAGGGGGGTGGTTAATGTGCTCCTAATTATTGCCTATTTATTTTGCATATTCCCTGTATCTATGGTCAGCTAGTTGGCCCCAAAGCCAGGAAAACCCGCCTTCAAATCCTTCCTGGCTTATGCTGCCTGTGATAGAAAAATCCCTTGACTTGTTGTCTGTCATAGCTCTTAACAACTCTCTAAGGCTGGAAAATTGCTGAGAGGATATGCTAGATTGGTAAAGGAGTTTCTCCACTAGGGAATTTCTTGGACCAATGAAATCACAAGTCCATTACCTATTCCTATTCCCATATTTAGTTATTATTTGTGAACAACATATTAAGGTTCTGTGGTAGAGAGGGAAGAGCAGAACCTCTGGGATCAGGAACCCTGGATTCAGATGACTACTTGGGTGACTTTGAGCAAATCCCTTAATTTCTATATCCAATCAGATGACAGATCCCTTCCTTATCTTAGTAATAACATTCTGCCTCCCCTACATCCTCCTTTAACCTGGCTACTACTCTGTCTGTAAGATCCTAATCATCTCAGGACTGAAGTATTAAAATAGCCTTTTGGTTGATTTATTTTCAAATCTCTCTGCTCCAGTCCATTCACAAAAGCTGGGAGACAGAGGGGTGGTGCAATGAATAGAGCACTGAGGAAGATCTGAATTCAAATTTAACTTCAGATACTTCCTAACTGTATGAAAGACAAATCAGATAACCTCAGTTACCTCTTCTGTAAAATGGGAGTAATAATAGCACCTATCTCTTTCATTGTATCCCCAGCACTTAGCATATTACTTAGCGCATAGTTTGTTCAGTCATTTCAGTCATATCTAATTCTCTGTGACCCTGTTTGGGGTTTTCTTGGCAAAGATACTGGTGTGGTTTGCCATTTCCTTCTCCTTCCCATTTTACAGATGAAGAAATGAGACAAACAGTTAAGTGGCTTGTCCAAGGTCACACAGCTAGCAAATGTAGGTAGGCCCATATTAAACATTAGTTAACTAACTGATGTCCCTGAGCATCAGTTTCTTCATCTGTAAAATGAGTTTGGAGCTACATGCCTCTTGAGGTTCCTTTAAACTCTAAGTCAGGAATTCTTGACCTGGTAGGTGAGAGGAGTGGAGGATAGGTTGTGAATTTGCTTTAAAAATTTTTTAAACTATAATATAACAATACGCTTTTAAAGAAAATTGTATATGTATATGTATGTATATATATTTTATATATATATATAAAATCGATTCTCTGATGTGTAGCATTTTTCACCATGAATGCTTTGAAATTATCTTGGATCTTGCTAGTCTTCTCAGTAAGGGGGCAAGGGAAGGAAGGGAGCTGTTGAGGGAAAGAAGGAAGGAGAGAAAAAAGAAAGGAGGAATGGAGAGAATTTGGATTTCAAATTGTTAAAAATGAATGTTAAAATTGTTTTTATATGTAATTGGGAGAAAATAAAATATTAAATTAAAAAGATATTGTTATGCCACAGTTTTCTTTAACTGTCCTGACTCAGTTTCCCTGTCTCAGTTACCTTAACTGTTCTGTCTCTGACCCAGTAAAACTAAGGATTATTCGCTCTCGGGTTATAAATTAGCAAGATAAAAGAGTAGATCTCCTGATTCTTTTATGGATTTACAATATTCCTTTAGAATATTCCAAGATCAACCCATGATATCTTTACTTCTTTGTCTCTGGAATTTTTAGGTTTTATGGCTTCCCCTCCCTGATAAAAAAAAACTTTCCCTCCCTTTCTCTTCTTTGTCTCCAAAAAGGTATTTAAGAAGTTGGGGTTCTTCCATTCATTGCTGGAGAATGGCGTCTGGCAGCTGTATGCTGGACGCTGGATTCTTTGGGTCCTCCAGCCCTGGGACCAATATGGATTCCTTGGTCCCAGTATACTTATCTCTGTCTGACTGGATAATCTGAGACGAGAGTCCTGTCCAGTCAATCTTACTCTCCCATTAATAAAAATATTAAAACTCTCTAATCTCTCTCCTGCCTCAGTTTCTCCGGCATTACAATATATGGAATTGTCTTGGCTCATTGCCTAATCAGAATAGCTAAATCTCAGAATTGATCATTTTTACAATACTGCTCTATGTCCAGTGTTCTGCTATTGCTTACTTCACTCTGTATCAGTTCATATATGTCTTCCCAGATTTTTCTGAAACCATCCTGCTTGTTATTTCTAATCAGCACAATCATATGCCACAACTTATTTGGCCATTCTTCATTTGATGGGTAACTTCTCAATTTCTAATTGTCACCACAAAAAGAGTCACTATAATTATTTTTGTATAAATGGTCCTTTCCCCTTTGATCTCTCTGACAATATTGCTGGGTCAAATGTTAATGTACTGTTTATAAGTCCTTTGGGCATAGTTCCGAACTGCTCTCTCCAATAGTTGGATCAATTCCAGAATAGTTGGATCAATTCATAATTCTGCCAAGAGCAAATTAGTGTCCCAATTATTCCAAATTCCCTTCATTGAGAAACCATATTTCAGTATTATTGGTTTCCTTTATAATCTTATATCTGGTATTTTCTTTTCTTTTTTTCTTTGGCAATTGGGTTTATTAAGTGACTTGGCCAGGGTCACACAGGAAGTGTTAAGTGTCTGAGGTCACATATGAACCCAGGTCCTCCTGACTTCAGGGTTGATGCTTTATCCACTGCGCCACCTAGCGGCCCCTATGTATATTTTTTGTACTTTTAAACATTAAGAAACGGTCCATAGGCTTCACAAAAAAGGCATCTATGACTCCATGACTATGATTTCCCAATTTTACTTAACCATGTTTTAATAGCTTTATATTAAAATTTTATATTTTTTAAAGCATAAAAATAATTTTAAAATATTTTTTAAAAAATCATTTGAGGCAATTAGTACTGCTGGTGTGTAAAGAATTGCAGTATCAGACACGTGAGATTTTAGGACCTCTCCTCGCCCCGTAGTGTTTTTGTTTTCCTCAAGGGAGGCTTAAAAAGAGCCCCCGGAGGGAAGAGTGTGGGCGGAGCCTCTCTCAGGTGATCAACCCCACCCATCTCTCTCTTCCTTTTTCTCCTTTCTCCAATCCCTCCTCCTTTAGCTCCGCCCCTGTCCCCTCAGACCTGGGGCCAGCTGGCGGCAGAGTCACGCGGCCCCAAGGGGCGGGGTGATTTGCCGCCATCTTGCCGGGATGGAAGGAGGATCTAGTCGGAGCCTTTCGCGTCACCTCTCCCCTTTCAGTCCCGCCTCCCGCCTTTTCTCCCTCCTCTCTGCTACTCCCGCCCCCCACTAATCCCCGCGGAGACGCGGGTGGGAGGGAAGGAGAGGAGGAAGGAGGCGTGTCGCGGGCTCGCCCCAACGACCCGGCGGCTCGCGCGGCCGGCCCCCCGCGGGGGCCCCTGAGGCGGCGGCGGGGGCGGGGGCGGGGGCGCGCGTGCGCGGCGGCGCTGGTTTCCAGGGCACCGCGGTGTCGGAGCGGTCTCGGCCTCCCTCTCGGGGCCGGGCCCGTGCCGCCCTCGCCGGCGCCATGTACCGCAGCGGCGGCCGCTCGTCGGTCTCCTCGCATCGGCCCAAGGAGAGCGGCGGCATTGGCCCCCGCGTCAGCCGCAGCATCGGCTCCTCCTCTTCCACCGGGCCGGTCCGCCGCGCCTCCCCGCCGCCCGCTTCCTCCTCCTCCTCCTCGACCTCCTCTCGGGCCCCGTGCCGCCGACCCCGCTCCCCCTCGGGCCATCGCGGCCGCCACGGTTCCCCGTCTCCGCCGCCACCGCACTCTATCCGCGGCCGCCGGCGCGGCTCTCCGTCTCCTCCCTGGAGCCGCCGGGGTTCTCCGAGCCCTCCGCGGGGCCGCCGGGGCTCCCCGCCCCGCTCTCGCCGGGCCTCGCCTTCTCCGACCCGTCCCCGACGTCTCTTCCCGTCGGGCTCCGGCGGCTTCCGCGGCAGCAGCCGCTCGTGCTCCCGCTCGGACTTCGCCCGGGACGGCCGCGGAGACCATCCGGGGGACAGCGGCAGCCGGGTAATCCACCCCCGTGCCCCGCCGCCCCCGGGCTGGGGTCCAGAGCAGGGAGGACCCCCGTGCGCTGGAGTCCACTCAGCGCCTGCCGGGCCTGACCCTGGATAGTGGCAGTGTAAACACCCTTCCGGGCCTAGCGTTACCGCATAACGGGGTCTCCCTGAGGGATAACGGGAGTCGGGACTTAAAGTCGAGGAGCCCTTGTGGTGATGCAGCAATGTTTTCCCAGGCATTGGGTGAGATTTGTGGTGAGATTTGTGGGGAAATTTGTCCCCCCCACCCACCCGTTTTCTTTTTTTCCATAAGCCACCATTCATGTCACTTGTCCATGGGGCCCTGGGTAATGGCAGTGCGGTGCTTGACTTCCCTGAGCAATCCTTTCTGGAAGACCTGCGGCACTGCAGTCTTTTGGGGCTTCAGCCACCCCCTGGGGCTAGGGAAAGACAGCTCCTGTCGAGCCTGTCTTCCCAGCAGAATAGGAGAGTGGTATTCCTCCAGCCTTTCTCTTTCCCTAAAAAGAAATGAGTTTTTATTAAGGGGAAAAAAGAGCAGAAAGGGTGTGAGATGAAAGATCATCCTGTTCAAAACCTTGGCTCTGCCCCCCCCCCCTTTTTTTTTTTTTTTTTGGTTTCTGATTGCTGGGCAATAGACCTTATTCTGAGAGAGCTAACCTGAATCCCAGTGGCAGGACTTCCATTAAATGGTTCTGTGAGATGCTGTAGGTGTGAAAAGGGCATGACCAAGGTTCCCTGGGTTTTCGGTCATGATTGAATGAACTGTTTTTCTGTCATGCTTGAGTAAGAGTGTGGTGTCAAGGTCAGGAGAGAAGAGAAGAGAAAGGGAATAGCTTACCTTCAAAGATCTTGAAAGTTCTTGGGGTTAAGGAAGCATCATACAGTGATTATTTCTTACTCTAGAAATAGTGCCTTCTGGGAAATGGGAGATTTTTTTTTTTTTTTAACCTTTATTTTGTTCTCTTCTCAGATTCCATATTCAGTGTCTCTAAAAATACAGGGAACCTACCTTTGTGTTTTATCCCTACAGAGGAGATCTCCTGGACTCCATTCTGAATCTTCAGTGGAACAAAGCTTGCGGATTACTGTTGGCAATGACCGATTTTGCCTTGGCTCACCTGACCCCCGGAGGCTTAATGATCGATTGGGGTCTCCAGTGGATAATCTGGGTGACATAGACAGGTAGAATTCTCCTAAAGCTAAGGGTAATGATAGTGGTTTGTAATTGTAGACAAGAAACTCTAAATTGCTGAAGTTCTTATGATTGAAGTATAGTTGAATAGCACTGAAATTGTGGACCCATGTGCAGCACAGAGTGTTACAGGGGAAAAGGCCTTGAGGGTTGGAAGGCCTCCAAGAAGGAAGGGTACTGATAGCTACCTGATAAGTCTATTTGGGTAAAAATTGGAAGCGGGGAAGGATGATTGAAGTTTTTACGATCTGGAAGGGATTAGATAATATGACTAAATATGTCCTTTTTCAACAAATCCTGTCCCATTCTTCAAGAATTTTTGGACTTAACATATAGGCTGAGAATTATAGATTCTTGAGAGATTAAACTCATGGGTGAAAGATCATAGCACATTTGAAAGGAAGTTAGATGTTAAAAGTTCAACTTATGATGATGCTAAAATGGGAATTTATGGATAGCTGTCTTCCAGTTCGTTAGTTATTGATACCTTTAGACACTACCTTTAGATACTTGTTCTGGCCTTAAATTAAGGCATTAAATTCTAATGTTGCTTCAATTAAATGTTTCATTAAAAACTTAACATTGAGCAATAATTCAAATAATTAAACTAGCTTAATAAACTTTGCATTTAAATTAATTTTATTGAAATATCAACATTGTTTCAGTTGTCATGTTAGAATTTTTTGTTCCTTGATTCTCCTTAACTTTTCCTAATGTGATCATTATATGAGGTCCATTCTTTTGGTTATACTTATTTCACTTTTCATTATTTAGACTTTTATAGGCTTTTGCAGATTTCCTTTTATTTCCAGTGCTTGTTGTTCTTAATTGCATTGTATTATCCATTTTATCAACATGCCACCTTTTAGCCTTTTTTTTTTTTTTTTGGAACATTGAGTTTGTTTCTTTTTTTTATTACATAAAATTCTACTATAAAAATCTTTGCTTTTGATAACACTTTCAGGGTATATCTTTAATAATGGAATTACTGGGACAAAAAAAGTGTATTGAATTTTGTGACTTTTACTATATATGTTTCTCTCCAAAAAGATCCTACAAATTGGCAATTTCATCAAATACTAAGTTTGCCTTTTTCTCTACATCTCTGTCAATGTTGAATTTTATTGCATTCTTGCCAATGCGAATGGTTATGAAGTAGTACTTCAAAAGTTGTTTTAATTTTTATGTCTTTGACTTTTACTGGGATTGAACAGTATTTAAAACTGATTATTAATGTGTTTCTTCCTTTGAAATCCTTTGACCATGTATATTTTGTGGACAGTTATCATTGTGCCTTGTGTATATGAAAATAAAATTTTATAACATTATTTAAAAAAAAAGATAGCATATTGAAGAAATATTTACATCAACTATGACATAAAAACTTGACATCTTAGCTATATAAGAAACTGTACTAAAACTATTAGGAGATGAAGAGAATATATTGAATATATTTTGAAGAGTATTAAATGTAGACTTGGCATTGGTTCCCAAGTCTGTAGGAAAAGAATTGCGATTACGCAAGGAAACTAACCATTTTGGAGCTTGCTTTTCCTAACTTCCTTTGAATTATTTAAGCTTGAGGGTTGTGACATGTCTGTTTTGATTCATTCCCAGCACAGTATGGAAAGTATACAAATTGTCTGGCAGTAAATGTGAATTTGCTCTCAGATGGAGAATGTGTCTGTACAGTAATGTAATGTACATAGAGCATAGGAAGTGGAAGGAGGGCCTGGAGCACAAAGATGAAGCAAAAATAGAAGGACCATAATTTCCCCCAAATGTCATTCATTTCAGAGTATCACTGAAAATGGACAAATTAAAATGAGGGAAGATTTAAAAAAAAAAAAAAAACATACATGGCTTTGTAGCTTTGAAGCATTTGGGCTAGAGTCATGGCTTCAGTATATTTTGAATAAGCCATGCATAGAAGACATTTATATCCATTCTTTCCAGCTGCTTCTGTTTCAGAAAGTGAGAGGTCAGCTTAGGTAAATTAAACAGGTGGTGATTCTCTTATATAGTGTGCACTGGAGGTGATTTGCATATTGTTCATCAAAATATCACATTATAATGTACCAATTGAAGGAACTGTTTTTAAAATAAGTAGATTTGGTTCTGCTTTTAGAGAAAGGTGAAAAGTACAAAAAGTTCCACAAGGCTCTTCCTTATATCTTTTTCTACCCCTATCCTGCCCATGTTTTTTACACAGTTGTGATTCTTCTTCCTGCTTGATTTTTGTTAGTCATTGCTCTTTGAGACTATCTACCAATGCTTGTGTTATCTTTGGAACTTCCTTTGGCTGTGAACCAACTTGGAACTGGTGGGTGATGATGAGAGGAGGTATCCTCCCTAGCCCTTGTGTATAAGTGAATTATTTACAAATAACTCTTCTTTTACTCAGTGTCTTTATCAAGTCACATCAGTTAACGAGTATTAAGCCCCTGTAATGTACCAAGGATACAAAGGAAAAAAATAGCTTTTCTTAACTCACTTAAGTTCTATGCCAGGAAACAGTATATGCACATGAAAATATCTACAAACTAAATATTAAGATAGAGTAGTGGCAAGGATCAAGAAAGGCTTTATATAGGGGCAACTAGGTGGCGCAGTGGATAGTACCAGCCCTGAAGTCAGGAGGACCTGAATTCAAATGTGGCCTCAGACATTTAACACTTCCTAGCTGTGTGACCCTAGACAAGTCACTTAACCTCAATTGCCTCAGCAAAAAAAGAAAAAAGAAAGGCTTTATATAGAAAGTAAAGCTTGAACATCATCTTGAAGGAAAGGAAGGGTTCTAAGAGTTGGCTGTGAGAAGGAAACACTTCAGGCATAGAATGCCTCATAAAGGATGACCATTGCAAAGCTGTGGAAATTGGAGAAAGAGTGCTTTGTGTGTGAAACAGAAACCAAATTTGGCTGGATAGTAATATACAGGGCTTTGGAAAGGAGTGTAATGTATAGTGAATCTAAAAGATAGGTTCAGGCCAGAATGTGAATTTCATGTTAGGATAGTTTATATCTAGATGGTCATTTCTATTCTGCTGAGTATATTTTTGTTTAGGTTAGCAGCTTACTTTTGACATATGTGCTGTAATTGTGTGGAAAAATCTATAACATTTGACCTTGTAATCCAAAATGTGTTAGATCAATGAATAATTGGCTGTGGTGGAACTAGTCTGGTTATAACAGTAATCCTCTGCTGTCATGATTCCTCCACTGCAATTTCCATTCATAGAACTTATTTTAGCCCTTTCATACTTAGCTTTCATTCCCCTTCAAAATAAATTAGGGCTAGTACTTTTTGTCTTGCTTTTGCCATGTTTGAAGAAAGGAATTTCTCAGTGTGCTGTAAGGAATCGGCAGTAAAGAATGTGGACTCCCTGCTAGACCATTTTTCTATTAGCCAGACCCAGCCAAACCTTGTAAAGAGTATCCTTTCTAGAACTAAACCTGACAGAAAGAACTAAAGCATATTGAGAACTTTCTGAGATTTTGACTACTGTCTTACTTTGAGGTTACTTTTGAGCCCCGTTTATGAAAGGAGTCTTATAAAGTGATCTAATTTTGGTATGTATATTCATTTGACATTTTGCTTCTTCTAGTATCTCTTCACCTCTTGCTGAGATGTTATGTCTGGATTTTGACTTTCTGAGAATTATCTTTCTTTATCTATATTGATGATACTTTATATTGACATCTCTTCCAAGAAATAGCTTCCTTTACCACTAAAGATTCAGGGAAGGCTGGCTGTCCCTTTTTCAAGAATGTGGTAGAAAGGATTACTATTTAGGTATGAGTTGGACTAAAGGAATTCTGAAGTATCTTCTAGTTCTAAGATTTTGTAATAGGATTAGACACTATGTCTGTACTAGTTGGTAGTTGCATAGCACTATCATGTGCTGGTCTGGGTCAGACTAAGATTTTGCTTTGATAGCACAAATGAATTCACCAAATCTACTAAATTTGTTTCTTCTTTAAGTAGTATGACTAGAAAACATTTGTTTTTTTATTTAGTAGTAAGGTAACATACCTTACCAATATTCTCTTCTAGTAGCAGATGTGTTGAGGTCCTCAAAGCTTGGCTTATTATGTAAGCAATTTTACTTTTAAAATGTAATGTACTTGATCACTTTTGAAATTTTCATTCTTATACTGTGCTGTCATATACTACACACACACACACACACACACACACACACACACACACACACGTATATATATACTATACAGATAGGTGATTTGTAATCCTACTATACTTCCCACCTTATTCAACAAAAAAAGAGATGTTAAAAGGAACATTTCTTCTGAGGTACCAATTTCATTTTCAAGCTCTTCTGGAAAGATAAGCTTTATCCTGGATAATTTTTCATAGAGTTGTTAATAAATGATATTCAACTCTAGAAAACATGCTTCATAAATGTAAAATCAGTAATAAGAGCTGCAGAAGGCCCTAAAAATGGTCATCCTAGTTTCAGGATGCTGTCCCTTTTGAATCAAAGGGAGAGATAAACACTTTAGTTTTGGTTTTGGTTTTTAATTCAGATGTCTAAAAAATTACATGCATTTGACGTGCCAGAGGGCTTTTATATTTATTTGCTTCTTATCTCAAAAGTCTCTTCCCTTCTTTAAGTATAAACTGCCATTGGAAATGTGTTCCAACTTGGGTAGTGCTATTGAAAGCTTGTGATAGTGTGACATTTGATGTTTGAGATATTTGATAATCTCTTTGGGAAGTGCCAGTCAGAATTGAAGAAAGAATACATTATATGATGAGTGCTTTCTGGGATTCCAAGAATAGGTTAGAATGATTGCCTTTGCTTTGAAACCAGCAGCAGAATATAGATAGGACACAACTGTAATCCAAGTTTTGTTTCCTCCATACCTGAAACTTCCTTAACTTTTTACTTCTTTGAGGTAAAAGTATGATGAGCTGGAATATCAATCTATCCTCACCTGAAGAATAACCTACTGCTTTAGGAGCATTTAGATAGGGCATAAGAAAGTTGATAAGAATGGCCAGAGATCTTTGAGACTTGGAGGCCCAGTAGTATGATATGTAAATGAAATTTCTAAATACTCCTGAGAAAGTCATGTTGATGTCAGTGGAAATCACTGAGTAGCTAATTTTCTTTAAAATGGCTATTCCATGGCACCAGATATGTGTTCTTATCTATTTTTGACCTTCCTATAATATTATGTTCTGTCTTTTAGAATGCTTTGAGTAGTCCTAGAAGCATCGATCTTTAAACTCTTCTGTCCTTACTTTCTTGAAATCCATTATATCCAGTGATTCCTCTCTGTTTTCTTCAGGGATGACCTGGCTGATGGTCCTATCTTCACACATAGTTCCCAGTGCTCCCGGGGCCTTGAGCGCTACACCACCCGGGAAGAAGGGCCCCTTAGCCCTTTTCTGGGGCGGATGGACGAGGACTACAGGACAAGAGAGGCCTTCCTCCATAGGTCTGACTATAACCCCCATGTTAGCCGTCATGATGATCTCCTTCGAGACCGAGACAAACTCAAAGTCTCCTACTCTGTTCGATCAGAGGAAAGAAGCCGGGAAGCCAAACGGTCCCGCTATGATGACAGTGAGAAGATACATAGTCTGGGTGGGGACCATTCTAACTATGTCTCAGGTGCTCGAAACTACCGACAGCGGAGGCATAGCCCAAATTCCCGGTTCATGGACCCTGAGTTCCGGGAGCTAGACCTTGCCAGGAGAAAACGGGAGGAAGAGGAAGAGCGGAACAGGAGCTTGGGTCAGGATTTGGTGGGGGTAGATAGCAGCAGCGGCAGCAGTTGTACCATCTCTGGAGTATCAGGGTCAGAGCCAGGATATACAATACATCGACCAGAAGATGTGCCTATGATGCCCAAGAAGTCCATTCTGAAGAAGCGAGTAGAAGTAAATGTGGAACCCTCCTTGCAGGTCTGAATCCTATTTCTCTTTTTCATCTGCCCAGTCCCTTCTTTCCCCTGAGCCAGTCTGGGTACTTTTTTTCTTACTGTTAAATTTGTTTTTGATAACAGCTTTAGGTACTTTCCTAAAATGATTTATCTGAACTCCTTTTGCTGTGTTTGTTATACTGTTCAGCCAAAGCATATGTTGATAGATGCAAAGATTTTTTTAACTAGGAAGTGTTTTGTCTAGGTCACTCTTAGGGATCTATGTTGTTAATAGCACATCAGTAATTAAGCATCTAGCTCTTTTAGTTTGTAAGAGGACCCACAAGTAGTTGATGTTGAAGAGAATTAACAGGGGATCTGTCAGGTCTGCAAGACTAAGTATAGCCCTGTGAGCCTAGGACCAATCTATTTTATTCCTTATTTTCTCTTTCCAGAATACCTTCTTCTCTTCCTTCCCCTCAACCTCCTTCCCATATCTGCCTTAGAATATTTTTAAAAAATCTATTCTTAACTTTCTCTAGATAACTCAGTAAGAACAAATGCATTTTATATTTTGTTTTTGATTTTGTTATTTATAATTCTTGATAGATGAAGTCAGAGCATGAACATAAAGAGAATTATATATGAAACTTCCTTTTACAGTGTTATAGTTGAACAAAGACATTTTAAATAGTATCCTGCCATGGGTCTGTTTGCGGACTAAATTGATGGTATTTTTCTTTGCAGATGGAGAGTTTTTCCAGCAGTACCAACTCTAGCCAAGAACTTCCCCTTCTCTCTGGCCACCCATCACTTCCTCCAAGCAATGTTACAGTCCCTTTTACTTCAGATATTGAAAACAACAAAGGACTTATGACAGAGACATTGAAGGAACCTCAAGAATCCTATCAGTGGGGTCCTCTTTCTGGGCTGCCTAAGAATACTAGCCCCCTCAGAGAGAAGTTTGGGAGTTTTCTAAGCCATAAGGAGAAAATGGATGGAAAGACTGAACTTGGTGAGCGGCACACAGATTTCTTGTTGCCCCATGAGAGAGCCAGCCAGGATGGTAGTGGTTTTTCCCGTATTCTGGGCATGTTGGCAGAGCCTGTCAGTGTCCAAGAAAAGCGGCGACGTAGCTTCCCAGACATAGAGGATGAGGAAAAGTTTCTCTATGGGAATGAAGAAGAGGACTTGAAGCCAGAATCCCCAACAAAATCCCTTGGAGGTCTTGGGAGTGAAGCACGGAGAGAGAGAGCAAGCTCCTCTAATTCCCCATCATCAGCTCTGAAACTGGATGCACGAGAGGAGACCAATCCAGAATATGCCAAAATCCATAACTTGCTCAAGACCATAGGGCTGGATATTGGGGTGGCGGAGATTAGCAAGTTGGCCGTGCGCACCCAAGAACGACTTCATGGAAAGAAGTTGTCCTCACATTCCTCAGCTGATCGACGCTCGGTAGATCGACGGTCTTTATCTGATCGGAGTTCTTCAGACTCACATAGGCTGGAAAGCAGGGAGGCACGGCGAAGTGACACTCGGTCTCCTGAGGTGTCCCGACCACTTGTAGCCTCTCCTGTAGATCCTTACCTGCGGGCAAAGAACAGCCCCCCATTCCTTAAGTCTGATCACCCCATGAACCAGATGCCAGGACCAGAAGTGACCAACAGTGGGCCCCGGTCATCTGCCATCAGGTGTCTGATTCCTTCAGCCCCTGCTCCTCCAATCAGACTCCC
This sequence comes from Antechinus flavipes, assembly GCF_016432865.1. Taxonomy (NCBI): domain Eukaryota; kingdom Metazoa; phylum Chordata; class Mammalia; order Dasyuromorphia; family Dasyuridae; genus Antechinus; species Antechinus flavipes. The sequence continues at coordinate 206,089,467 of NC_067401.1, read as the reverse complement.
ACACTGTACTTCCTCTGTGACCCAGTTTCAGATTCCTACTAATACACAGTTCTCTGCAGCTCCGATTCCTCCAAACTACCAGACACCTGCTATGCCTCCTTCCACCTTTGATGCCTATAGACACTACATGGCATATGCAGTTTCTGCTTGGCCCATGTATCCTTCTCCCCAGCAACCTGGCCATCCACTGACTGATCCCCATAGACTCATACCCATCACTAAACAGGTCACCCCTAGCCGCCCCAACCTCCGTGTGATTCCTACTGTGACCTCTGCTGAAACCAAGAGGGATGAGTCACTGCTAGTTCCCATCCCTGTCATCAACAGCTCCACCAAGGTGCCTGTTCGATTACCCATTCCACCACTTATGAGATACAATCCAGAAAAGATCTCAGATGAGAAGAACCGGGCTTCCCAGAAGCAGAAGGTGAAGATTAGCCTTGTGGTTGAATTTCTTGAACTTGGGTACTTTGTTTTAGACCTTGGGGGGGCAGCTCACAGGGCACCAATTTTGTTTTTGTTTTCTTCTGGGGGTGGGAGTTGTGGTTGGGTACTGGTTTCTTTAGAAGCTTCAGGAATGATAATTCTCTCCCATTCAAGTGGTTCTTTCCCCCCAGGTTCCCTCACGTGTTGTTCCTAAGGGTGAATGGTCCTTCTAAGGTGTGATTCTCAGTCCAGCTTTGGAAGGACAGTTATTTTTCAACTATAGTTCTAACTTCTTTGTCTAAATCCAAGGTCTTTATTTACATTATTGGGATTTTGTGGTATTCAATACAGAATGGTTTAGAGTATGTGTCTTAGTCATGGCTTTATGAAAGAGTTTCTGACTTAAAGGGCAATATAAGTTTCTTTTATGTTTTATTCTAGTGAATTTTGAACAATGGTCATAGAAAATAGATGTGGCTTGGGAAATAAAAGCTGTATGGTTTTTGCTTTTTCCAGCTGTCCCAATAGGGAGAAAAGTACTAGAAGTGATAGTTTCATAATGATGGCTCACATTTAGGTAGCTCTTTAAAGTTTGCAAAGCACTTTTATGTACATTATTTGATAATGATCCTTTGTATTCCCAATCTGTGAGAGGAGAATTATAGAGATGTAAAAAACTCAGGAAATTTGAAGCCATTGAAGAAATTTTAGCATTTTGGTATTTGAAGGAAGTTCTTTTTGTTTTGTTTTTTAAATTGCTTATTTTTCTTGATGGAGGAAGTTTAGAGATTATAAATGTTTAGAGCAACTAAAATGTATGCAACACAATTTGAGTGTTCTCTACAGATGTTTATGGATCTAAAATGGTTTTGCTAGGTTAAGAATGGGTATGTCTGGTGTATGTATGTTGTGTGTGGGTGTGGGTGCACATGCCACAGTAGATACACAGTGAATTTTTGTTTCTTAATTTTGAGATACAGACATTGGGAAAAGAACAGAAAATAAGGGTGTGTTTCTCCCTTTTTGTTTTCCTAGGGCTTTATATGTCTGTCTAAGGTACTATAAGCTAGATAGGACAGCCAGGTGGTTGTGTAGTGCAAAGCCACTTAAACTGTGGATCACCTATATGGTTCACATATTCATATTCAATTCAATTCACATAATTGAATGTGGGAATTGTGAAAAAGTTGACAACAGTAAAAGGTTTCTGAATGCAACAAGTAAAGATTAATTCAAAATCAAACGCATAAGGAATCTAAGGTATTTCTAGCAGCGCTTGTCCATATTGCATGCCCCAACTTAACTGCAATCTCTTCCAAATCACTTGCATCTCTCTCAGCTTCAATTGTATCATGGCTAAAACTGACTTAACAAATGTAGAACTTCATAACATTATTCAGAGACTCAAATGAGATCTCTTGCAGTACTTAAAATAGCTGTATAAATGTCAGTTGTTAATAAGCTATATTCTTTGGCTTTTGAAATGGAGGCTGGTTGTTTCTATGGAGACAGAACTTAAAAAAAAAAAACTGAGCAACTCT